>NC_141338.1:7313304-7723304 GCF_037954235.1 Aulostomus chinensis
CTGAGAGCAACAGATACTGTGACATCTGTCAAAATTGGGTCTCCACATAACAGGTCCTCATTAGTGAGTTTGGGCCTGGACTCCCCCTCTAAAGCCAGACAGATTAATTAACAAAATGGCAGTTGCTTTATGCCACTGAAAAGATTAGAGCAATTTCCATAACACATCCAATGTTGTAAACATAGGATGACAGCAGCACATCTGAGATCTTCTGGCAGTTTGTTACGGTTGCATTAACCCAAACAGCTAAATGCCTCCTCACCATATTTATTTTGGACTCCCCCTGGCACGCCAGCATCCATGGATCATTAAGTTCTATAGCCCAATAACTATTTTGTTGGTACATCAGAAAAGTAGTCAATGTTATTTGCATATTTTCTTAGATGAAACACACCACCCCTTTTGGGAAGAATGCATATTTTCCATCCTCTCTGAAGCCAGACGAGAGGAAATATATCCTTCTCTTTCCAACACAAACCAGCTGACTGCTAGTTAGCTTAACGCAATGAATGGTGGTAGTGGGGAATGTTAGCATAACCCTACAAGTACTCATCAAATGGCTGAACTTTTCATCAATTAAGAGCTCACCAATGAAATTAGGCCTGTGCATCTCATTTGTCACGGAATTATTTAACTGTAAATTATGATCAGACGCATTGTCGGACAAAACAAAAACCAACTGGGGGGAGTGATTTGACGCAGTCGACCTGACAAAACCTTAAACGCCATTGACTAGAAGAGTTACTGCTTCTGCTAATGATGGCCTCCTTTGTATGACAAACGACAAACCAAGATCCTAACCCCTCACTGGAGGTATGCTAACATTTCTCACCGGCTTCCTGTTATTTTGCCGAGCTACCTTTTTTTTTTTTTTTCTCCAGCACCTTAATGCATGCACGGATGCAAGAAGGGTATCTATCTTCTTGTCTGGATCTGGGGAAGATGGCAAAAATATATATAATAAAACAGCTAATGTATTAATCGCCAGCAGGGCGCACGGTCATCATCTTAAGAGTGTACATAAAGCAGACTTGTTTTTGCATCGATTCAGTGACACACTACTGAAGCTACGGAACTTCTAAAATAGAAGAAAAGCCACATGATATGAAACTGGAGGACACAGTCAGTGAATATAAAGCAATGAAATTGAATTGTGTACATTTACAGTGACTAAAAAAACTTGTAGATTGAGGAGAAAATGAAAACAAGGTTAGCACTGGGTGAAAGCAAATTACAGTCAACTAATAATGAGACAAAGAACGGACCCCACGAATCCATCCAAAGAGAACAGGGATTAAAATACAAGTTTAATCGAAAAAAAAAGATGAGGTCAATCCATCTTACACTCTGCCTGTGAAACCTCAAGAAAAATAACACGTAATAAAAGCGACTTCCCCTGTCACATTCTCTGGGGAAATAAGAATTTCTTGGAGCTGTGACACCTCGGGCTAACAGTTACACAGCCATGTTGAAGTGTTGTTGGTTAAATGTTGCCTGTACTGATGTCAAGCCTGATGAGATAAGTGAGTCATTAGCGATAGCTTCAATAGCTTTGGGATCGAACTGGGGCACCTTGCCATTGTAGGCTCCTATATTATTCATAAGGATGAGCTCAAAGGACTTAGACCTGGATTTAAAGCTTTGTCTTGATCCAACATGAAATGAATGCGCAGTGACTTTATGTCAACACACTGTCGGAATATATGCATTATTTTTATTTGCATAATCATTTTATGGCATGGTGTCAGAGCATGATTGTTTCACAGAATTTGGAAGTGGCCTGCCTACGACAATCCATGCTTTATTGGAATATAAGCTCTTCAGGTATTGGAAAATTGGCTGATAATTTAGTTTCTACACCAGCTTTCCAAACAGAAACCCTAACCTCACCGCTCTCCTAAAAGCTAATGAATTACCCACTAAGGAATGATATGTTTCATTCGGGGTGTCTACTTTAACGGACACCACACACTTGTAAAAAACTTGATTCCCAATGGCCAATTAATCATTAAGGGATCGTGACAGATGGGAGCTGTGACAGGATATTTCCTTTCTCACTTTCTGATCTTGGTAGACGGACAACACTGAATTTTTCAATGTTTAGTTTCCAACTGCAAACCGACCCAATGCGTCAGCGAGATATTATTTCATTGTTTGAAATTTCATTTGAAGATGGAATCATTTCTCACCAGTCCTGCCTAAAGGAACATTCAGTTGATTTGACAGCCAGACAAGAAGATAGATACCCTTCTCTCTTCTTGTCTGAGACCCACAGAGACCAGCTGACTGCTAGTTAGCGCAGCACAATGAATGGTAGTGGCAGCGGGTAGATTAGCATACCTCCCCATCAAAAGTCATCAAAGAAACTTTCCTCCAAAAAAGGTCTTTGTCTGAATTAAGATAAGCAGAGTTGTTAATTTTTTGCTATGAAATAAAAATTTGAAAGCACAAGAGGAGTAATTATACAATCAGACATATAGTTGGAACTTTTTTCCTGGCTTGGCGGAGGGATAAAGTTTGGCAAATAGCGTCAACTACTACAAATCATTTACTGGGCTAAGCTACAGTAACGAGCTGTCAGCTGTTCTCTATACAGTAGATCAGTGTGTTCATTAAGGGTGTTCCTAAAACGTGCAGACAATGCAAATATTATTACCACTTTGTCACTATTGAGTAAGGTTCTGATTCTAAGAGTACACATGGGACAAGATAAAATGAAAAACAAAAAAAATGGAGTCATATTCCATCGTAGCAGGAGGGTGGGATGTGTGCCAGGTACAGCATCTTGTTTACCTTCCTCCTGATGCATCTGGGATTTGGTTTCAAACAAAAGCCCCTCAGGGAACACATTTGCCACATATGATGAATTTTCATTGACAGATTTACACCTTCAATTTGTTCAAATGCAAATACATTCTGGAATTTCTGCATGACCACTGATCGTTAAATTTTGTCCGACATGCAAATAAAGAGACACATCGAGAAAAAGGCAATCAAGCTGGAAACCATAAAGAGACAGATAGCCCACGTGAGACTCTCAAATCAATAACTCCCTCTCCAAGTACAACCTCTTAAATCTGGAGAGAATCCTAATTATCTGGGAGCACTTCTCTTCTCTTATTCTGTCAGTTGTTGGCAACACCAAGCATGGTTTAATGAATATTTCGCACAGTGAACATTTTGTCTTAGCAGAACAAGAACAATCGTGGCTATCAAGTGAAAGGACCCCCTAACCTCAGAAAACACAGCGGTAGGAATCAGGATTACGAACACCTGGGATTGGTTTTCTCCCCTAAACACATGTGTAAAGGCATTCAAATAAGATGATACAAATACTACAGGTCCTTCCTCACTGTTTGCACAATGGAGACTGCTAATTTCTAAATCATACTTAGATGTTCTGAATTTTGGACCTGGATCTGCTTGATAAATATTCGCCGTGTCATAAATCATCCCTTTAGGAATGTCTTGTTCATCAAATTTACACTTTCACCGATGAAAACAGCCTTCAAATACCAAACTCTGCACAGAAACCATTCTACTCAGTGAGGTTTAAATATCCAATTGTAGGAAGAAGGTGTTTTTTTTTTCTTTTTTACGAGAGGGGCATTTTCACCAAATTAATCCATTTAACATTTTTCAGGAATACATGTTTTTGCCCTATAATCACCACCGCCACTCACTGAACACTCTGAATCCGACTGCACGCCACACGTTTTCAGCATGGGGCAACACGCTTCTTACATACAAATCCTTCCTTCTTTATGAGGATTTGCAGACCCTAAACCCACCCCTAAACATAATCATTGGATTGGTGGAGCTTTTTGAGGGTCGTTTGGGATTAAGCACCATCTAAGTGTCTGCATTCAATTCAAAAAGCAATGAGAGACTTTCTGACCTGTAGCTGACCTCCAAGAGATCACCTTTCAGGTCGCCACCTTCACCTACCCTATGGCACCCTAGAGTGTTTTTTTTCCTCTGCATTCATTGACTTCGGATCACAATTTTTCCATCAGTGTTTCCTCTGGGTTTGTGCTTTTTATATGTGACGCGGATAATCAATTGTGACAACACTCACTCTCCCAAGGTGAGGAGGGAACCTCCTTCTTTTAGAAGATATAACCTCGCTACACTGCTGATGCAGCAGACCAAAACACTGGGACGTCCTTCCTTCATGACAGAGTTGGACAGTAAATGAACAAAAGGCTGGGTTTTAGGGAGGACATATTAAGAAAGGGTGGGGAAAAGGGAAGTGGACAAAGGAGCTCATTGTGTCTGCAGGAACAAGTGGGATGCAGCGCAGGAAGTGGTGTTTTCTCTCTCTCCCTCTCTTTTTTTCCTCCATTACTACCCCTCAGTTCATTTCCCCTGTCTTGGACTAGGAACACATCCTCTTACACTAAAAGGTTGTGAATCATCTAAAGTAATTTCCTCCTGTCGCTCACAGCCCTAAATGCAGACAACACACACAAATGCCCTTTCACAGCTGTCCACTTGTCTGTCTGCAGCTGGCTGTGCTCGGCGCTGTCTGGTAGCTAGAGTACTTCACATCACCATGGATTACTATGGGATTTTCCCAGCAGCATCCAAAATCTCTGGCTGGCAATTTGACTTTTTGGAGACATAATCAACAATCAAATTCCTATTATACTAGGTCAGTCGTGATGTAACTATTGTTTTACTTTGGGGATTCAACATTCTCTTACTCCAGTGGGCATGTAAACACGGGATATGTAACTTGCTGAGGTTTAAAAATGGCCTGCAGATTACTTATTTAGCCTAAAAAGAGAAAAATGTAGAGTAACAGAAATAAAGTGCACCAGTTATGATTATACACAAATGCCAGACAAGCGTCACACCGCTAAGTACCTGCAAAGAAAGAATCTAATCTCTGCTATCGAAGCCCAGCGCTGGTATGAAGAGATGACGTCTCAGGACACAGAAAATGAGAGGCACAGACATGATGAAGGAACAGTCTGCACACCTGCCCCATCCACTGTTAGTTGAAACCAGGTGTGCTACACTGAGAAGTCATTAACTTTTTAAATGTGCTATGTTCAATGAATCAAAATATCTCAGTTTCTTGTCTGCTATCATTGATGAGGAAGACAAGCACAAGTATCACAGCTGTTAAGAATTTTGTTCTGGACTCTCAGATTTGGACTCAATATTCATTTTTACCATAGACTCCTTAGTTTCGTTCCTCCTTTTTCTCGATGGCTGCTTTGTTTCTTTGTGTTTAAAAAGAAACTCTTCATCACTTACTTTTGGTTTGAACGGAACATTCCCCCCTCGTTTGTCTTTTATTGTGTTTTACTTCCTGTTTTTGTCTGTTTCCCGCCTTTTTAAGAGTCATTCAGCTGCGTCTTGTTAGTTAACCAGTCCTCGTCAGCCTCAGCCATTTTCCTCGTGTTTCTCACCCAATCAGCTTCCTTCCTTCATGCCCTCCCACCTGTTTCTTCTTCTATGATTACGAGTTCAGTTTGTATTTTAGTTGTGTTTCTCTCATCTTCCTCTGATTGTCTGCTGTTTTATTGTTGGGCTCACTGGTTGCTCAGGTGTTGTTTCCCTGTAGTCTTCTGTTAAGGTTCACTTTTGTTGGTGAAATCAGTAAATGTATTAATTTCTGCATTTGGTTCTGCCTTCACACCACCATCATATCTGGCATGGTAATCAAGAACAAGCGGGGGCCTTTCCTTCGGCTACTTCCTTTCACTCATTTTAAAGATCTTCCTTGAATGCTACACTAGATACACAGTATAGACATGATAAGAAACCGGGCTGGTGGCTCGAGAGGAGACGACAGAGCTACACCTATGCTGAAAGGTTTCAGATAAAAACTGCCATCAGAAGAAAATTGCATCTTAAATCAGCATGGAAGAACACCTGATTGCATTCCTCTATCAAAGTTACGCACGCACACACGCGCATCAACTGATAAACATGTAGCTGAGTGAGGCTGGAGGTGCACACTCCTCCATGTCTGTTCTGAAAGACGCTACCCATCAAGGGATCAACAGACGTCAGTAAATCCATTACTAAAAATACTTGCCAATCCTTTGGGATTACGATGCTTAGCAAGTGGACACTGTGTATGCCACAAATCTGGAATTAGGCAGTGAAAGGCTGTCAATGGTGCATCAACACCTGATCCACTGTTTAAGCGTGTGTATTCTCGGGGCAAAGGTGCCTGTCTTTTCAGATGACCTGCACCATATGTTACACTGAACTCTGAGACAGGTCAAAAAGAAACCGGTGCCAAAACCACGATGAAGATCTAACCTGTGGGGTTTGACGGCTGTACGCACGCAACCGTGTGCGAAATGTAAAAAGTAAAATGTGCAATAAAAGCAGCTGTGCACCTGTTTGAATTTCAGATTGCGGTGATTAAAATTTTGCCAGATGAGTTGGATTATTATCTAAAGGAGAGATTAATCATCGAGCGTGTGTGTCATACATAACAGATACAAGATTTACTGTTGAATTAATATTTCTAAACAAATGAATAGGAATAAAAAAAAAAAAAAGATTTTTAGCAACAGTATTTCGGTCAAAGCTGTTTCACATAGGGCTGCACAGGCTTCCTTCACTAGCAATGGTGATGTCAGGACCAGCTCCTCGCAGTACAATATATACAGGATGTTACGAGGACATGTGAATGCCTTTTAATGAAAGCAGTAAAATGATGTACTTTTAACTGGCAGCAACCCTCTGTCGGTGTCTTGAGCCAATCAGGATCAGGTGTTGGATCAGTGTGTCTGATTAAAGCTGGGATGCATCCAGGTAAGGCAGGCAGCCCACTACGCTATTAGGAGATTGCTACGCTTCCTTTTTGTTAAGACATGTAGTTAACAGTAAACATTACAAACCCCACACACATTTTTGCGAATAATATGCTAAAATTCAATGCCAAAAGAACAAAATGGGACACTGAATAAGTGATTCCAGAACTCTTCTCCAAAAAATTGAACTTAGTTGAATTGTGTAGTTTTGCTGAGCAGCAGCAGTAACGTTCAGGACGTTGGCGCATCCTAATGTGTTAATCAGCGAAGTGACAGAGTATTGCTTTGCTAATTGTTCCCCTGACTTGAACTTGAAAACTGATAGCGGCTACTCGAGGAGCAGAAACATGTTTTAGCATCTAGTAAAAAAAAAAACAACAACTTTTGGATCTACTTTGACATCCTCCATGCTTGTCGTTAGCCCTCAGTCTGGACTACAGCAGTTGTTTAAGTTAGCACATGAGTGCAACAGAAAAAGGAATTTTAATGTGAAATTAGAATATACTTAATTAATTGTGTCAGGATAACACACAAAATATCTTTATATAGACTTCAGTGTCACAGTCTGCCACAATTTTAAGCAGTGCAACAATTAGAAGTTGTGGCAACGCACGCCGTGGGTTTGACGCCGTCCACTATTCCATGACCTCGGTCACAAGGCCTCATTAGCTTCATGGCTCAAATCTGTTTCTCTTGAGGTGATGATGAGCGATAAGTGATGGCCATTAATTCAAGGATATGAGCTTAAAGGTGCATCTGTATTATATCAACTGTATAATCTGGGGAGGATGAGTAAGAGCTCAGCTGTGTGGATGTAATTATGATATAGAAATGCCAGCTGTCACATTAACCAAGCTGACATGTAATGGTTCACATGTTTGATGCCAAAACTACTATCCTGTTGCAACATGCACCCTTTAATGCTTCGGCGCTCTGAGTACCAACAACTAGGGATTCCTCTGAACACCGGATCCACAAGTTCACAGAAGAACAACGGGACAGACTGGTTTCTGTCCATTATCTGATGAAAATAATTTTCTGGATTGGGATTGGTAATGCTCTCATTGTTTTGGTTTTCTGATTAAGCCAACCCTGGTCTCAGCTGGTTCCTCAGCCTCATCCCTGAGGTCAGTGATACCCTGATAGTCTCAACTGGACGTGGACCAAACTTGCAATCCTATTACAACACTACTCCCACTACAACTCCCAGCTCCAATCATGGTTTAATTAAAGCAGGCAGCCGTGGGGCAAGAGTCCAGAAATGACAAGTGAATTAGTAGTCATGCCTGGCCCAAGAGGTGGAAGACTTTTTTTTTTAAATTTGTGTTGGTTATTGAGCTTAGACTCGCTGATATTTCCGTGTCACTACAATACACTGTTTGCAAATATTTCTTCAATTTTTCTGCGAATGATGCACTCCAGCTTTAACTCAAGTGTTGTGCAGTCCATACATTGAATGACTTGCAGAAAAAGGGACCAACATGATCACTGTAACACAACGCTTCCCTTCTGTAAAGCCGGCTGATGCTATTTGTGGCCTAAGCAAAGGCCGGCAGTGTAGGGGTATGTAATGTTTCATGTCCAGATGAAGTATTGACTGTAAGCAGAGAGCACAGGATGAAATCCTCAAGACACAATGCAATCTTAGCCGGCCCATGAGATGATCAGAAAAACGGGGAACGTATTTACTCGCAGGCGGATTATTTCACCGACCGTTTTCTGAATATTGTATTTTCATATAAGGAAAGATTACTGCCTGCTCTAATCGGCTTGAGGCAACACTGTATATTGAAGTTCATTCATTCATAAAATCAGAAAATGGTTTAAATCATATTTCAGCTGACCAATTTTTGCACATGAACTTATCTGATGCTCCGCATCAATGAGACCTTCGTAAAACTGAATGAACGTTAACCCCCATGTCTTCTTCTGTGACGCACCAACTCTACTTGGTAAATTCATTTTTGCTGTATTTATCCTCTGACACGTGAATGGACCATCTGGGATTTGCACTTTGTTCAATATCAGTGTTACTTTAAGCCATAAATCTTACGCAATCTTTTTTTTTTTTCCCCCTCTTTCTTTCTCAGTACCCCTCCCTGCCCCATTAACTCTGTAACTGAAGTTACACAAGCCTTGTGTAGGGGAAACAGTTGGCATGCCAACTAATCCAACCCAACACAAACCCAGAGAGAAAACGCAGAAAGAAAAAGAACTGGGGGGAAAAAAAAAATTCAAGGGATGTCTGCTTCAATTAGGATAACGTTTGAATCATTACATAATAATCCACGACCAAACATGCTAAATATCTGAGCTAATGTCATGTACCTGGCACACGAACATTGGAGGGTGGTTTTACCGCTCAATTTGGCAGCTGCTTTTTTTTTTTTTTTTAATTCGGCCTCACTCACAATCCTTTGTGAACTTTTAGTTTTCATTCTATTCAAATTTCATCTTTAGTCAGGTTTTAGGTGACTAAAAGTTCCACTGTTTTTAATCTCAGTCAAAGAAAACTGTCATTGTTATTGATGACTTTAGAAAAATTGTCTCAATGTTTCTTTGACCACCTGATTTTTTTTTAAATTTACTTTTGGACTTATGACCAAAATGTATAAATTAACACTTCAGTCATTTGATCATTATTAATCATGGTCTGATTTTTTTTTTTAAGAAATTCCATGAAATTTGGATTATTTTTTATAACTTTCAGGTTCAGTAAAAGTCGTTTTTCCCAAATATTTCATTCACTTCCAAATTGGTAAAACTTCATTTATGCATTTCAAAAATCAATAAATCGACTGTCAGTACCACAGTTCAGGATTGCAGTGACCATAAAATGCCAGCTGCGTGGTGACTGATCCAGATTGTCATGTAATCTGACTTTCATATTCCCCTCAAAATGACTTCTAATCTCAGTGGTGAAGCTCTGGCTCTCCCTCTTGGCTCATCTGCTGAAGTCTGACCCTGGTGAATGACCATTACACATTTGCTTGCCCTCTCACTCACGTAAACAGCAGAACCTGCGAAGACTGGAGCTAAAAAACCCATCCGCTCTGCCTTCAAAACCACAGCAGCACTCCTTTTTTTTCCTGTGTAATTTATCAACATGGAAACAACCTTTAATCTTCATCTCCTTCCATGACTATAGGCACATCCCAGAAACTGCACGTTCGTGACTTTAGTTCATGAGGTCGACAGATTTGTGCGTTGTGAACTGGAGAACTCTGGAGCCTCTGTGCTATCTCTCTTACGTTTCTCCTCATCCTCTGTCCCAATTGGAATCCATTCAATCCTCCTGCTTTGTCCATTCATAAATACTTCTCCATTGTATTATCTCAGGTTACAGTTTCACGATATTGACAGTCCAGTCTACAATCATCCTCCTCCCCCGTGTGTTTTCCCCTTCTGTATTTGCTTATTTCTAATTACACTCATTTGTTCAGACTGGTGCCCTATGAACACATGGTCGATTCATCAAAACAGCGATGAACCAAATAATTCAATTATACAGTAAATCTCCATCCAAACAAAGTGCTTAAAAAAGCTCATCTGTTACTTCAGTGAGTTCTGCTAAGAGTCAGGAGGTGGTGGAAGAAGTATTTAGATCCTTTACAGAAGTAAAAAAAAAAATACATACATACATACTGTTACGAGTAAAAATCCTGCAATAAAAAATCCCACTAAAGTAAAAGTATTAGCAACAAAATGTCATTGATAGCACCTAGGTAAAAGTACTTTTTCCCCTCACTATGAAACATGATGATTAGATTACTAGTTTACTTTTAACATTTTATATATATATATATATATATATATATATATATATATATATATATATATATATATATATACACTGTAAGAGTACTGTCAGTATATCATGGAAATACTCTAATAAACTGCAAGTACCTCAACATGTCCACCAATGTTTAAAAGTGAGAAAGAGGAGACGTTCGTGGCAGTCATGGTATATTCTGCATATTTTACCCAGCCACCTCTGCTTCAGAATACACCAAACATTCTCATCGTCATCATTATTTACTGGAATCTTTGTTAGTTTTTTCTCTATGCCGCAGCTATAGACTGAAGTCTATATCCCAACTCTAAATATTGGACCGTAGCTGCAACACGTTTAAAAGGTGTGATATCCGCAAGATGTTCGACCAGTTTTTTTTCTCGTATGACCAGTGGCCCAAACTCTAATCACGCCGGAATCACAATCTGTTTTCTCGTGTTGTCTTCTATTATCACTCTTCAGTAGGGAACCAGGCTTGTGCCAGCCGAGACGCAGGAAGCACACATGGTGCGTTTTAAGCATAAAAAAAACCAACAACCAAAAAACCAAACTCCAAAAGTCTCCATTAACTTCATATGGCGTTGAGTTACATTCGCTCCTGTTGTGTCGGCTTCGTCATCGTGTCATCATGTGTGAAAGTGATGACAGAGGAGTTGTGGGGGGGGGGGGGGCGCTATCATGAGCCACATTATGTAAATAAGGTGCAGGAGCATGTGCCAGTTAAACCGCAGTGCCGTGCGAAGTGAGACGAGGCTTTGGACGGCAGAAGCCGGGACCGTCGGTAGATGGCGGTAACCCAAGAAACCTGATCCAGCTACCGGGCTCTCGGGCACTCTGTCTCAGTTTGCAGCACTCGCGTTGAAGGCAGAGGAGCTCGAACAGTTTGAAGGACATCAAAAAGAAACAGGAGAGCTGACGGCGGGTCCTCTCGAGTTTTGCGCGCAGCCCTCCCGAGCCGGAGCCGGAACGCCTCGTCGCCAAGAAGACACGGGACAACTAACACCATGGAAGACAAATCGAATTCGTTCTCCAGCAACAAGGAGGAGAAGGCGGATGGAAATAATGTTTTTCAGAGGCAAGACTCGATACAGAAAAATAACACGGGGAGCCAGAAGGACCATGGCAACTCAGTGGGCTTCAAGGGGGAGCGGGAAGAGGCCATGGTCGGGTTTGACGATCTGGAGGGGGCGGCCAGGCAACATGGTTTTATGCAGAGGCAATTTGGGGCCATGATGCAGCCCGGAGTCAATAAGTTCTCCTTGCGTATGTTCGGCAGTCAGAAAGCAGTGGAGAAAGAGCAGGAGAGGGTGCAGACGGCCGGATACTGGATCATTCATCCATATAGCGATTTTAGGTAAGACACCTGCTCACCCTGCCCCCTCCCACCCCCCTCTCTACCCGCCCCTCGCGTCACCCGAGGGTCTGCAAGCTATACACTTTCACACATAACGCTCTGTCATCACACACACACACACACACACACACACGCACAGCCTGTCCCGAGGCGCTAATCTACGTCTGTATTTAGGCTGTCACAGCAGCCTCAGTCAACGTCTCATTGCGCCATTTATTTCTCTCTCTCTCTCTTTTTTTAATCATATAAAAACGCATTATGGTGTATCAGTGAAATGTCCTTGGAAAAAGGCTGGTGAATGTCATGATATGAACACACACACACACACACACACACACACACACACACACACACACACAAGCGCGCCCATTCCGGTGTGTTTCTCAGTAAACGCAGGTGCTCATTGCGACATATTCCGCTTGTGTAGGCGCGACAGTACCTGCGCTCAACGTGACAATGCCAATGCAGCATCATGTTGTAAACATTTCATTGGAGGCGGCGGAGAGACGCGCGGCGGCCCTGCGCGCGCGCGCGCGCGCGTGTGTGTGTGTGTGTTGGGGTGGGGGGGTGGGGGAGAAATGCACAAAATGCGGTAGAATCATGCAGGGAAACCTTTAACGCGAAACAACCGGGATTAATGAGTGAAATGAAACGTTTTCCCGTCTGCTCAGACCTTTGATTAGATGAATTTTGTCGCGGTTCCGGGGAGGAAATGTGATGGAATGTGTTTGTTTCAGTTTCAGATGATGCCGCGATGACCCGAGCATGTTTCTTTATATTTTTTTATTTTATTATTATTATTATTATTAGGTTTTTTCTTTTTGTCATTCTCTCACCTAAACAAGTGTCCCACAAGTGAGAGAGGAAGTGAAACTAAACCACGGGATCATATCATCACCCGTCCACCATCAGTGCAGAGTGAGCTCAGTCATTGGAGGTGTTCATAAACTGCCTGCCTGCTCTCTTGTTTGTTGAATATTTCAACACAAATGTCACACACTAGATTAGGTCTCTGCAAGCTGCTTTTTTATTTTTTATTTTTCATTTTTACAGTTCACCACTTAACCAATTAAGCGTCTCATCCGGGCCAGACTGTGCACCAGAGTCCCCTGGCACAGCTTGATGGTGAAAACCATCCCTGTGTTCCGCTGTAGCCACATGTAACGTGCCAGGGCTTGTCGTTCCCTCACAGAGCTGTCCGTGGTCCTGAAGGCAGCAGGCCTGAGTCTGCAGCACTCCTCTGTCTAGGAGCTCTGCTGCATTTGGAGCTGCAAGCTGAAAGTTGCAGACGCCTTCATGTTGCCTGCTTGTCTTGATCAGTTGATTGATTGACAGCTTGAATTGGTAGATTTTACAGTGCAGCAGTTAGATTTAGCACAGCGAGCGTGTTGACGTGGAAGTGCATGTAACACAGTAGGACTGTGGGTCTTTGTCCTGTAACACTTTGCTACTTATATCTTATAATTCCACATAATAACTAAAAATTCAAAGAGTCTCTGCCAGTATGCACGTTTGGCCCCTGGCACCTTTATACTCGGGCCCTAATTAAATCTTCAAGCAGCGTCAGAGTGCATCCGAGTGTGTGGCTGAATAGTAGAGCGAGAGGGAAGTGAAACATGATATTTTGTGTGAAGGAGCAGACTAATGCGTGACCTGCTGTGTTTATTTACTTTGCTGCATCCAGCAGTGAACTCTTCATCCCAAATCTACACGAACATAAAATGTATATACTATGTATTATCATGCTGTCAAGATTAATTCCCTTAACCACTAGGTGGTGCTATGATGAATTGGGTCGGACCAGGTGGAGTTGATTTACTACAGTTGTTTTCTGTAGCAGAACTATAGCACCACATCGCCATGGTAACAACGTGGAAATAAAACCCCCAGTCTTCATAGTCAGCCATCATCAAGTTCTTAAGGCATTTCTGATCGAATATGAGATGGATCTGGTCAAGGAACACATCAAAGTCTAGACCAAAACCACACGCATTTCTTGTTGCTGTCAGGTGGCGCTCTGACTCATCGGCTGTTTCACAGCCCATTCTGCACTGCTCCACCAAGTTTAGTGAAAACCAGCCTAATAATTCCGCTGAAGACAAACATCACCACCAAAAACCATCAGCACCTTGGTGAAGGTAACGATGCTGAACAGGCACCCTGGGTTCACCCACACAATGACACACACACACACACACACACACACACACACACACACATACATGCAAGCACACTGTTGGTTAGGATTAGTCACACAACAGTCAATGAGCTTAGCAGTCTCTGAAAACAATTACGTAAGGCGATTGACCCCCACTAAAAGATGGCCAAAGGGTAGGACCCAGAGTATTAATGATATACACACCCTTCCCACATTCATTGATGGCTGTGTTTGTCGGGCTGTCTTTTCACTCTACGCCGTAGCTTGTTGAGAGACGGTTAGGACAAGGAGGCTGACGTGTTAAACAACTAAGTCGGGCTGGTGACGGCCCCCCTAAGGTTCCTTCTTCATAACATTTGCCTAAAGCCGTTTTTCAAAGGAAATCTTTGTTTTCAAGCCAGTCTAAAGGCAGTTGTAGCGTTTGCCTCCTGGCTTGACAGGGAGGTAAGATCCCAGCACTTCACTCTACCTGTCACACTGGTGCAGCCTTTCTTGCACTGAAGCTTAAAAGTTAATCTTCTTAATTATTGTTTGCTTTGTGTGTGTCTCCAGCCGCCCCTCCCTTCTACATTATACATTCATTCTCTCTCTTCTGGTTATTCGGGGGCAGAACCCCATATGTCCCACACAGAGAAACAAACAAAACAAAAAAACTATGCACTTGTCTTTTAATGAAAAGTCTTACGTAAGTACATCCATGAATGACACCGCCATTCACACAGGCTTTATATTACTTTGTGGGACTGTTTGAAATGTAATATCCAACATATTCTTTGTACACAGTGGCTGCTTAAAGATTAATGGCAGGTTAGTAATATCCATTATTCATGGCTTTTCAGAGAGGTTCCGTGCATGGCCTCATACAACTGAGGAGAGGCCTTTGTTAGAGTTTAAAAGACTCTGAGTGATGTTTCGGCATGTTTTTTGCTGAATACACGTGGTTGTGTTGTTTCTGTACCAAACGTATTGTCTGTAAACGTCTCACTGTTTCCATTTAAATTGGTATTGGTGCTTGAATTTTTTTTTTCGTTTGGATGCTTTGGGCAGCTTTTTCTGGTCATCTGTCACGGTCACTGATAATGCTTATTTTATTCTTAAGTATACACACATTTCAAGATTAGCGGATTGATAGTAATGAAGCCAGTTTAGCAGATTCTAACACATGTAGATAAAATGGGAGCTGTCTTTATTGGGGCCGGAGTTTGCATTTTGTATACGTGTCACATTCACAGGCTGTATAGCGTCGTCCTGTGCTGAGTAAGACTGCGTGGGGTTCCCTCTGTTGCTTGGCAGGAGTGGTCTGGCATTGATTACGGTGGAGCGCATGTTACATGTAAGACATGTGTCGTGGGGAGGAAATCCTGCTGGAAGAAGCTTGATTTGGAAGAAGGATCGTCTCGATGGTGATTCCTCTGCAGGCTGGCTGCACTCAGGAGCAGCAGGTTCTGGAATGTACCTCTGCAGTGGTGTGTAGGATCATCAGTATGGCACGGTAGTAGCAGTGCAGTCTTATATCAAATGGAAGGCTTCTATCTCTCTCCTGGAGGAAAAAGACCCATATTTTTGCATGGAAATGTCGTCTTCTTTCTGCATAGATTTGTCTGCTGTCTTCATGGATGGATAGAAACACCACCTGCTCAAGCCAAGTTAGTTTACTTAGTTATGCCCTTCTTTTTTCTGCACCTTCTCAATATGCACATGGAGCAATACAGAGTTAGCTGCAGAATAAGCATAGCAGCTAATTCATAGCCTGTTACTTTGCTAGCACCCTGTCCACTGTCTCTCTGAAATTGATTTTTTCCCCCCAATGTACTGGGGGGGAATACTGCACTGAAAATAAGTAAAGAGGAAGTTGCAACCACATCGGGTCTCATTGAGGTTCCCATGGCAATACTGATCATCTGATATCTTTTAAAAACAAGACTTGAATGGGAAGAGTGTTAATATCGTGCAACAGTTGACCAAGTTATGTTAGGAAATGCAATGCATGTATTTTTCTGACACATAATGACAGGTCCAAAACTGGAAATAGAAAACAAGTATCCACACTAGGATCTAAATATATACAGTAGAATGACATCTGGTTGGCTTAGATAATTGAAAGGTTATTTTGTGGATATATTGAGAACTGCACATCAGTGTGACATGCTTACATCTGGGAGAGGAACCAATGCTGTCTGCAGCGTCACCGCACGGCCTACTGGGAATCAATGATCGCAACTCCCATTCCAATCAATGGGAACAACAACAGTTTGCTGGTGTGTTCCAGAGCTGATTGACAAATCATCTGGGTGTGAGTGCATAGTTGACGTGGGTGCAGCAGTGGGCTGGAGTCACGAGCTGATGCCAAGTATTTGATCCTGAATCAGGAGTTAAACTGGGGGCTGAATGCTCTGCTGGAGTGGGAGCTGCAGCTCCAGCTGGGTGCATTTCACTCTGCTACTGGTTTATCTGGGGCTGCGTGCATTCTCCGAGCATTGAAGCAAGAGCCTAATTCAATAATGTAGCTGAAAGAGCTGGATGCAGTGTACATGCTTTTGTAGAGGCTGACTGCAGTGGTACACTTTGTGACCAGTCCTTTTAAAAAGAAAAGGGCACTTGCTTTAGTTTTAGATAAAAACACATCTGAACCGCTCTTCATCATGCATTCTTTTGGTTCTGATTGACCTTCTCATGTAGCTGCTTGGCAGTAGCCTACTTAAGTTGGCCTGGTCTCTGCAGAGAAACATTACACACATTTTGCATTCCCACAGATTCTAAAATGACTAAATAATGTACCCCAATAGAAGCATTACTCGCAACACATTCTTCAGATTAGCCTGTGAGCTTGTCTTTTGTGTGTCATATAGCTCTTCGTCATAGCCAGATGCCGATTGAGCCATCTAAAGTGTGTGTTTTCTACTATTGTCATGATCATGATTTCATCTTTAGCTACACCCCCAATGAAAAAATCTCTCTGTGAATCTGGTTATGAAGCAGTTTAAAAGAGGAATAATAATGGCAGACATCTTCCCTGCCAGCTCTCATTTAATTATATATTATTAAAAACAACAGAGCCTATGGTTGGCATGTTCTCTGTCTTTGCTGTATAAGTGTGTTTGTAAAGACTTCAGAGGCATAAAATCAAATTGTTCCAAATGCATGTTATTGTCTGCTTGGATGTCCATCCCATGGAGGTCAAGGCTCTCCATATGAAGAGCCATATAGGTCCCAGTTAAAATGCCTGCCGGTGTAAAAATATCCATGATGGGTATTATGAACAACGTGCATGGTCACTGTTAGCTGAAGTGAAGACAATTATCGGACACATGATCTGTGGGTATTTATAAAGCCAAGGCCCTGGCTTAATTTATTCAAAGAGATCCATTACTAGTTGGCCAGTCTGCCAGCAAACACGGGCAGCCTGCCAACTAGCCAGCCAGTCCATTTCCATCTTCAACAATGGCAATGGATGGACAGGGAAGGTGGAGCAGCGGCAGGGAGCAGGGATGGCGTCAGTGGAGAGTTTTTAGCATGAGATAGAATTCCTGAAAGCATCTATTTTCATCCATGGTTGCTCTGTCTTTATCGAGGCCCGGGACACTTTGCGAAGAGGGCAGGGTGCTGATGAATCACTTCTAGCACTGTTCATCTCAAGACGGAGGGCAGGGACATTAACACAGCCTGGCAGAATGAATGAGTCTCATACTACAGGGCACCTGATACATTCAGTAAGTGGTAGCACCATGTTTGATGTCCTCGAGTCATTGTTAATACTGCGCGCTGACTGGCGGAATACTAAATAGAGACTCGGTAACAACATAAGCATAATGTAGCTGTTAGAGCTGCACCTGCCTTTACTTCCCCTTAGCAGGATATTACATCCTCCCTACATTCACAGACAGCAGTTACTGTGTTATCATTCAGGCCAGGTTAAAGTTTAAAGTTGTCAAATACATTTTAAAATCACTAAATACATGTAAAACTAATGAAATCATACGTGGAGCTAGTTGGCAAATGTTAGCATGCAAGCACACTGAGTTCAGATGATGAGCCTTCATATGAAAACATGAGCAAAAGTCCGCCATCTTGGACAAAATAAAATGAATACGTACTGTGTATTGTAATAAAACGTATAATTTTCATGTGAATAAGGAGATGTTTTGGGACACTGGTTTGTGATCGGACTAAGTCGGTAAATGTTATCAGGCTCATGTTAGCATCTAGCTAATTTTCACTTGCCCTTTTATGCCGAACAACAGTCAGAGCAGATCAAAAAACTATTAAAAAAAATCAAGTTGTAGCCATAACGTCTGAGTTTATACAGAAAATATGATATTTGGGGAATTCAGAAATTGTTAGCCACATTAGCTTGAAGCAAAAGAACACCAAGCAAAACATGAATGGCAAAACACTGACAGCTTGACTGCAAACATTGAACAACTTCATTTGAACTCTTTGATATTGTTTTCACTTTCTTTGGAAATGTTGAAAGGTCCATGGTTGCATTTCTGTGTTCAGTTATTCCGGCAACCCTCTGCAACACGTTACTATATTCCGATATGTGTTGTGTGTGTGTGTGTTGCTCTGCAGGTTCTACTGGGACTTGATAATGCTCATCATGATGATGGGGAATCTAATCATCATTCCTGTGGGAATAACCTTCTTCTCAGAGCAGACTACCACCACCTGGCTGGTTTTCAACGTGGCCTCGGACACCATCTTCCTAGTGGACCTGGTCATGAACTTCAGAACGGGGATTGTCAATGAGGAGAGCTCCGAGATCATCCTCGACCCCAAAGTTATCAAGATGAATTACCTGAAGAGCTGGTTTGTCGTGGACTTCCTCTCCTCCATTCCAGTGGATTATATCTTTTTAATAGTAGAGAAAGGCTTTGACTCGGAGGTATATAAAACAGCCCGTGCCCTGCGAATCGTCCGCTTCACCAAGATCCTCAGTCTCCTACGTCTCTTAAGACTGTCCCGACTCATCCGATACATACATCAGTGGGAGGAGGTAGGTCTGTGTTTGTCTGTCTACATAAGTGCATAGAAAAAAAGCAAAGAGCAAAGTTACGGATGTGTTAATTTTATTTAGATTTCTTTGCAGTGCGGTGCCTCTTGCTCTAGCTGGGTGCTTTTCCCAGCAGCATGGTAACAACCTTGAAAGGTTAATGCAGAAATATACAGTAATTGTACATGTTAAAAACTAATTAGCAATGTCAATCACCACTGGTCAGAAGGCTTATTTGTGGTAATATCAGTTTGAGCTCATTGGTTTGTGAAATAGATTGAGTTCAGAAGTAATTGCATCCTTTTTTTCTAGAGAGAAATGCCTCAGTTGTATCTATATGATAGGTATATTATGTTGGGATTCAGGGCGTAATGTAATTTTAAATATCGTATGAAAGAAATGTAGTTTAGAGGCAAAATGAGCCACTATGTTAATGTTCCTGTGTATCAGACGACAGGCTGTTTTTGTGTGACCAACCAAAGGTCTGTAAGGGCAAAACCGAGAGGGGAAAATTATTACCCTCCTCTGAGTCATTGTGCTCCCTGATACAGACTATTTAACCCAGCTCCAGCCTTCCTCTTCTCCTGGTAACAATATCATCACACCAACTGAGCTGAGAGATTGGGCTCCACAATATCATAACCCTGGACCATTTCAGCTAAATATCATTCTCAAAGTGCTGACAACATCTTTGATTTGAAAAGTAGCATAGATAGGATGTGAATAGGACACCGTAACTCTCGCCTCCTGCGCGTCCTCACCCCTCCGTGTCCCCGCCTTGTTATTGTACTCTTGCTGTTATCTATGTTACTCTGGTTGAAGCAAATTGCATTGGTGTCAAGGCTCAACCTGAGCTTACATATGATGTAGCAATGACATCGGAAGGGTAAAAATGCCTGCTGTATACCGTGCGAGGGCGAACCCAAGGTTAGCATCGCCTTGAACAAAAACCAAATGGATGTTTACATTAGATTTTTGATTATTGCCAGGAGTAAGCTCTTTAGCCCACAAAGGTCTGAGATTTACGTATTTGGTTCCGCATGATAAACTCCATCAATGAACACCACTTTATAAATGCAATCATTAGAAGTACAAACATCCATGCTACTGGATGAAGCAACTGTGTCAAACAATTTAATCTTGTCTTGCAACTTGTTTGCAACTGCCATTTTGAAGCTACGTAAAGGCTTTGAAATCTGTTGTTTACCGACATGTTTTATTCCGTCTAACAAAACCCTCAAATATTTTGTGTGAACCACTGACCTTATTTCTGGCATTTCTCGGAAAACCCATTCAAGAAATATCCCGCTGATTTTGAGACAAGGGAACTGGAGTTCAATAACGCTAACCCATTCCTGCGTTTTTAAACTCATTTCTAAACCACTCAAAAAGGGGTTATTGAGCAACCATTTACAGCCTAAATGTTTCATAGAATAATATTCCAGGTGGTAAAAATATCCCTCCTGCCAGAACTTGGTGTGAATAGAACAATTGTGTTCAGTTCCTAGCCCCCTTGCTATGGATCAGTGAACATATATGGAGCTGAAACATCTCTGTGCTCAAGTACCATTTAGCCAGCAGATTTAAGCCTATACTGTATTTCAGTGTCTGTTTTAAGTGTTTTATGTTGTACTTAAAGCATAATGCAGCACCGGGAAAAGAAATATCTTTCATGCTTCAGGAAAACAGTATTCCAGTCTGGCTTTACCCAGGGACACGCAAGCACATACATCACAAGCTTACTCTGAAAGCAAGCTCTGTACAGACCCAGATTGCCTGGTTGTTATCTCTGCACTATATGGGATGTTGATTAAAATTTCCAGATAGCCACGTATGGTATATTGCTGTGTAGTTAGCAGAGCCATATGAAGTAGGAGGATGAGATAGTATGGGTCAGGTTAGCAACACAAATAGACAGTGCCGCAAGGTTAATGAAAATCTGCATAGAGCATGCAGGCTGGCAGGCAGCGCAGTATATAGAGATGTGTCATAATGCCTGGATACAACAGCAGAGCTCACAGCCCTGCACTCTCATGCTCAGTCATTCCTCTTTGTCTCCATTCGTCTTTCTGCTTATCAAACTCTTCCTTTCTCTCCCTCTTGCTTGCTTTTTCACACCCTTTCTCTCACACACACAGTACATCCTCCTGCAGCTCTTTTTCTTTTGCTAGATGTTGTATCTAGCCTCTGTTTGCTAAAGAATGCAGATTGTGTGGTACAGAATATAGTTATTTTGGTGTTGAGAGACTGCATAATAAAACAACAATGAATCAGACACATCCACAGGAACTGTGAGAGCGAAGAAAAGAGGCACCCAGTGGAAAATTTCCAAGCTGTCGTACCATGTTAGGTGTAGGATGCTGGATTTGCACTTTAATGGAGGGACAAATGCAGTCTCCTGCTGCCATAATGGGGTTCAAGCAGTGAAGCATCATGAAATCGGCCGTGAGTGTGAGGCGGTTAGTTATTCAGTCAGTCACTTTCAATGATAAGTCATCTTGCAGCCCACATGTCCATCATTTCCTCATCTGTCACGTGTTTACTGCCCCCCGCCTCACTTTTTCACCATCTCGTTCCTCCATCTGTAAAGAGTTTGTAATCTCATCAGGCTGGACAGTTACAAGTCACCAGAGCCGTTCATGGATGTCTCTCATGATGGTTTCCTCTTTATGTCATAGTAAACAAAAACATTACTCTTCTCGGTTATCTTGTCTGTTGATCTGTAGACGTTATTCTGTGCTGTTTCCTTTGACTTATTTTGTCCAAGATGGTGGCGACACCAAGTGTCAAAAAAGCCTCGGAGTTTCCTTTCTTGGGCTTCTGGCTTCTGTATTCTTTGGGAAGTGGCTGCTGGGTATTTAGGTGAAACAGCTGAATGGTCACAGTATTAGTGCCCACAAAGGAGTTAATGGATCTTATTTAAGCAACACACTCAATTTTCCCTCATTAGAAAGGAGAAGTAGATGACTCCACATGTCCCTGTCAATTAGTCAGAAAATAACATTGGTAAAAATATATGACTACACAATATTACTTCTACTGTAACATAAATTGGAAATTGATATGGATGCCAGGTGTTACCGTGTGTTGGTGTGTGTGTTAGATACATCAGTCGTCCATGGATTCATTGGTTTGGTTAAGGTTTTTGCAACATGCAGTACTTTGGGAAATAGCAGTACACAATGTCAAGGTCATGTGGAGCAGTTAACTGTTCATTCACCACACTGAACCAAAAACAAGCACCAACAAAAAGAGGCTGTGTGCTGTAGATGTACTTGGGAATGGGGGGGAGGGGAATTAAAGTGGAACTGTAACGGGCGATGCTTATTTCAACAGGTTTTGCACTTTGAAGATAAGCTCGTAGCTAGCTTAATTTACCAGTTAGCTTGCTAAACTTGTTGACTTGCTTGTTTTTGAGCTTGCGCTCTCTAATTTGCTTGCTAACTAGCTAGCTTCACTTGTTAGCATGGCAAGAGCTTTAATGTAAGAGATGAATTTACAAAATTTAGCACTATTTTAACTAATAATTTTACTCCTATTTTTTCTGTTTTTGTGTTAAAAAAAAAAGAAAAGAAGAGAAGCATTTTATTTTAAGTTGCACCCTTCAATATATTTGTGACTGGCCTATGTAAACGAGGTTGCTCCATCCATTTTTGGCCTGGTTTTCGGGTGTGAATAAACTGTTTTTCTCAGCTCATGTTTTTTCGTTAGCTGCCTGTAAATTAATTGTTTTTTTTTTACTCTTTGATGCTGTAATTCCCATTGGGCTTCATTTCCAAAACAAAATCAAAATTAAAAAGCAAAATGATTAAAAAACACATTACTCTACCTGCATAAACCTATTTAGCAACCAGCTGCATCAGAGCTAGATGTTTTAGGCTTGTGTTTGCAAAGATCTTTATCACTCAAAAATATGATGAAGACGTTAGCATGTTAGCGGTGCTCTGTTGTTCAAGTGACCCTTGACTGACAAAAAAAAACAAGAATCGACTAAAACTCGGCTATTTGATGTTAAAATCTGCTGCTCAGTACTCACAGAACACTTGGAAAAATCCCCCTGTTATTAGTTCCTAACACCCACCTATAAGGGTGCATAGGGGAGTCATATTTAACGAGTATTCAACTACTCAAGGAAATAATGAGAACAGTTATCAGGGGCAATTTTTTTTTTTTGCCCTTTCATTTTTAAATTCACTTGGCTCTTTCAAGAACTTTTTTGCCCCCCAGCTCTTATTCATGTCTAACCCTGCCTCTCTTATGTTTCTCTTATTATTTCATGCCCTCTCCAACATCAAGCTAATTATCCAAATGACCTTAAAGTCATGACAGACTCCTGCTCTTACTACCTATGAATAGTGCTGGTCGGATCTTTATGATTTAAGTGACTGTATTTATGTTGCCAGTTTTATGTTGCCTAGTCTTGCATATAGCAGCCTACTCTGTGTTGCTTTTTGCATTTGTTGTAAAAGCGAAGGCGGATAAAGGGGATGACATCTTTTAACGGCTGTAGAGAATCCCCACTGCTCCCAGTACCACATCTGGCTCATCACAGACACCAGGCCTCCTGCCAGATCCCTGCTCAAACACAGGGGCTCAGGTTGGGCTTGTGGCAACATACTCGCCCCCAGGGTGGCTCTACCCTTTCTGGGGCACCAGGCCGAATTTATTGGTCACCAGTAAATTTATAAATAACAAAATCAGTAATAACAATCTTTGAAACATTGTCTTTTGTGTACTGATGCACAATAGTACCTTCTGTTTTTTGACGTAAATAGAGGCATATTTTGTAGTTCTATCTAAATGTACACTCAAAGAACAGAACTGAGACCGACGAGAAAACTCCAAAGGGATCTCAGGCTTTTGCAGCACCTGTGGAAATGATGAGAATACAAAATTATCTCTAATTCTAAAGTCTGAAAGACTCAAAGTATTTTGTGTTGAAATAGCCTGTTTTTACTGGCGAATACATGAACATACATTTTTAATTAGTTGCTTCCCCACATGTTGTATTTTCCCTGTAGAAAAGCCATGACTGACTGCCTCGTAAGACATCTGTTGGGGTCTGATTGGAAGTATCAGCGGGGACATTCATACAATGTTTTGCAAGCTTATTTTGAAAACTACAGAACTAGGCAGAGATTTATTTCTCTTTTGATGAACTAGCTGCAGCATCATTATACGGTACAACAGTGGGAAGACGTGTAACCTTTTTACCCTTTGCATTTGAATAATGATGCATTGTGTGCATTTAAATCATTGCTTTTTTGTGCTGTTTGTTTCACATCCACTGTACTTTGATACTGTTGCTACACAGTTACACGATGATTCCCAGCAAGCAGTCATAATTGCAGTGTAATGTTACATATTCATCAGCTGGTAATGCAGCAGTTTACCATAATGTGTTTGCTGGAGCTATATTTTCTAATTATTATCATTATTATTTCCTCTAGTTCTAGCTAGTGTGCTAGTGTAGGTCCTCTGCGATGCTCTTGTCTTTCTTCACATTCCCTCCCCCCCACTATTATTCTTTCTGAAAGAATACCCTTGCTGATGAAACTGTGTCATCATCTCATACCATCATGTCATCACCGGGGTTGAGTTTGTGTCAGATAAATGACCTGAAGCATCATTATTCACTCTGCCTGTATATCCACATTATATATTCTTGATGGGGGGAGCTGGAGATGCAGATGCTAACGCCAACACACACTCAAACACACACACACACACACACACACACAGCCGAGTGCTCTTTTAAAAATCCCATTAAATTGCATTAGCCTTGATTGACATTTGTTTTTGAGATTGTGTTTTCATCATATATAAGGTGTTTAGGGCCATTTTGGAGTGGCTTCGCTGGGCTTGATTCACGCTCTCGCCTCATCAGCATCAGGAAGCTGTCACAAACGGCTCTGCCTGTTTCTGTAAACTCGAATGATTGCATTAGTTCTCAAGTTTCTTTTAATTCTCCATGAATGACCTCTTACTTCAGGTATAAACAAAGACACAGGTTAAGGAAGACGTCTCGCGCTTTCATCTGGCTTTATTTCTGCTTCAGCTGACAGCAGAGCACCACGTTAGTGATCTGTTTAATTAGAGAGTCTTAAGGGATCCTTCATCCTGAGCAAAGGTGCACGGTTGATTCACAGCTCAGTCGGTAAATTGATCTGAAAGGGGGGAAAATGTGAGCCATCTGACCTGGGTATCCAGTTCACTGTGTGAGACTTTAACTACATTACACCCGTCTAAATCTGTTCTCCTCTAAAATAACCCACACTATTGTCTGACAGCTTGACAGCAGACCTTTTTAGACTCTCCCAGAGTGTGTAAACAGACTGAAGGTGCTGGTGTGAATATTCCTCGATGTTCTCTGATACCTGCGTCTTTTTGTTTTAGCCGTACTGACCTCAGATGGAACTACAAAGGATGACTGTCCTGATTTATAACAAGTCACTTTAAGTTGTACACTCACTGTAATAACATGTTGGTGAAGGAGTTTAATTCATACTGAAGGAATCAGACGAGCGGGAAGCAAATCAGACCATTTTCTGTGATAACGTGACAACGAGAGCACAAGGTGATGTTTTTATGAAGCTACTTTTTGTATCGTCATTGTCCAACCAATAAATTTATATTTGAGAACATAGACGTTTCACTGCAAAGTAAAATAAATGTGCGTAAGAATGTAGTTCTACATTTCATTGTCTGCTCCAAAACATAATTCAACATGTTCCACCCATGAGACTCAGTTCAACAGCTATCAAACTTTTGAAAAAACTCTTTAAAAAAAACAACAACAAAAGTTGTATGAAATTTTGTTTTGGAAATTGAATTGGCATAAAAAAAAAATAGCTCATGAATTTTCACAAATTTCACACAGTCACACATTTATTTTAATTGCAATATAACATTACCCTCAAATCTACCACGTCCTCTGTTAACAATAAAGATAGAAAACCAACACAAACAAACAGCTTCAGGTTTCTTGTTGGCTCCAGGACTCAAGATCTAAATGAGCATTTCACAATGATTCCTAACAATAGTGAATGTGTCACTTGCTTGAAAAAATAACAACTGAATTCAGTCTTAAAGTAAGTTTCCTCGCTGGCATCGTGCAGGGACATAAGGGGGTGCATGATGTCGCCTCTGTGTAATTTGCCACCTCAGCAACAGACAATTTGGCGCCAAAGCAGATTAGTCGGCTTTGGTTGACAGAGTCCTGTGGATTTGATTCACCTGTCTCAATTGGCACGCCAAGTCCTCTGTGCCTGCGGGCCACCGCCCCAACCTCATGCAGAGGCACAGGTGCATGAGCGCGCACACACAGACACAAACACACACACGTATAAACACACACTGCTGAATCATGAGGTTGAGAGGGAAAGCAAAGGAAAAAGAAAGAGACTGACGTCGAGAGGAAGGCAGTGTGTCATGTCGAATCTTTGTGTGTCACACAGCAACAACAGTGAGTTAGGGACTACCTGTCGTATGTATATTTCTATCTGTAATTACAGCTTGTAAAAAAAGATGCAAAATTATGTACCAGCAAAGGTTTTAAAATGTGATGAGGTCATTTCTTTTGTTTGCATCTCAGGATACACAATTGCCCCCCCGGCTCTATTCAAGCTACACCTACACGCAATTGATCAAAGTGACTGCAGTGCTATCTTAAACAAAGAGACATGGAATCTGTTAGAAATGACACAATGCATTTATCACAGAGAGCAGCAAATGACATTTATAGGGGGGGTAATTAAAAGGAGCCCAGCCTCATTATCATGTCCTCTCAAATGGCATTTATTTGTAGGACACACATACGGTGGCGAGGAGACGCGATGTGACTGGCTGCAGGACTTTCCTCGGTGTAAGCTGTGTTGGAGGAGAGCAGTTGGCTGATGACTGTATACAACTGTTTCCTGTTATGTGACATGATTTGATGCGATGTGATGTGTGTGTGTGTGTGTGTGTGTGTGTGTGTGTGTGTGTGTGTGTGTGTGTGTGTGTCTCTGAGGATTGTATCAGCCTATGTGTTTGCATGTATCCATCTGGATATTTTGTACCCTGTCGCCTTGAGGTGACATATGGCAGCTTGTATGCACAACTGATCTTTTACCAATTCTTAAATAAACTTTCAAAATCATAAATATAAATGCAGTAATTGTAAAAAAAAAAAAAAAAAAAAAGGTGTTTTATGTGTTCCAATTACCTCAGCCAAGGAGGTAGTGTGACCACAGGTGTGTGTATTTTGTCAACTCCTAAAGTTGTGTGTGGATTTCAGTTGAATTTTGCAGGATGAGGATTCGATTTTGGAATTGATCCACACTGATTGATCTTATATCTCTTTGGCAGAGATATCTATCTCCGGTGAGCAGGATATCTAGAAAACCAGTGGATGGATTTTATCAAAATTTGGTGGAAGTATGGGCACTATTACTAGGAACAAGTGATTTACTTTTGGAGGTGATCAGGATTAAAAGGTAGATCCTGTAGTCTGTTCTTGTGGGCTACCCGTTGATCGCTGATGGCACTGCCACTCATTGGAATTAGCATCGGTAGTATACAAACTGCTGTGACCTTCCGTGCTAGGTAGGATTGGTAGTTGGTTGTAAACTCCACATGCAGAGTTTAGGAACCACCTCAGCCAGACTGGCCCCTGCCCTCACTGCATGCCACTGGCTACATTTCGCTTTGATGCTTAAAGGGCAAAAACGATATAAATAAGAGAAACGGACGGCAGATAACTTCTCTGGCAAAAGTAGGGGGTAAACGTTGGCCACCACTTGCCAAGAGGAAGGATGAGAAAACCTTTGCGAAATGTTAAGGAGCTAGAAGAAGACACCAGCCTCCAAAAGAACAGAGACGATGTGGAGAACGTGTGTCTGGTGTAATGAAGAGTGTCAGTAGAGGAGAAGTTGCATCGATGTGTGAAGAAGAAGAAGAGGAAAGTGAAACAGACACACACAAAAGATGCAGTAGTGTACTCAGCACTGGGTGCAAATAAGAGCCTGTACTTTACTTTTTTGGAATAAATAGGTTAAAACAGTACTTCTGCTCTTGCCAGAGCTTTGGAACCTCGATTGAATCTGCTTCGGCATTTTGATCAGAGTCTCCATCAAACTAATAATGGACATATTGGAACCGTTGATCGTCTCCATCTCTTGAAGACATTTGAAGTGAGCCTGCTCTCTAACAAAGTCACTACCAGACGAGTGTATAAGGGAGGAAGCTACAGAGCAGCAGGTGGGAGTTAACCCAGATCTACATTGCTGCTCCACCAAGCACACATCTTCAAGGCTGGTTGTTTATATTTAATGCCCCAACGAGAGGAACTTTGCAGGGGGGTGGGGGGGGGGGGGGCCTGACTGCACTCAGAGGGATTCTGAGGACACTGAGGATCAACTGAAATGTTTGTACCCAATGCAGATGAACGCTGTCCCTGGAGACGTACATGCTATTTATCAGACAAAGGCAGCAGCCTGGAAGCAGCTTGTGCGTCAGCGGTGATGCTCAGCTATTTCTTTATGCATAAAGAGATAGAAGTCGATTCTATTTGGCCATTGTAAATTACACCAAGGTTAATGAAACCAGACTAAGACACTTGTTTAATGAGACATTTGTAATGTACCATCTACAGCCTCCATCTTTGATCTGATGTGCTAAAATAATTGCTGTTTTACATCTTAACCACCTCAGATGTTTTCATCTGTGTATGTGTACAGAATCCTGCAAAAAAAAAAACCAACAACTACTGAGACAGTTTTCAAAACTTGGTGAAGGATTAGCTCATGAATAAGACATTAAAGCGAGGGGGAAAGCAAAATATTACTTAAAAAAATAGCCTGATATTAGGAGTTGACATTGAATTTTGATGTTTGTTGTCGTCGTATATGCCTTGAAATATTTCCAAGAGAGTGCAGAAAGAAAAAAAAAAGTCCTATCTTGATCTCTCCTGAACCAGAACACATCCCTGGTAAAAACTGACATAAAATCCCCAGTCCGTAACGTAAGAAATGAAACATGATATTAATTGCACTCAACAGACTTGCGATGGTTTGGTTTTTTTCTGTTAAAGTCGCTGGCTACAAGTGTTTCATTACTTCTATTGACCAGTGGGCTTTTTTCCACTAAAACATGCACGGATCAAGTTTTCTGTTCAGTGCTACTAAGCACTTAATGGACCAGCGAATTCGCTGCTCCATCTTCTTCACCACTGCATTTTTCATCAGTGTTCAGACCTTCTTGTTTTTACACAATTATGCCATTTGGCTGGGCACGGTTTAGAGCAGCAGCCTGTTTTTATGGGGAAGAACAAAAAAAAAAAAAAAAGACAAAAATTAGCATTTTTGTGTGAATGACAACGTCGGTGCATGTTTTTATTCAGGTTGAATTAATTAAAAAGTCCATCACGTGTCTTTAAGTGTGACAATCTGCCTGTCAAACATTTGACATGTTGTGAGGAGGGGGACCTCTGTGTAACAGAGTGGCAGTGGTAGCAGTGTTCACCTCACTGTTGAAGTTGCTTTGCTTTCTGTTGTCTGGACAGTTTTAATATGGAAACTGTGGGCTTCAGATTTAGAAATGATTGGCTTTTTAATCCATGTTGTTCTCTTGTTATGCACATAAATGTATTTTATTTATGTTTTTAAATCACTGCAGCTTTATAATGGAAGCTACCAGGGTTGTAGGAGACGTGTTTTATTAGTTCTTTACATTGAGCTTCAAGGCATTTAAAATGTAGAATTGTTGTCCTCACGCCGATAAGAATTTAGTACATTACAAAAAACAACAGCTTGCAATTCTTTTTTTTTTTTTTTTAAATGCAGCAGTTGGCAATTAATCTCCAAATTTCACATTATCCCCCTCCCTCTCTCTCCCTGTCTGTCTGGTTTTCTTTCACCCTTTCACACACTCACACACACACACACGTACACACAAAAACAAGCACACACAATAGCCTAATGGACTCCTCCGGTCCAATTTTGTCGAGCAGACAGAAATGAGGGATAACGCTTTCTCCCCTCTCATGCTCCCTGTTTTCTTGTCCTCTCTGTTTTAAGACACGGCTTTCTGACGATGAACATAATGTGCCTTGAATCATGTTCTTGCTCAGCTCACTGGGGGAAGCTCACTTTTTGGCCCACGGGGTGGAAAATCCCAGACGCCGCTGCCTGAAAGAAAGACTTTTTTCCTCCTGTTATCCTGTAGATTTAACCCATTTTTTCCCCCTGCTAGAGTCCCCATGGTGCTCCCTCTGTCGCCGTTTGGTCTCGTTAGCTGAAGACAAGTTAATTGTTTGATGGCATGTGTCTTACAGTACAGATTCTATGACATGAGAGGACAGAAGCAGCGCGGCTTCATTGTTTAGAGCATCTCACTTTGGTTTTGTCTTTTTTTGAATCACAGATTAGATCTAAACATAGTCTAACACACTTACACTCTAACTACAGGGATGTACTAGGTCTCGATGAATAATTAATTTTGTTGGGGGGGTGCATGTTTTCATGTAACTTTGCATGAAAAAGCGCATTTTCCTGATTCCCCGGTGAATGTGACAACATACGGTGTAGAGAATAGAACCATTTCACTGCCAAGTTTATATTTAGCCTTTTGTAAACATAAAATAAAAGCATATTAATGAAGCTTTGATTCCTGTAAGTCATCCCACATTCAACAACAACTCCTGGTTATACAGGTTACTCCGTCTTAACGTTATGCGATCACCGTGAATGGAAGTATCGCATTTAAAATACTCCCCCTCTGGGATTACTTCTGTTCATCACACCTCTTCCTCTCACTCTGTCGGTCGCTCACTTCTTTGACGCACGATGCAAACAGACAAGACTGCACGGTAAGACAGATAGAGACAGCAAGAGGAAGGGGCTGAGAAAAAGAGAAGCAGGAAGAAGTATCTCTTTTTGACATGCGGTGAGGTCATGCAGTATTTCAAAAAAAGTGTTTTGATCATCTTGAAAGATGAAAGGAGTCTGATTTAATACTATGGATTCTTCCTGTTGCCGTTCAGGAGTGTCCTCCAACCTCCGCTATCCTCAGTAATCCTGCCTGGAGTCGAGCCGTTTCAGCAGCCCCACAGCAGTCAAACAAAATCAGCATCTGCTCTTTTTCCAGCAGCTGCTGCTTATTTTTAGAATGGTTCTTGTTTGAAACCTCATGTCAAAGTGCAATATCCAGCAGCAGCAATACTATACACATATATATTTAATTTAGATTATCCCTCGCAGCGTTTTGAGAATGTCAGTGAAAGCACTGTTGAAGATGTGTCCACCACCACCACCCCCACCCACCATAGCACCCCACCCCAGCCCCCGGGATATCCCCCTGTGAGCACAACTTTCTAGCTGCATAGTGTGCATGGTACAGTAAGCAGACGAGTGACAGATATAGACTTGGGAGGGGGCTAAACTGATAAGTGTGGAGATTAGGTTAATCTCAGTTATTTTGGTTCCCTGGTGTGTTGTCGGTGGTTGCCGGGCGAGTGTGGAGGGTATGTGAGAGGGTTCATGGGGGGGGGGGGGGGGGGCAGCTACTTATATGATCTTTTACTAACTGATTCTCCATGTTATAATCCCCTTGTTATTTTTTTATCATTATCAGTCATTCATGGCAGCCGTCCTGTAATGATGCCATGCACAAATTAATAATTAGAGACTAGTGAGGCATTCAGGGTTCCTCACTTCCCAAGAGTTAATGTGCTGCTACAGTAGATGGATTTGCTGATGTGCTCGTCTGTTGAATTTTATATGAATCAAAACACCATTCATATTGACTTTGTGAGCATAATTGGAGCAATAAGCTATTATTATATTGTATAAAAGCATAATCACAGGGCTTCTTTGTGACTACAGCACAGATTATTCCCCTCTACTGCAGTATGTACCTTTTTTAAAGGGAATAAAATCTGCTCCACTATATTCGAGATTATATATTCTGTTTGAGCTTCAGAGGCCACGGTACATAAAAACGATCCATGTCGCCTTTGAATATGGATGATTCACCAAATCATACTGACAGGCCATCTCCAGCCCTGTGGCATATGGGGAAGGGTGTGTTCTCCCTGTAACTGTGGTACCAGGAAGGGTCCGTCTTACTGATGTTCACATGAGCACAGCAGGTCACCCCCGTGCAATCCAGTCAAATCCCTCCTGCTCTCACATGGGCACTAATCTTCCCTGACTGCCTCCTTAGCACAGCCACAACTTAGACTCTCGCCCTCCCTCCCTCCCTCCCTCCCTCGCTCCCTCCCTCGCTCCATGTTACTTCATGTTTATTGCAAAAACAGCAGTTCTTACTTGCTCTGAGTCTTTCTTTCTTCCTCTCTTCTTTGCTGTTTTTTTATTTTTATTTTTTTGGTCAGAGAACATAAAATAGTATTATGGCCTGAATTTCACATACACAGGTAGCTCTTTCTATGTGTTTTGGCGTAAACTAACCTTTTCAAAAAATTGACCTTTTTTTGAAAACCGCTTCCAGGGGGAAAATGTTCCGAAAATCCATTTTCAGTGTTGACATGTTGGCAGGCAGAAACAGACACAAGGGTATTTCTTCAGGGCCAGCGTAGTGCTGGCAATACGTTAAAATCTCCCGATCGGCCTCTGTCAACCCAGAAAATACCAAAAATCTACTTTTGAGCTGCGCTTGTGCACCTCGAGCAGAAATTCTTCCTTATACTGGGATGGTTTTCATCTTCCAGATATGCACATGTAAAAAATAACATGCAGATGCCTGTCTTTTATTCTTTTTTTTTAAACTAAATTATTCATTAATGTATACATGCAGCTCTGCAATACCATGAGATTCAATCATTGTGTGGCTTAATTCTGATGTTGCAGGAGGCTGCCGTAAATAAGTGAACCCTTGGGAATCTCTGAAATCATCTATTTTGGATTATCTTGGTTTTGAACAACACAAATAAATGAAGAAATACGCTAAACAGCTGTCCTTAAAAAAAAAAAAAAAAGCCTTGCATTAGGGGGATGACAGCCTCATCGCGTGGCTCCTTCTGGAAGCAAACAACCAACATTCACCTGTTTATATGGTGACTACCATTACTAAACTCAGCATGCATTATGAATGTTAAGTTAAAATTTTGCATTTTATCATGCTGCTGCAACGGCACGCGCACGACCAGTGTATGTGAATGATTATGTGGTGCGTTGGCAGGCGTCTCATGATGCATATTTTATTCAGTTTCTGTCAGAAGAGGCGACAAGTATCTGCTTTGCATGCAAGATGGGAAATATGAAGGTGTCTCAAATGGAAAATGGAAAAGAAAATAGAAGTAGACTTCATCACAACAAGGCAGCAAAACATTCCTGCTGTAATCAGACTCATGATGAACACGCATAAAACATGTTGTATAGTCTCCAGATGCTGTCGCCGGTTAGAAATACGTTGACATGAATGCAGACTCAACTATAAAAAGGAACACAGCTGCGATTTTAGCTTGTTTGCAGCTATTTTGCAGATATGTTCTTGCATTTAACAGAATTAATTTGTTTTGGGGTTAAGGGGATCAGTGTCTCTTACCTCCCAGTCATCCCTCAGCTGCCCCACCCCCCACCCCACCCCCACCCCACCCCCCCGCCCCCCATCCCGTACCTCATCCAGCCCTCCATCACAGACTGAGGACACTGCTTTACTTCCTGGAATGATGTTGTCAAATTGTCATGCCAAAACAGACTTGCGTAACCAGACAATTGGAGGGAAAAATGGGTCATGTGGGAAAACATTTGTTCCTGAGCCTGCTGGCATGTTTTGAAACCATATGTCCACACATATTCCATCCGTTTGCCTTGTCAGACATTTTCTGATGAGCTATGCAGCGTACAGGTGTCTCTGAATTTGGAGAAGTCACTTATGTGTACATGCTTTCTTTAGTGCTGAGCTGATGTTGTTATTTTGTTTGCGCTGCTCAGGTTGCAGGTACAAATCAATACAACATTCAACCTCCTCCTCATCTATAAATATATTTACTTGTTCTCCTGATGTGCTCAGCCCTTCCGACTAACTTCTATAAGCTTCGCAGAAAGTTAACAGCATGCATTAAATGTATACATTAATCCCTGACATACAGATTAATGTCCTCACGTTTTTTTGTAAAATGCCCCTCAACTTTGCCTGATGGCTAAGCAGTGTGTGTCAGAATGTATTGACCAGGCTTCTTACATAACAAGTTCATGTTTCAGTCCTAAAAAAACAAAACAAAAAAACCCCATCTCCACACAATCCAAAATAATTAAATCCAAGGCGAAAAAACATCATAAACGTGAACTCCAGGCCCATGTATGCCCCTGAGGACGCCGCTTCTGCCAATGCAGCTCCGAATAGTAGAGCACAGATTAAGGCAGAACAGAAGTGTTGAGGTTATCACGCTCACACGACCAAAATAGATGCAGAGCGGGTGAGACAGCGGGCAAGAGAGCCTGGGCTGGAGGTATAGAGTGATGTGCTCGGAGGAGAGAACAAGCGAATACTGCTGACGGACACAGAAATGATGGAAAACAGAGGGGATGAACGGCGGTGTTCCCATAGGACGGTTGGATGGAAAGAGTCGTTAACTCAACCCAGACCGACATGAGAGACGCAGCTTCATTGATCAGAGTCGGTTCAGACGTGGAAACGCAACACACGTCACCGTGTGTATTCAGTGTTTCAAAGACGGTCACCAACTTTAGTATTCATTGATCAAATACGTCCGTCTGCTGATGTCACAAAGCTGCACGCGGACATGTATTGATTAGATTGTATAATTCATTTGAAAGTGCAGCGCTGGGTGATACAGAAAAAGTCTAAATGTGATATTTAGAAGCCTTTTTTCAGTGTTGGTATATATGATGACGTCTGCTGCTTTGGGAGGGGAAATGACACGTCTGATGACCAAACAGATGTTGATCTAACCGACTCCGAGAAATGCCCATCCATTCGTTATCTATGCAGTTATACCCAGTACAGGGGTGCGAGGAACTGGAGCCAGTCCCAGCAGATACAGGGAGAGAGGCGGGGTTTACCCCGGACGGGTCGCCACTCAGTGCCACAGCTGTCATATACATATATAATACATATATGACCATACCATCGTGTCAAACTGTAACTTTCACCTTTCAGAGTCATTTTGTGAGAAAGCTGAAAACAGGAATCCATGTATGCTTGATTATTTGTTTAATAAGATGAAAAGGGAGCAAATGTTGCATAAACTTTACTTTAACTTAAATGGCTAGAACTCTAATTTTGAAGGGAACAGGTCAGAGTTTAGAATTCTTCTCCAAATAAGAAGATGATTTATGTCTTATCATTTATGTCTGATCACTCAGTGAACCATTGTGAGGAGAATCATTTCCTATCCGTTGAAAAATTAAGGAACGATGCGTTGAGTCTTTTTGTTCACATGCATTATTTTCATGTACCTTGGCAGGGTTCATAACACTCATGAAAAGCCAAAGAAGGTGATAGAATTTGAAAATTGTCATTTTCCAGGCCTGGAAAGTTTTTTAAAAAATAGTAAAAAGCAGAAAACTTTGTAAAAGTCTTGTGTTGTTGAGATACGACTGAGAAATCTCTCTTGGTGAATCTTGATTGACTTTAATACATGTTCATGGTGTATCAAACCCATGCCATTATTTTAAGCTGAACACGTCACCGAAAGTTATAATGTTGATTTCTGTAGTTTAAGACATTGCACAGTTATGATAATTGTCCTCATGGACATGGAAACATCACGGAGGAGAAATGTGTTGGTGTAAATGTCTGTGAACCTTAATTATAACAGATAAGCACTTCACGAAAAACATAAACATCAAATGAGGCGCGTCAATAAAATCGGAAAGAAAAAGTGAAAGTGAAGTTATTTGCCATGATCTCGCTGAGATGCCGCGCTGACGCTCATACGCAGAAGCACCACTGAGCCCTCTAAAGAGTTCTTTTCTTACATTATGCGATCACAACTTGTCTTGTGGCTGTGTAAAGATCCCATCGATCACCACCTGCCTTTTAATTAGGTCTCTGGCTCCATATTGCTGCTGGGTCTCATTATCTAAATGTACTGCTGTGAAGCCGAGCAGTCCGAGTTTTTGTGCAGAAAATCAATGTTTCTGCTGTTTTCTCTCTGCTTTGGCTCAGTTTGGAAGCAACCAGAAGTTGCAGTATTGCTTTTCTCTCTGCTCGTGTAGTCTGGTCTGTTTTAGCTGGGGTTGTAGACAGATTTTCAGACTGAATAGCTTTCTAATGCATACATTATTGTGCCCGAAGCTCTGAAATAATGCCAACTCGATTTATGCTTATTTATCTCTCAAATGTACACGTATCAACGCGATTACGCAGAGTGCATCACAGTCATGTGAGTCCTAATTACTTCCAGAGAAATGGCTTTCTTCAGGGAGAACGTAGTAGCACTGGAGATGCACATAAGATTTCCAGATTAAGCCTCATTTCGTAACTAGTTTGTTGTCTCACACTTTTTTTTTTGTCTTTAGTTTAGTTGAGAGAATTAAATATCCAGTAAGTCTTTTGACAGATGAGATATTAGAGAAGAAAAGACTAAATCCAAGTGAATTACCATTACATGATATGATTTTTGTTTTTTTTTTTTTTTTTGGTCAAATCCAGGTTCAACTGTAATTTTGTGATTAAGCAAAAACCAAGAAAGTTCCAAAAAGGAGATTTACAAGACGATGTTAAGCGGTAGAATTCCAGATTTTCCTAGAAGCCGTTTTGTTATCCCTCAATGTGTAATGCCAGTGGTGGATTTAATCCCCTCAAATTAGTCCCTCGCTAATCCTCACTAACCTCAAACAGAGGTCACTCATGTCCAATTTGAAGATGCATAAAGAACGCGTTCAAGGCCCTCAGCTTGACGATGAGTAATGCTCCTGCATGCTCTTTTTCTTGCGCATCAGGTTCAAAAAGTCACTCTCAACCTGACAGTTGCATTTGTAAACCCTATAAATAAAAGTCACATGTTGCATCACTTCTTCTGCCTTTTATAATGAGAAATGATGCAGTTTTAAGGTAGAGACGGCCTGGATATGCTAAAGACTCAGTCTTTTCTATCTTATTTATTGACGTGTGTTGCTATTCGTGAGCACTGACTACTTGTAGGATTGCAGCCAAATACTCGTCTATGCTACTGTGCTGTTGAATGGGTAGCAAAGGGCCAAATGTGAATGAGTGCCGTGCTGGCGGGACACAACCAGCGTGTGACCTTATGCTGCTATCACATCACATCTTGGCTGTTTGTCTCTACTGTATTAGAGGATTATGCTGACCTTTGCCCTTGTCCCCAGTCAAATTTAAGCTTGATGCACTTAGTTCTAAGCCTATATTTTGCCGATGCCAGCCGAGAGTGTTGGTGTTGCTTTTGGCTTCGTGTCAGCGCTACCTATTTCCTTACCGTTATGAAGTTTCAGAGCTTATAGATGGCATGCAAAGGACATGAGATTCACGTCTATGGCAGGGGGTCACCGCCTTTCTTTCCTGTGCATTTGTAGTGTGAGCAGTCGGTTAATTTTTTTTGGTTGTTTCTCCCCCGGCTGCACGGTGATGCAGTGGTTAGCACTGTCGCCTCACAGTCCGGGATCACGGGATCTTTCTGTGTGAGTCTCCATGTTCTCCCTGTTCCTGTGTGGGTTCTCTCTGGTACTCCAGCTTCCTCCCACAGTCCAAAGATATCAAGAGGGGACGAGGCTGATTGATACTCTAAATTGACCGTAGGTGCGACTGTGAGTGTGAATGGTTGTCTGTCTTTATGTGTTGGCCCTGCGATGGACTGGTGACCTGTCCAGGGTGAACCCCGCCTCTCGCCTGCAGATGCTGGGATAGGCTCCAGCCCCCCGCGACCCTTAACAGGAATAAGCGGAAGACAATGGATGGATGGATGGATATTTCTCCCCCTAGAATGTGTCTGACTACAGTCAAGTCAGGCTACACCTTGAAACTACATGGATCGGCTCAAACTGATAGTGGCAGTAACAAAATCAGATCGATACTCCTACACTGACAGATCAGACAATTGCAGAAGGCAGTGAGGTCTTGCATGGCAGGGCTCACGTAAAGTAGGCTTATCCCAGAGCTGCAGCTTTGCACACGTTCTCCCCACTGACAGACAAATGCTGTGTCATCAATCCCGAACAGTACTTGTTTGTCGAAGCTTGAGAAAGTACTCTGCAACACATTTCCGGGGTTGCAAGGTTACTGAACTCTCCAAAAAGAAAAAAAAGAAAGGAAAACAACATACTTGACAGTTGACATGTAGGCTTGATTATTCTGAACAGAACGATAACAGAGAAAAATGCTCTCCCCGAGCATGTTTGTCCTTCAGATTCTAGTTTGTGTGATCACTTTCCTGACCCTGGAACTGTTAGACGAGGTGGACTTCAGCACACGAATATAAACAGAATATGGCCAGTGGCCTGATGCAGCTCAGTCCTACATGCAGCGAGACAGAAAACTCCAGCAAATGCAGCTCGAAAACGTGTTCAGATACAGCGAGTGATGCTGCAGCGCAATGCTGGTATTTTGCTCCTCTTGCGAATGTTTATTAAACCAACTTTCAGTGTGGGATGCGCACCTATCACCTCGATTGTGTGTGTGTGTGTGTGTGTGTGTGTGTGTGTGTGTGTGTGTGTGTGTGTGTGTGTGTGTGTGTGTGTGTGTGTGTGTGTGTGAAGCAGGATTTTTACTCTTGCTCCTGCAGTGAATTGGAATCCAGACTGGCGAGATTCCAGACTAAATATCAGGCTCTAGTGTGCAGCTCAGTGAGGACGTAAGGGTGCTCAGGCCAGGTCAGGCCCAGACCAATGTTAGTGCAGGGGGGTTGGTGTTATGCTACATCATGGTACAAGGCAACCAAGCCTCCTGTGGCTGTGCCTTTACTCTCTGTGTATAGCTTAGTAAATGTTACAAATCACTGGAAGTGTTTGCGAGGTGGGAAAATGTGTCAGATATCCTGAGGAGGACCGGAGGCCCACAGCGGGAGCACCAGCCTCAGTCTGCTAACACCCACCTGGAAAAGTTTAAAATTAGCAGAAAAAAGCCAGAAAGTTTAGGAAAAGTCATGGAGTGAGACTCAGAATCATGGAAGTTGTCATGAAAGTCATGGAAATGTATTGATTAAAAAAAAAGTACGATCCCTGTACATCTGTTGTGAAATCGACTGCTTGCTTCTGTTAATGGTCGTTTCAAGCTGGTTCCACTTCACCGTAATGAGTTTCTACATCCTCTCTCCCCGCCCTCGGGGAGCCTGACCCAAACGGTGGCAAAGACTTCCTGGCAAAGTGAAACAGTCCGTGGGAATTTCTAAAGCCTCTCTGCAAATGAAGCTCATCGACAAACTCTATCAGTTACCCCCCTCGCGGGCGCTCCACCTCTAGCGTTCCTTTTGCAAACATTTCAAAATAAGATAACGTATCAAAGGGTTTTATCACCTTCCAAAATAAGAAAGACCAGGTACACGTTTGGTTTTAGACGGGTGTTTATGTTATTAATTCTTCCCAGTTACATAAATTCTGTTGTCATGGCTACAATAATAACTTGGAAATGTGACACTACACTTTGGAAAAAGAAACGTGGAGTCTCACATTGCGATGTCTGGTTGAAAACACATGACTCTCAAACACAGTGACAAGTTGAAGCGCGTGGACACACACACTCGCGTGCACGCACGCAGTCCATCCAGTGCACTCACTTATTCACTATTAATAAACATCATCACATTCTGTCTTTTGAAAATGGCCACAACTGGCGCTTGAGGGGTTCACGCAGTGTCTTAGAGAGTGAAACCACTGTCGAGTCTGACTGGAGGAGGTGGGAACTGACACAACAGAACGGATGATGAGAGACGAATGATGAAGGAAAAGTCCTGAATGAATGAATGAGTGGAGGAACCAGATGACAGCGGGCCTTACTAGATGCTTTGATGAGTCACAATTCAATGAGTCACTGTACTAATTGAACCCCCATGGGAGATTTTGGACAGACGTGTTGAACAGTGTTAGCCATCATCATCATCATCATCGTCATCATCATCATCATGAAGAAATGGCTTGAATGGTGTTGCATCCCTTCATTAGAGCTCCTTGACAGAACAAAGGCATTAAAGCTGTTGGCACCTAACGAAGACATGTTGATTTTTTTTTTTTTTTGTAGGTAGAAATTGATGCACCTGGCGTAACGCTGTCTACGAATTGCAGTCTATGTAGCCGTGGCTGTCTGTGGTAGCCGCGGGCTAGCTTCAAGATCAAACCCTATTTTATAGCGGCTAATTCTGTGAGATTATTTTAAATGCTTTTTCTTTTTTAATTATTTTACATTTCCTTCTAATTTTTTCTCTTCAAGTAAAGTTTCAGCTTTCAGTTGAAAGTTTAATTAGACAGAAATATGGCTGCTCCCTGTCTTAATGTTCTGACAAAACTATGTGATTGCTCAGTATTTCACCAGGTGTCATTAATTCAGATCTGCAGCGATTCAAATCTCTCATCATGCAGCTTTCATTTTTAAATGTTAAAAAATATGTTCCAGGTACTCTTGTTGTATGAGGCTGTTAATGGGGTTGAACTCATCACGGAAACTCCTGCTTACTGGCTCTCTGATGCCAGACGGTAATCAGACTGTTTGTATTGAACATTAACGTCTGACTCAACTCATAAAAAACTCTGAATACTGCCTTACCATGAACCCAGTTTCCTCTGTAGTGTTTTTCAATTATGCATTAATTGAAGAACAACACTGCAGACAGTCGACCCTTTTCTATTTCTGCCTAATATGAGTCATTTGCAATTCAAAGAGGGGACCTAAGTGCTACCTCCTGCTTTCTAAACCTATTGCGATCCATCAGGAGCATGTACCTTTAGTTACCTTTATCTTCCTGCCTTTGTTTTGCTTTCTGCCTTTCACTCTTGGCCCCCGAGTCTGTTGTTCTTTCTTATCAAGTCATCAAACTGTGATGAATATGAAGACAAACAGAGTGTGAGAGTGAGAGAGAGTTCTGTTCTAGGAATAACGATGCAGGCAGCAGAAGGGTGCGTTGAGACAGCCATTCTCTAGTCTAGCATAAGCTAGTGGCTAATTTTAGCCTTTCAGGGCAGTTCACTGTATCTCCCTGTGGATGAGTTGAAACATAGAGGGATCTGAGCATCAGCTCTGCCTCTTGTTCTCTCATCTGTTCAGAGTGTGGACACTGTCCTTTGTGCAGAAAGGTTACAGGAGCATCACAATGGGCCAGGGTGGAGAGACGTGGATTCAAAGAGCCTTTAACACACCTGGGGTTTACCGGGGTTCACAGGCTACGCTTTGCATACAACTGGTCAGAATTGTGCACAAATAAATGAGGGCTGAGTGTGAAGTCCATGCAGCCTCTTTTTTCAGTCTGTTGTGATTGCGGTGGAAAAGGAGTCAAGAAGCAATTTTGTAATAAGTGGTCAGTATTTACCTCTGAAACACACACACACACACACAAAAACAGAGGAGAAAAATAAGAAGCTGACATCACTAAAACAGAGTTTGGATGCCTTCAGAGAAATATCATGAATTTAAAAAAAAAAGGAATGTTTTTATTTATGTCCACAACTTGGAAAATAATTTTTTTATTGTTGTTTCTCATGGGCTGATTTAAGTATTGACCATATCAATGTATATTTTGAAAAAACTAACCAGTATCAGCCGATACTGATGACTTCCGGTATTATTGTGCATATCTGCACAGAATTATTGTACGTACGTTCTATACCTGCCTCTCATTCGTGTAGTCCAATCATCATTATAAAAGTAATTTTTCTTGGCGATTTGCATGGTGTTCTACTGTGACTACTGTGCTTGGAGTATCAAAATGAACCTTACAACAAAAATGATCTCAATTTAACGTTTTATGTGAATTCATTTTGAACTTCAGTGCCAGTGTGGTGGACCTTCACCTGAGGCTCAATTAAACTGCTATTACATTATCCCATCCATCCCAATCCATCATTAAAAATACATTTCAAAGACCTGCAATCTTTCACTCAACAGATTGGCAAAGTTTATCAGCCAAAACCCACCAATCGGTGGCCTTCTTTGTCCATATAGAACTCCTTTTTTTTCTTCTTAGAATAAGAAATTAAGCTTCTGCATGCAGAAGATCATGGAATAACAGTCCAAGAAGGAAGTAATGGGTTTCTCATGCTAATGAGGAGCATGTATTAAAGCCACAGCTCACCAGGCCTGAGTCCATTCTCCTCACCCGAATCCAATAAAATGAAACTGCTTCTCATTGCAGATGCGGAATTGATGACTTTCTATTCTGGAACTTCCCCCGCCGATGCAATCGTCGTCTGATTGTGGCATTTAAACTGTTTATACCAGAAGTGTACACTCCCTTCATCATGACTATTTATCCTAACACCTCTCACTTTGCATTACCTGCTACTTGCTGTTCTATGTGTATTTTCAAGCCAGTTTGTTTTGGAAAGCAGCCATGTTGAGTTATGAACAGACTGTGAGTGCGTGCACGCACACACACACACATACACACGAACATATGCGCGCGCACACTAACAGCAACTGAATTCTCTGGTGGCTGCCGGCGCACCATCTTGTCCACCTCAAAGGTGACTTTGTGCGCTCGTAGTATTTCTTTTCACTCTTTTAAATGTGATGTTTCAGCAGTACTAACAGCTCCATCCACGTATCATTCATTAAACTGTAAACTGTGTTTTTTTTGCATTCTTACAAGACAAAGAAATACTGAACTCTCTCTCTCTCTCTCGCTCCCTCTCTTTCCCCCTCCACCTCTATTCTCTTTCGACAGATTTTCCATATGACCTATGACCTGGCTAGTGCTGTGGTAAGAATATTTAATTTAATAGGGATGATGCTGCTTCTGTGTCACTGGGATGGCTGCCTCCAGTATCTGGTGCCTCTCCTCCAAGACTTCCCCCCTGACTGCTGGGTGTCCCTAAACGGTATGGTTGTAAGTATCACACTTTTCTCTTTTGTTTGTTATTTTCATCTATTATTCTGAATGGGGTCAAAACACAGAGAATGATAACTTAGCCTTGAAACTAGGGATTGGAACCATACATCCATGAAGGAAATGTTGAAGAAGCTCATTAAGTTCTGCAATCAGACTTGCAACCAGTAGAGGCGCCCCCTCTTGGTCAGTAGAAAGACTGCAGGAGTTGAGCTCGATAACTGCTTTCCTGTCAGAGTCGGGCTTCACCTAAACCTCAAGACACACCCACTTTCCTGCTTTCAAGTCAAGTATCTCAACATCCAATTGATACTCTCGAAATGCTGGTTGAGCTGGACTTGGACCCACATTTTAGACCTGGAATTTGCATCCACTTCATTTATACAGCCTATGATTTATAACCTGTAAACCCACAAAGATAAATGTAACGTGCTGCGCTCCCTGAAGATGGTTGTAACTGATACAGACAGATAGTTAGCCAGACACACTTAATTGTTTAACCCAGTTTTGGCTGTGTTTGGGTTGTGGGCAAGCAAAAAAAGCACCACTCCCTCTTACTAGATTTTTGGCAGATGAAATGCAATACCTGGTCGAGCCATGAGGCAACAATCTGTTCATCTAAGGGCCTCAGAAAATGATAACTGATATTTAAACTTTATTGCCTGAGAAGTGTAACAGTGACTGGGCAGACTTCAGCGATTATTGTTTACTGTGGAAGAGTCTAAGTTTAGCCTTAGCTCACCCAACCTCACATTTCGTGCTGCATCACCGTCCATGGACCAAAATTACTCACTTGTCAACAGAACCGTTGTAAAAATAGAAAATCTGTAGAGGAGAGAAGTGACACTCGGCCATGTTCACCCTTTCTCTTCAGCGTTGAAGGTCCGCACAACCATCTTTACCCATCCTGCGTCTGGCTCCTCTTCCTCGTCTGTGATCGCCGTGCAAGCGGAATGCAGGATGCTCACTTTTCAGATAGTGTGAATAGATTTTTCACATGACTGATTTGAATCTCGCTGTCTGAAATCTGTAATCCTAAATATGTGACATTCAAATGAAAGGCAATTCTTGCGCAGTCTGGGGCTGCTCACACTATGGTAGACTGACATGTGTTCAGATGAATTTTATTCCTCCTCTGAGCTCTGAATACCTGCTCCTGCAGTTTGAGCTGACCTGAGCTTGTGATGGTGCGTTGAGGAATGAGAAGGTAGCTTGGAATTCATCAATCTGGGCAAAGGGGAAAGGACAAACAGCACATTCACTGAGGAAGCTAAGAGGAGACTGAAAAACAAGCAAAAAGTTGCTTCGTTGGTGTGAAGTGAACTATTAGGAACTTGATATTAGCGTGTCTGTCAGTTCAGATTGACAGTATCATATCAACAATAAACACTTGTTAATTCATGTTCATTAGTGCAGTACTCTGCTAATTCTCACATTTACAGATTAGAATCTTGCATATGAGTACTGGTATTATTGGAGGCTGCGGCTTTGCAAAATGACGTAATGTTTCTTTAAGTGAGTGGGCGTTCCCCCATCACGTCACCACACTTGGGAACTTAGGTCTGGCTCAACTGCACTTTTACAAACGTTATACTAGAAGCAACCTCTTTTAATAAAATTTCCAAAGTTTGTGTGCATAACACATTTTAGTTTGACGCCCTCAATATGAATTTTGGATGTTTTTAGACTGATTCTATTTTTTCCTCTGGCCTTCATTTGAATTTATTTGTTTTTGTTACTTTCTCTGTGAAATGGACTGTTGCTTCTCTCCGACTGACGTGATAGTGTAGCTGTGTTCACAGGCCTCAGAAGCGAGGCCAATTGTAAATGCTTGCTGCGGGAACTCATCTGCCTTCTCATCACCCTCTCTGCAGCAAACATTTCTGTACTCCACATGCAAACTGACTGTTCCCAGGCATCAGGCTGGAGGTGCAAATGTCAGCTTTCCTCAGCATCACAGCTCTGGATCTGTCTCTTTACTTGGAGGCAATGCGTTGCCCGTGTGAGCCCAATTCCAACTAACATGTGTTGTTCATCCAAACAGACATTATGCATCTCTGTTAGCACCAAAAATGATTTTAAGGTGAGATAATTTCTCAAACAACGGTCACAGTTCATCCTTGCTAATGATTTTATACACAAAACTCCACAGATTCTAGATCAAGACTTTCAGATTTACCTACATGTATAAATCATAAGCAGGCTTCATGATAAATGTCTATTTTATGCTGAGTGCTGCTCCTTTTGAATATGTGAATGAATATAAGCCCCTACTCAGATCGATATGGCATCATGTAAAAGGCTAATTTACGGTGTCCTGTGTGGCAGGATCATTTGCATGGAAAGCTGCAGCCACGATGGGAGGCTGCTGAACAGAGCTAATATAGGATATCTCTGCGCTGGAAGCTTGTGTGTAAATTAAACCAACTGTGAGGGCTGATTAGTCTCGATTGTTTCTCTAGTAAGACAAACTGACGAATCATCTGTTTGCAGTTTGTACAGGCAGTTGACAAAGACGGCTAAAAGCCGCTAATAGATACAAGTTTCCACAGGAGCATTTAAATGAGCCATTAAGATTACATTAAAGGTGCATTTAAAGACATTAAAAACATAACAGTCATTGAACGTATATTTAAAAGACAGCGAAAGCAACTCATAGTTAAAGGGTTATCTCTTTGGATGATTGGAAAGCTACAGTGCTGAGTTCGATTCGCTGCAGGTACTCAGGAAGCTTGGACCTCAGGTGAAGTGCATAAAAGCTGTTTTATCGTGTTTGGTTCTGATCCAGGGAACACCGACAGAACCCGTCCCAGATGACCTGAGGGGTCTGGATGCTTCGACACATACAAATAAATCAGAGATGCACTGCAGTCAAAGTCCTGCCAAGCGTTTTGTGTCATTTTTTTGGTTAAAAAAAAAAAAATCAGACTTATCACTGAATCCTTACAAAGTGGAAACAGTCAGATTAAAGGGAACAATTTCATCTTATTTCAAGATTATGTTACTTATCATAGAAGACTCCATTATAATAAGTGAAGTAATCTTGCTATGCAGTAGTACTTGTCAATTACTTGATTAACTTTGGATTATACTGTCATAAAAACACGCCCATTTATCTTTCTCAGCTGTTCGTCAGTTTGTTAGCAACATATCTTGAAAAATAATGGCTGAATTTGGTTTCAATTTAAGAGTAATTTTACAGTGATGAACATTTGTAGGTGATCTGGATCAAATTGTTGCTCTTTTAGGACATTGACTGGATGGTATCAGCGGTATTTTTCTGGACACATCAAGGAGGAATTTCCAAATAATTTTAGCGTCTGGAAAACATCTGAGTCACATTCTGAATCCATCCAGGAGATCTATTTGGACATGATCGTGATTTTCTCCTACAAAATTGATCTAGAAGATCTATTTTCCACAGAAGAACATTTCTGCACAGATTTTGACGATACCACCTTCCTCCTCGGCAGGTGTTTGCTCTCTCTGTGCTTTCATCTCGGCACCGTTTTTGCAATGATTGCGTTCTACCTGAGCAAGACACAGCTCATTAAAGAAATAACGAGTGATTTAATGATCGATCACAAAAATTATTGCCGAATCAGACATATTGCAATCAAATTTTGGGCTCACGGGCAACTGATATAGTTCTGCTGATTACGATGTGGTAGAATGAGCAATTTGAGGAATCTTTCCCAGCGGATCCCTGCAGAGGCAGACGTCTGTGTGCTGCTGACTCCTGTCTGACAAATCCAAAGTGAAAAACTCTCCCAAATGTGGGATCCTCTCTTCTCCAGCCATCATAATGCATTAGGGTCTCTGCTCTAAAAAATCTTGACAAGGTAATCCCAGGTTTTAATAGATGATGTGCTCGTCTGGCCTGTCAGGAGAGTGACTGTCAGGTGAATGTTGTCATCAAAGCCTGCTCAGGTTGCATTGGGTTTTTTTCCCCCTGTTGTTGGCATTCTGTCTCCCGCTGTGAGCAGAAGAGTAGGGCCAACAAGGACTGCAGATACCGCTGAGTGGTGCTGTACACGGTGTAGCTCTGTTATCATCTTGACTAATGGCCTTAGAGTAGCTTCTTACTCTTAAGAGGCTGCATTTACTTAATCACCAGACAAGATAAAGCTGCTGCCGGGTGAGAGGGTGATGGCTGTATATCGTTGGCTGCATGTATAGTGTGGGTTATAGTCTTTAGGTTCCCGTAGGAATGTGGGGTTTGTGAGTCTGTGTGTGCTCGCCGCTTCTGTCCAGGCTCATATTAAGAGACAGGCAGCTGTGCGGCAGCCTGCTGAGGCTTCGTGTCTCATGTGAGGGGAATGGACAGGCAGACTCTAGGTGCATACACACGCAGAGACAAACGTACACACACACAAAGACTTGTCTAACCATACGTAACTGTCCAGCATCATTCACCCCTTCTTGGCCTTTTTTAATCCTTGGACCACCCACAAACTTTCTATCTATTTCTTTCCAAACCCCTGAATGAGTCACTTCCAAAACCTGGCTCAGTCCAGAGTTTATGAATTAATCAAACTTCTTGTGCTTTTTCTCGTAGCACATCCCTTTTCTGTTTCATCTGAATGCTTTTGCCTTGATGTGCAAAAGAAAGCACATTTTGTAGCTCTCTTAATGAATTACCTTTGATGGGTTAAAATTGTTACATTGTTATTTGTTGGGTGTTTTATTTACTGTTCAGTCTCAGAGAGTCCTCGCTGATAATTGGGGGGTTCATTCACGGACGTCACCAAGTGACTCACTATATTCAGAAATGCAGGATTATTTGCACCAGAATTGTCAAGATGTCTACCAGGGACATGACTGGATAACAATGAGGCTGAGTTTAGAAGGACACAGCACCACTCAGCTGCAGTAGCTCGGATTCATCGGGATACCTGAGATGAATTCCACTGTAAACAAGTTGCTTCCCTCCCTGGTTTAACCTTTTGGACTGAGATTGTGCTAATCAGTGAAAGTGACTCTTTTCATACATGGCTGAATATTGAACACCGAAAGAAATACAAGTCCCCTCACGCAGCCAAATGCCACTAATGAACATTTATTCACCCCTCACAAAACAGCCTAGCAAGGGATATTCAGGAATATATCACACAATAATAAAAACACATGGATATTAAGACATCACCAACTACATTATATTTGTATATGTATAAAATGTCTTTGAATATGTCGAAATATGCTATACAAGGAGCATTCGCAGCTACATGACTAATACAAATTATGAAACTGGATAACAGCAATAACCTTAAGATACCTTCCAATAAAAAACAAGATGTGTTTGAAAATAGCTGTCAGTTGGAGCACTTTTAAAAGATGAGATTTTACCAAAAAGACACAGAGAGAAAAACAACAACGACAACGAAAAAAGAAAAAGAAAAAAAAACACTGCAGAAATCTTTCAGGCCAAATCCAGGAGAGAGCCTTCATCAGGACTGCTGAGCAGGCAATAAGCCAAAGAACTTTCAAGACAAATCTTGGGTAACTGCAGCCTTCACGCTGAGATACACCACTGTCAGTGCTTTTCTTGCTAACTTGTTTGGAACTCATGCAAGCCTGATCCAGATCCCTGTACTTCCTCCCTGCTCTGCCTTCTGTGCACTCGCAGGGAGAACAGCTTGTAGTTTGATTATGTAATTGGAAAAAAATTAATATTGTGCATCACATTTTTGAGTGTGCGTGTGTGTGTGTTTGTGTGTGTGTGTGTGTGTGTGTGTCCATGCATGGGACAGCTTATCAGGTTTTAGAGAGTTATATGACTGAGTAATTAAAACCTTCAGTTAATGCGGATGTTTTGCACATTGCTCAGTTACTTTTAAAAAATATGAACATTTACCTGGAATGATGCTCCAAAATGAAACACACACTCTAAAACACTCTTTCAGCTATCGTTTTTCACAGGAAAGAAAAAGTATATTCCTTCCTAATGTGTTGTGCTGCAGTGAAACTAGGACAGCTAATGAATCAGTGTTCATCTGTGGGTGTTACAGATGAGATTTATTTTTATTTTTCAGGATGAGCACACGTGTCCTTCAGAGGTCAAATCTGGGTTGTTGTTGTTTTTTTTTAAACATTTTTTAATGCCGCATCCTGTTAGTCTTATTCATTAGTACCGACAACAACAACAACCAATGCTTTCGGCTCACACACAGCACTGGGACAATGGTGACTCATCCGGTGCCTTCCTGGTCACACAACCGGCTCCATGTAGTGTGAGGGAAGTGTGTTGTGTGACTGACGGATTAAAATGTCATCAATTTTGCAAGAACACAGTCAAAAACTCAAGTGTAATTACAGAATTATTTATGTTGATTGGAACACGTTGACGGTGACGTGGGACGAGATGAGTTTTTAATGCACGAGATAATGAAGTCGGACAATTCACTTCAGTTGGTAACAAAGACGGAGCTGCAGAAAGACGATGGATCTGACATCACTTGCTTTGCTGTAGGCGGAGTTTAATTAGAAGAACTCTGAAGTCATAAAATGCATCTGCTGTGTTGGCCACATTTAGGATTGTAGTATAAAAGCAGAAACCATATTTTATTTGGAAGAAAATGTGTCAATACTGCAGTGACTCACTCTTCCCACAGGAAGAAAAAGGAAGGCTGTACTGTAGAGAAACCTTTTTTTTTTTTTTTTTTACTTTCAACATACTGATGAAAAATATATATTATTAGTAATGTCAGTGCAAAAGAAAAGTATATGATTGGCTGCTGTGCTCACAGTGCACCGCTTCAGAGCTGTCGAGACTTGCAAGCAGGGAAAAATACAAGAAACAAGCATCTGAGCAACTATGAGTTGAGAGCAGGCTCCTGAAAAGAGTGATTGCTGTTTTTGTTTTTGCAGCATGCATCAAGAGCCCAAATAGAGAGAACTTTGCAGACGTTAGTGCTGTTATTTTCTTAGTCAACAAAGAATATACTGGTTGTTTAAAAGTTGGCTTGATCAAAAACTAGTCATGTGTACTGGAACAATATATGAGCTGGCTGATCATCTCAGGAGGCTTTCTCCATGCTGCACGTTTTTCGGACTCTCCTTTGCTGCGACATACTCTGGGCGAGCTAGCTCGTAGCAACCAACACTTAGCAATGATTTGAATCACAAGGTGAGCCAAGTCTGATGGGTTATTTCTCTGAATAGTTGTAGTGCTTGGAAAGACATCCAACAAACATACTTAATTTTAAGAGGCGGGCCTTTGAGCGGGTTTTTTGACATCACAAATATTTTTGCAAGCCAAATCCGGTCCAGAATTCAGCTGATACAAGCGAGCGCAATCTCGAAACCCGAAGCCTGCAGTGCAAAAAAAACAACAACAAAAAAAACACTGGACTGAATTCATAGAACTGCGTCTAGCAGTTTCACTTGAGAAATGAAAAATATTTGCTTTCATAGATTCTGGAATTTTAAAGAGGAAGAATGAGTTAGTGGAATATTAAGGATATAATCTAGTGATTGTGGATTTTTTTTCTGCAAATAAACAAGTCAGACAAATAACACAGGGTACAGTAGAGCATTTTTGTCTGTGGAAAGGTTCTTCATTATTAATATAACCGCAGGACACGGAGAGGATAACCTTGCTCCGGGGTAATATGATGTCATCAGATCTGTATCCATTCCAAAATCTTAGGTTGGGGAACAATTAAAACCTACAACTTTCATGAACCTACTAAAATTCATCAAAATCCCTCCACAACATTTGAGTTATCCTGCTCACATACACCTCAAAACCAGCGATCACATGACCTCTACTATAGTGTTAGATTGGTGTCATCTATTTGATGGGGGCGTGTTTAGGTAAGTGGGTGGGAGTCTACTTCACCATCTACTCCCCATCATATACTAAGCCTAAGGTGGCTTCTCAAGCTTTACGTACAAACATCCAAACATCAGAGCCGTATTGTTATGTCGTGCAACATTTTCAAAAGAGCTGTGCTGGTGTTGCATCTATTTATCTGCACACCAAAGGCATACAGAGAGCAAAAGGTGCAGTGAGTCACTCGGCTTATCTGATATCATCTGGCAAAACAAGGGTTCTGCTTCTCCATGCATGCAAATACGTGAACACAAACATTCAGCAGTGTTGCTCAATAAATGCCAGCCCACCATCTCAACCGCACGTTAAATGTACACATGTGCAAGGACACCTCACAAATGCTATTTGTTCCAGTTAAACGGATGGCTGGGTTTGTGTTTTCGTTGAGTCTAAATTGATATTCAGATAGAAAAAAACAACAACCCATATTTATGCTCGCTGCGTGACCGTAAACATAGTCATCTGTGTGCCATTTGAAGACTGTATTTTATGAAATGAATCATTTGAACCAAAACCGCCAATGTAAACAAACTGGACTCTATTTGTCAATGAAGCTGGCAAATGTAATTATCACACATTGTCCCATCAATCTCCAGAAGAAACAACTAATCAGCACGCAGGTTAGAACTGAGGAGCATCCGGGCCTCATGATTAGCTGTAATTGTACTGATTTAGAAAAAATGAACAGCACGGAGTCAAGCAAAAGACAAAACTGGCATGATCTAAGTAAAGAGACATGACAGCATGTGCTCTATTACTATGTGGCATGTGGAAGTATGTCAGCCAGTGGGATACAGACAGAGATTAAGTACGTTTTCTGGAGGTTTCATATATCTTTAATTAACTCTTCTGTTGTGGCTGAGATGGGTGTTCGGTGCCAGAGTGCTTTCTCAGCAGTTCTTCTTCATAGGAGTTGAAGCTATAGTTGAAGAGTCAGCAACTTGGCTTTCCCGTCAAGTTGTTACATTTGTCTCCAAATAGCTCAGTGGGTGTCAAAGTTGTAGCCTCGACAGGGCAGGGAGAGGGCACGCTGCAAATGTATTACACAGTATGAATGGGGAGCCCTGACTCCAAATTTCCAAACTTTGAGACATTTCCTTTTAATGTGGGTGTGTAACAGTGATATGCGACCAGAACTCAGTGGTCAAGGATCCAAGACTCTCTCTATACCTGATTGAAAAGGAAAAAAAGGGTGCGTAGATCTGATGATAACGCTCAAATGCGCTTGACTGTCAAAATGCTGCAGGCATCTTTGAGACATCTACGCCCACAGGACCAACGTCTTATAGAAGCAGAAGTTGCAGAATTATGCTAATCAGATTGTTTCCTGGTTGTCAGAAACCTGTTGTGGTCTTTTCAAAGACTTTAAGAAGTCAATAATGAAAATGTTGTTTTTTTTAATGAACTCAGTCGGACGCGTTATTGTGCAATCAGGGTTCCATCAACTTGTAGGGCAGGAATACGCCTCGATGCCTACTTTGAATTACACTCAAATAACACAACTACCACAACTGCAATGCACGTTGAAGTGATAAATACACAATTCTTGTTCTCTGCATAGTTCTTCTTCATTTACACATGTATGTCATTTATCAAAGACGCACTGCTGACGTAGCCTGATACATGCAGGGCTGAAGGTATTGGGATGTACCCCTATCACGTAGGGCTGTGCAGAGCTCTGATTATCTGAGTCTTCGTATTTATTCTCCAAACATATGTGTGTTTGTATTCAGAAAGCAGACCAGGAGTGGACGTGGTTTGTAACATATGCAAATGAGCTCCGTCAAGCACAGCGCTCCAGCCTCCGAGAGCACGGATCAAACTCTCTCCTGCTCACATATAAATCAAGCCTCGCTTGCTGCATTGACTATTTCCTCACCTCTATTTCAATGTACTTTTAAGCTGGAAAATGGGAGCTTTTGTGACCTGGTCGTCATGACTAAGTCAGCCTCCACCCTGACTGTGAGTGCCTGCTGCAGCTTTTTAGCTTTGATGTTGCTGGTAATATAAAAGATGACAATCTTTTATGAATAATAGGAAAGAAAGCATCTCCTTTTATCATATTATATGTGCTCTCCTCAATTCTTATGCAGGCTCATTTCAACCATTAAACTGACTGTGATTCAAGATGGCATCACATGCAGTGGAAGGAGTCGCTCTTCTCTCTCCCTCAGTTTAAATCTGTTCTCTTATTTTGAAACAAAGAGCTGCTCAAAAGACCAGTTCCATGACTAAATCTCCAGCTAGGAGGAGCGCGTATACACTCCATCTGATATGATACATGACTGTCAGCTTTGAGTCCTCTATTGATGTGTAGAAAACCTCCTAGGTTCTTATTATCTGCTCCTCTAACACAATGAATCCCATCACAAGACATCAAACCTGTGAGGGCACAATCCTTTCCTCCCTCCTCCTCCTCTCTCTCTCTCTCTCTGTGAACGATGCCCTGGGCTCCAGGAGAAACCATGCCTCAGACTGGTGTGAATAATGGAAGTTCTGGGTTTGTGTTGTTTGTTTTTTTGTTGTTGTTGTTTTTTGAGTCCTTGCAAACATGAACTGTTTTTCACCCACTGGCAAAAATGAATAAGACCAGGTAGGTCCAGGCAGAGGGAAGACAGAAAGTAACAGTGAGACTGAGGCAAAAGAAAGGTAGAAAGTTCAGTCACTCAATTTGGGCATGGAGCTCTGAGGCATAGAGAGTATGCTGGCAGAGTGTTTGGTAGAAGTTCAGTGATCCATCAAAGAAAAGCCTGTCTCTCCACTCTGCCTGCTGGAGAGCCTTCCCTTCCTGCCTTGCCTCGCAGTAACTTCCCCCACCCCCTCTCTGCCCCCCACCCCACCCCCCTCTTTTTTCTCCATCCTTTGCAGAATGTTTCCTGGGGTAAGCAGTACTCGTACGCCCTCTTCAAAGCTATGAGCCACATGCTGTGTATCGGGTACGGTGCCCGGGCACCGGTCAGCATGTCTGACCTGTGGATCACCATGCTGAGTATGATCGTTGGTGCCACGTGCTACGCCATGTTTGTGGGCCACGCCACGGCTTTAATCCAATCACTTGACTCCTCACGCCGACAATACCAAGAGAAGGTAAGATCCGAGCAGTGCCTCACACACCTGAGATTTTAAAGATTGTATTCACATGTTATTTCAATTAACTTGACCGTAATCCTTTACAACAGAGCTGAATCACATTACACGTAAATCTTTAATATTTATTTCAAGGTATGTAATGCTAATTACCGTTGAGATGGTCTTAAAGTATTAATCTGAGGCTTTTGCTCTTTCCCACTGCATAAAATCCTGCTCATTGGAGTCAGACTTATATAAATGAGGTCTTCTCTTGGTGGCCCTGCGGACCAACACGTTGAACTCTAACAGACCACGTTATCCACAGTATGCCCCCCCCCCCCAAGCAGATCATGTAAGGCTGCCAACAGGGCGCGGTCGTTTAGGACATGACCAGTCACCTCTTTGTCTGGAGGATGCCAGTGAACACAATATCCTCATTTCAGCCCCTTGTTTATCTTTTTTTTTTTTTTTCATGGAGGGTGATTATCCAGTATTTCAGCCAAGCCACCATCTGTGATTCCGCTGATGGGCATGTTGCGATTCCCAGAACACACATGACTGATGTGCTCTGTGTTCGCACGCAACAGCCGACTCCAGCGTCAAAACTTTTCCTGTGCTCATGCTGCAGAAATGAATGTATTTACCGTTGTAGTGCCGGGGATTATAGTGCCGTATAGTATGTGTTGACGTCCTTATGATAAAAAATGAAGAGCTGACCTTTGACCTACTGCATGTAAGTGATAAAAAATAATGTGATCTTAGACCGATTCACATAAATATGGTCACGCAGTGCATGGTTTGAACTGCAAGGTTTAATTGTAAAGAAGATGATTGAATTTGATTTAGCAACATCGCGTCAAGAGGACAAAAAATCCACGACTCGTTATTGATAATGATCTTCTCTTGTGGTGTTGATGTCAGTGGAGAGTTTAGAAACCCACATTGACTGTAAAGGTTGTTTTTTAAATATGTAATTTCATAATCTATACATCACTATACTAGTGTTCATATTCCACAAACATCATGTTGATTATATCTCTTTTGCGTTTGCAAGCCTAAATGCATTTGTACTTGAAAAAAGTGCTAAAACTTTAATTCATGTATGTTGAATTAATCATCCAAATAGCTACAGATTAAATTTCTGTCATTTTGTTAGCTATGCAGCATCAATTCATGATAAAAATGACTACAATTTGTAGCCTTCTTTGTAAACAGTAGACTACATACACACACACACACATACACACGCGCGCGCACACTAAGGCAAGGCTAAGCTGACACACAAAGTACACATCAATTATCCCGCGGGAAGGTTGTTGCCATAATTCTTATCAGAGCATCAGCAGAGTCACCTTGGATATGACTGTAACAGGACATGCTAAAATACCAGGTCAATAATTTACACCTTGCATATAAAAGCATTTAGCTGGTATCATTTTATTCGAAAATGCTGGCCTGACCTTGGCAGCCTCTCCCATGGTCAATTCAAGCTAGACGACAGCCCGCTATGGTTTAGTTGCAGGGCCGGGCCTGTAAATAAGGGGGCCCTAAGCAGGAGAAGTTTGGGGGCCTTGCAGTGGATTGAACTTGTTACCGTATGCAATCATGACCTATTTGTAGCTCTATCAGCATGATTAGTCACAGTTCTTTTCCTGTGAAAGCTGACTGACTGCAGTACTACTTTGTTTTATAAGCTTTCAGAGGTCTTTATTGGATAAAGCAAAACCATCTGCTGCCCACCAAGTGATTTGGATTCGGCAAAAAAATATGGTGATGAGACTTTTTTTTTTTAGAATGTGTATTTTAAACATTTTTCATTGTACATCAGGATAATAGCAGGGCATAATGCAGCAAAATTATTTTATTAAATTTCGATTACAGTTTAGTTTTTATGGGACCTTTTTAAACTTTAAATTTGTTAAAACAAATACAGTGAGATGTTATTTTTTCATTGTAGTTCGTCTGAAAGCTGGTGGGTAATACACTATGAAGACTGGGCTGTTTTGTATTATCAATATAACAATGATTAAATTTGAAATTACAATGAATTCGTAAAATAGAGTGGCTTTGTTGCCTTTAAAGGATGACATCTCATAATGCACGCATTGGGCTGTCATCCTGTAAAGACTGCTAAAGGTTAAATGCAGTCCTTTGGTGGATAACGACACTTGGCCAGACGTGTCTTAATGGCATTATAATCACACAGAGTTCCCAGGGGACACGCTCAGTCCATTCAGCAAACGATGTATGAGTTTGGGGGTCTCGTTAGTTTAGGCCGGTCTGGCTCTGGTGGTATCTGGCACTTAAAAGCTCCTCATTAGGAACACAATCTGTTTCCACTCACTGTTTTAGCTTTAACTGAAGAGCCTCATCAGGTAGCAACACTGCTCACAACCTCCAAAAGACCTAAAGTGTGAAAACGGTGAAATCCTCTTAATGTTTGAGGACAATTATCAGAGGACGTGTCAAATTCAAAATTTCGCCTAAGAATCTGACCTCAGTGGAAACATGAAATGCTGATTATTCATCATCCGCTCACAAATTGAAAATCATCTACGTACAAATCAACAACAGGTCTTCACTGACAGCGGATCCATTCCCCCTCCAGAATTAGAACAGCAAAGCAGATGTTGATCAGTTAATTTTTATTCTGGAAAAAAAAATTCAATTTCACCAGTAATTTTTTATAAGTGAAAATATAATTTTACAACTGATCACGTACAGCCTCTCCTCTGGGCATTCCACGATGAGCTGACAGCAGGTCGCCCCTAGCAAACAAGTCAGGCATTGGAAGGCACTGTTTGAATTAGTGACAGGTCTCTCGCTCAGTATGGATGTACATCTGCTTCACAGCAAATCTGCTTAATCTACATCCCACTTTATCCCTCTAACATCCCTCCAGGCACTGAAGGGACAGTTTTGAGGCTGTGAATGCCATGTTCATTGTAACAGAGCCCCAGTATGTAGCCTGATTCATCCAGGGGCTGACTTTGCTGCATGGCTGTGCATATCAGCGGAGCAGGCTGGAGAGCAGCAGGGATGGGTCCAGGGTGCTCAGCCTCTATATCATATTTATCTCGGTTGCAGCTGAGGGGTCGTAAGGAGATGGATGTGGGTGTGAGTTCAGACGTTAGCAAAGGACATTTGCAAGAGAAGAAGATGCAGAAGAAAAACACAGATCAAGAAAATGCTCGTCATTCAGCCCAGAACAGTAGTCTCGTCTCCTGTTGACTCAATTTTTCACATGTTCATGATCAAAAAGAGCAATGTGATCGTGCCAAATATTGGAATCAGATGCACTGAGAGAAGGATATGAGTGATGATGGGCAGGAGAGAAATAGTAGGAGGGGGTGAAAGGAAATGAGGGTGTAAAGCATGCATGATCTCTTACGCCTACTGAGATGTCCTGGTGCTGATTCACTGTCAGCGAGTGTACAGCTGTGTCTCATTTATCAAATATCATTCCTTACATCCATGGTCTGCTCTTTAAAAAAAAAAAAAAATTAGCCTTAGAGCCAATTTTATACATAATTTAACTAGTTTGCTGCCAGGAATAATGCTCTGGTTAAATGAAAGTAATAACACTTACACCCTACTTCCACTGCACATAGCCTGCTAAATCATTCCAATGGATGGGATGAGTTGTCTTTCTGTACAAGAAAACAGGGTAAACAAACACTCTAAAGCAGCATGGAGGGCTGTGACAGTGGTTCCTATTTTACATAGTTTGTTTGAGTCAGTTCTTCCAGTTTAACCCTTTCCCATAAAACCAAATGTTAGCAAGTGTTAGCAGGTTTTTGGCTGGTGGAAAAGAGGCTACACTTTTCAGTGTTTAAAACTATTAAGACATTAAAATATTTCCTATGGTATATGCTAACGTGACGACAACAGACAACGAATAAAAGCAGCGACACTTGAAGTAATATGTGGAATTTTAATCAAATAAGCTGATTTTTTTGTTTGATACAGTATCTCTCAACTGCCATGAAGCTACAACAGACAGCAGTTGAGTTATGTTTAGCATCATGACTTAAGAGAGAGGAAAAAAAGCTCCAAAATGTCTCTGTCCAAATGTAACAAAATTTGCCTGACAGCAACCCTAAAGCTCACTCATTAGCACAGTTTAATTCACTGGAAAAACTAGAAACTAAAAAGTTGTGGTTCCTAGATGGTTTTTGCTTTCCCCTCCTAGCTTCTTAGTGTAGCATGAAGGCAAACCTGTTAGCTTTAGCAGAGGAACATGTCTGCTGGCGATAGTTAGATTTTTTTTTTTTTTGTCATTAAAGTTTTTTTTTATTCATTTTACAATTTAACCTACACAAATTTCCACAAGTGCTATACAGCCTCAGCCACAAAAAATATAGTTTGATATTGAAAATAGTCAGATGTGAGTGGTTGGACTGGGCTGCAAAATCCATAGCCAAAACTAATATTGGGGGTTATGTCATGTACCGGTACTCTGCCTCCAGATCCTTATCCCCCCCGCCCCCCCAAGTCAAAGTGGACAGTTTCTGCCACAGTAGACACTCTCAAACTTGAACTGTGACCTCAAGATAAATCACTTTCCCACAAACAAAGCCCTGGCCTCTTATCACCTGTTTGCAGCCACAAGAGGAATCAATGGGGGGGGGGGGGGGGTAATTGGGACTCGAGGGGTCTTCTCTCTCACTGACAATTTCTTTTGGTGGGCTGTGCTTGCATCACATCGGCCAGAGAGCTTCTCCAAACCTCACAGCTGCTACTGGTTCTCACCTGCCGCTCAGCTGTCATTACCAGTGCCAGTATGAGAGACGGGGCTTATTTTCAGGTGGAAGGTCCTCAGATTGGGGGCGGGGGGGAGATTGTGTTCACTCGTATGTCTGCGGCAAGTATCCTCCATCTGTCCTTTGGATCAGCACTTGCATTTAAAATAATGTTTACAGAATATTTACACCCACTAAAACTGAATTAATTACCAGAAACATGTATTATCTTTGTTCCTGGCAGCCTCTCAACAATGGAAAATCAGAATCTTGAATCCAGTCATGCATGTGCAGTAAGGAAAAAAAAAGTGGAATTGAAGGCCATCTGGCTTTTCTCTCATTCTCTTTTTCTCAGTTCTAAACTACAAAAGCATTGATTCTAAATGATGGCTGTGATTTATTTCAACTTATATAGCCTTATTTTTGTCATTTTGGCCATCATTTGTTCTCAGAGTCGATTGCTTGAATCTTGGAATGTTTCAACAACGCTAAAAATAAATCGGATGGGGAACAAAACACAAGCAGGAAATACAAGCAGTCTGAAGATCAGACAGGTTTAAACAAAGCCCCAGGTTATTCAAACTGATTTTGAAGAGAGAACAGAAACAAACAGCAGAATTATTACCACAACTGTCTGCTGTAAACAACCGTCTAGAACACTTTTTGAATACCTTCAAATGAGCCATCGACAGACGTGGGAATTCTGAGGCCCAACCCAACATTTAATCGAATTAACAACTTTGATCAAGCACGAGATGTCGGATACAGAACAGCCCTCTTCTTTGAGACTTCAGTATATCATACACTGATTTCTCTGTAGGATTTACTCAAGTAAGAAAGTTAAAAATTTCTACCTGCTGGCTTTAAAAGCCCGGCGTTCTCCTGTGAAACCAAACTAAACGTAAAATATGATTATGAAGCAATAGAAGCTCATCTGTTACTTTTAGTCTCACTTATGAATGAGGAATCGTTATCAGCTTGTGAACATTGCAAGATAATTTAGCACCACACATTTATACGATATGCTTTATGTACAATTATAAGTGATAGGGACATAAAAACTTGTAATGAAGGACAAATTTTGCAACGCGAACGATTTAAAATCTTGGGATCATGTGGGATTCCTGGATTACTGACTCAGAATTGGAATATACATTTTTTTTTTTAAAAACTCATGCAGCCCATGTACACCCAAGACTGTGGTATCAGATGTATACCTTGCTTGGTTATATTAGATCATGGCTTGGTTGCCCATGAGGACTGGTCTTCCTGCATGGGTGAGATAATCAGAACTGCTACCTTGGTCTGACATAGCCCCGGGCCTGTACTTATTCTGACTTTCCCTCACCACCTGCCTTCCCCAATCTGCCTTTGCCTCCCCACACACAAACGACATGGCACTATGTGACTATGCGAGAGCGTGGCTCGTCATCGGTACACAAAAAATACACACTCTGTGGAGACCATATCGTTCTGTCGTTTTGCTGTTTTACATATTCCTTCATCATCGCTGAGCTGTCTATCTTCTTTCATTACCTTCGCAGTACAAACAAGTGGAGCAGTACATGTCCTTTCACAAGCTTCCAGCAGATATGCGGCAGAAAATACACGACTACTATGAGCATCGCTACCAAGGCAAAATCTTTGACGAGGACAACATCCTGAGTGAACTCAACGACCCGCTCAAAGAGGTGAGACAGGCTCCGCTTCGTAACATTTCTCTGCAACTCTTTTTTAGACTCAGAGGTTCCGTCTGAAGGCTCTTGGTTTATTTTTGGAGCAGTTAAAAAAATATAACTCCATTCCACAGAAATGCAGATGACAGGTAAGTGGCACACAGTTTTGAAACCTGAAGCGGTTTATTCCCTCGCCGTGAGGAGTGACACTGGGTCTGGTACCTTAAAAAAACCTGAAACTGGAATACTGACAACCGTCCGCTCATCTCCCAAGGTCAGCTCGAAGAGCAGCAAAATGTGTTCTCCTGGCATCCTTTGTGGAGTCAAAAATTCCACACAAAAACCTTACCTTTTTCATTATACTTGTGATAAATAACATGAGTTGCAGAGCTTCTGGAAATGTGCTTTTTTTAATTTCCTGTATTTATAAGTTTAAGCAAGAATCCTAGGATCAGTGAGTGTGTATTACTCACAAAGGTGAATAATAAGAAGGAAAATTGAAATTTACAGAGAAATAAACAATCATTTTCCTAGTTTTTGGTCAACCTCCTCATATCAACAGGATTACATGGGTAATTATGCATAGGGATAAGAGAGAATAGGAGAATAAAAACCGTGCAAGCGTAGAATTTGCGACTATCTCCTATGTAGCCCCATTAAGTCAACTTGCAGTGTGAAATGCAGAGGCTGCGCAGTCACAGGGAGGTGCAGGGATTTAAAGTTATTACTAATAACACAGAAAATCCTACAGGCATTGTTCATGGTGCGTAGCAGGCAAAGTTCAAATCCGCATAGAGACGGCATTGCACAATGAAAGCTATGCCCGTGGGATTGATGAGTAACACCATAGATAAACTAGCTTACGTCGCCATTTTATGACATCACATTTGATTTGATAAAAATGGCAGTTATGGTTTATTCCAACACCCCCCCCCCCCCAAGAGGTATAGAGGTAGATTGGTCATTTGTTACACCGTGTATTACTTTAGCTACAGCCATAAATTTTATTTTGCTGGGATCTGCAGACTGCACCTCTAGTCCCTAGCCAGAAATCATTTAATGCAGCTTAAAAGCCAAATCTATTCCAGGTAGAGTGAGACAGTGTGAGACAGAGGTAGCCGACTTGGGCTGATTGCCACAGACTCTTGGCACATTGTGTCCCGGCACAATTTAGGATGTGGACTGGGGTCAATTTGGGATTAGAATCAGCTCCGCTTAGCAGCACTCAGACTACCTTTGGGCCAAAGGAGAGCCGTGAAATCAGCCTAAGTATACTTTAACTTTCTGCCATGTCATTCATTACAAGATTTAGGCTGCTAGTTTTGGCTCAAGCAGTTTTGACTTCCAAGGGTGCATGTAGAGTTGAGTGGGTCAAAGGTAATGAAGCGTACAGTGTTACCACCCCAGTGTGGAGCTGTGGTTCTATTAATTGGTATTCTATATAGGTCCCCTTGCAGATAACTCCGGCTTGTTTTAGGGTGGTAATTCATCACAATGATTGTCAGTGTTATGCAGTGGCGGACAGAAAGTACTTTAAAAACTCTCCTTGCTGTTCAAGGACACTTACAATTGATTGCTAGCTGCCAAAAAAATGCATCCTTGATAAGCTCTGGTATCTGAAATAATCCTGAAATTCTTCTGCTAAAAGAGCAAAAAGGGAGTTGTTGTTGTTGTTGTTGTTGTTGTTGTTGTTTTCCCGAACTGCCACTGCTTGAAACAGTATTACCACACAATAACAAAAGCTTTGAGAAAATGACACAAAGATATAAAATGCCCATTGTGATGGATTTTTCTTTCTCGGGCAAGTAAAGCCTTTTTGATCGTCACATTGTAGTAAATTGAATTGTGTAAAATGTAGATACTTTTATGTTTTGGGAAGTGATTCGCATATAATTGTTAGTTAATAGTCAATGTGCAGTAATAGCCCAGCTCCATCTCCCTTTCTTCCTTTTTCCCTGCTTCCGTCTAGCTGCATCTCTTTCTCTACCATTTGACAAGTCTTTAAATAGGTATAGCCAAAGATTGTTTCCCCAAGATGACTCCTGGCTGGGCATAAAAACTGCTTACTATCTGATTCATTAGTTCTGGTCCGTGATTGAGGTCAGAGCCCGTGGCATTAGCTGACACTGGCATCTGAGCTTTTCTTTGCGTGGCCCCTCATCAAGCTTGCAAGCATCCCAGAGATTGGTTATCTCTCTGTTAAAGTCCTGTTGTCACTTGGAAGAGAAGTTATCCCTCATGGGGGGTCAACAACACAACACAGCAGATGCCCAGCGCCCCGGCATTCCATCTGCACAGCAACAGAGATGTGTAGGTAAACAGAAAACAAGCACCTAATCTCCTGCTGGGCCTGAGGGGACAGGATGAGACCAGAGAGATGGCCTGCTGCCGGCACCAGAGGGCAAACTCATCAGGATCTGACCAGTCTGCCAACAAGTTTCTTCCCAGCTGTGATGGGAAGTGCTTTAGAAGTATTAAGGATAAAGCAGCAATAGGCATCCGCTTCATTTTGTGCTCGCAGATAGAGATTTTGTGGTTTGTTTGTGTGGTATTACCTGATGATTACTGTTGTGTTTTAGTTTAAAAAGGCCTGAATTATTTATGGCAACAGTTCCTCACATGATGTTATTTGTTTGTTTTTTGTTTCTTCCATCAGGAAATAGTCAACTTCAATTGCCGTAAGCTTGTGGCCACCATGCCTTTGTTTGCCAACGCCGATCCCAACTTTGTAACGGGGATGCTGAGCAAGTTAAAGTTCGAGGTCTTTCAGCCTAACGACTACATTATCCGAGAAGGCACGGTGGGGAAGAAGATGTACTTCATTCAACATGGCGTCGCGAGCGTCATCACCAAGTTCAACAAGGAGATGAAGCTGACTGATGGATCCTACTTTGGAGGTACGAACAATCGGATATTTTTCCACCATAAAACATTCTCCCAGCCTCGATGGTCACACATGAATTCAGTGTTGATTCACTTATGTAGTGAGACGTGCCTGAGGTTGTTCTCCGTTTAATGCTGTTTGAAGTTATTGTAGATTCTCATTAACCAGTGTTGGACATTAGTCAGCTTCTGCAGTTATATAACCTCTCATCTGGTTGCTGGAGTAGGCCAAGGCGTGGATCAGGCATCCCTAAGGATACAAAGGTTCCTCCCCCACCCACACACACACACACACACACACACACACACACACACACACACACACACACACACACACACACACACACACACACACAAGCATGAACTCTTCATCCCCCTCCATACATTCCTGCTGCATATACAATGACAAAAGCCATTTCCACATTGTATAAAATCAGGAGCAGTGTCCTTGGTTTGTTCTCGGCTCTGCTTTAATTCTCTGTCTTTCCCTCAGCACAAGCCCCACTGCCTCTCCAAATCGTTGAATTTTTTAAAATGTCAGACTTAATTTGATTGCTCATTGTTTACTCTTTAAAAAAAAATCAACAACAAACATTGTCTTTGCGAAAGCAAATTTTCCTGTTTTAGAAGTTCTGGCATATTTTATTTAAAGTTCATCCCCACTATAGAAGGAAGCTGAGGATTCTAAGAATACCTTCACTCTCCTGCTCGGTGTGCTTCAAGTCTCCCAGAAAAGCCGACCAAAGCAGTGAATCAGAACACAAATTAGTAGGCTTCTTTTTTTTTTAAAACCGCTTCTTCAAGACACAGGATTGCTGCCATACCAACCCCTCTGCAAAACTGCAAAAGAGGAAAATTCTATAAGAAATGGACGTGTCGAATAGAAAGATCTATCTGGCAGTAGCAGTGCAGCAGTACATCACATTCAAGCAATTCATCCTTTGAGGCTGCAGCTCAAAATATATTCCACTAAAGAATTACTGTGCCACAGAACAAGCAGATATTGCCTAAGAAACTAAGCCGAGGTGTCAGGATAGAAGCTTTGGCCAACAAGGACTCTGACAAATAGATCATAATGGCAGTTCGAGTGCATTTATCAACCCATTCAGACTAAAGTAAAGAACCCACAGCAGTTTAACGAGCTATTGCTTACGATTAGAAGACTTAAAATAATTATGGCAGCTGAGGGACAACTGAGGAAAAATGGGCAATTTGGATTGAATTTTTTGCTACATAAACAAAAATAATATCATTTGAAAAAAAGGAGTGTAAAATGCTTTTCAGGTTTCTATATTTTAATTATTTAAAGCTTATTTTATTGATTTTACATTCAACCTCTTCATAACAACTGCTCAAGGTTTTCAAGACCTCATTCAAGTTGTTGTACAAACTGAGGCCCCGCCAACCCCCCGCCAACCTGGTCTTGAACCCTGCAGATGAAGAAGAAGAGCCAAGCTTGTTGGAATGGCAGCCGGAGTGCTTTCCCATATAGCAACAGCTTTTTGGAAGCTAAAATATTTATTTTTCTACTTCTCTTGGTGTTCTCTCTGGTGAATTTTAAAAACTAAATTAACTGACACTAAAATCCCTTTAATGATCAATCGATGTGCGGAAGATGTCTTCAGCAGCACCTCATAAAAGAAATGTCCCGGTATTCTAAAAGCTGTAATCATCGCATATTTGGTCTTAAAAAATGACTCAAATACTTCATTATCAAAGAGTTTCCAGCACATTTTTGTGTAACATTTCTGCTGGAGACCGTTGTATCATAAAAGCATGCTGTTAAGAAGCGCTAAAGTCGAGGCTCTTTGCAGGAGATAAATATCCCTGCTCTTCTCTGAAGGCAATTGTTAAAAGCAAACAGGAGTCTCAGCCCAACTGCTCCCCTGATAACTGACCTCCTGAGACCAAAATCTATAAATCCAGGAACTGTATTAGGACACCCAGACAGTTCGTGCTTTTCAGGGATTTTTGGATTATCTTTTACCAGCTTTGTCTACAATATTTTGAAGGTTATGTCACGAAAACATTCACTTTTCAATCTTATATTTGCTGCTTAACCGGGTCAATACGTGTTAATTTAGCTGTTTCTTGAGGAGTTTAAAAGTGCAATTAGGGTTAAAAGATCCTGAGGGAGAGTTGAAACAGAGAAAGATCACATCAGTTGAACATGCTGAACAAACAGGAGATGTTCCTCAGTAATTAATACTCATTCAGACAAAAAATATGTGTTGTATCTGTCATAATAATAAAGGATGCAAGGCTCATTTTGCTGTGCTCTGCCTGTACCGAGCCACCTGCTCCTGTTTTCTGCCCAGCTGGTGATTTTACCAGTGTGTATGGCAGTAGTAGATGAGCCCTGAGTTGGGAGCAGCTGGCTGTGCAAGGCACCTTACTCTCTTTCTCCGATGATTCAGCCTCGCCTTACAACCAGGCCAAACATAGCTAAAATGAGAAGGCAGTGAGGGGGACTGAGACAGAAACTAGAGGGGGGAGCGAGAGAGAGTAACAGAACGATCTGAGCCACAGGAAACTATTAGCATAGTAATGAGCAGGACATCTACGAGGACAGTAGGTCACAAAGCACCTCCAACCATGGTCAATGCCACACCTGCATGCTAAAAAGGTATCACAGTAATCACCCCTGGGCCTCTTTGAACGGGATTACATATTGGTACATCAGGGCTCTAAAGATGAAGTCACTCTGAGGCGAAGGGACGAATGAGGAATAATGCTAGGACAATGACCGGCAGCAGATGAAATTCCCTATCGGTCCCGAGAGTCTTCATCTTCTTAGTCTCAGCTAGGAGGAGGAGAGGAGGGTGGATGCTATAAGAGTATGTGACACTTGAAGTGATGGCAAATTATCCCTGCTGGGGTCAGCGATGATGCTTTGTGACAAGGCAATGGGCACGAGTCAAACCACATCATGCGAGGTGTTTACAGCGCCTCGCCTTACACACACAGACAACACACACCTTCAAACTCATATGTACACACACAAAGGCCCTCCACCTGACTGTTCTAATATTTTCCTTAGAAATAATTTTACATGTATATCTTATCAGCATTTGGAAGGGATCAAAAATGGCCCAAAACTCCATGTTGTGTTGTTGATATGAAATGACTGATATTTGGTATTTAGACAGAAAAATATGTGGGTGTAAAAGGTTGGAGTCCGACATACAATGAGGACTTTGGGTTGTCATTCAGAGGTTGAATATGCACATACATGCAGTACATTACAATCACAAACATTATGTTGAACAAGCTAGTTTTCAGAGTGTCATTATGACTGTACTTCTGTGACAGAACTGGTTGGTTTTAGTGCGTCAACGAGCTAGTTCCAGCTTTTTTTTTGTTTTCATTTTTTGTATTTTAACCCAATCTGTCATCATTCCTTAACCCAAAGTCGTGTTTTTTTTGTGCCTAAACTTAACCAGACCTTGCACAATGTTGACATAACTGAGCTAAAATACTGCTTTTGTACTTGGAATGAAAGGCATACCTAGTATTCTTTGAGGTTCTCACTGCAGGGGTTTGTAGTGGCCACTGATTGCTCCTGCTCTGGCCCTCTTGAGCGAAGAAGAGTTGTTTTGAACCCTGCAATTTAATAAAAAAAAAAAAAAAAAGAAAAGTTGAACTATTCTTGTTTGCACATTTTAGGAAAATTATATCCAACCATGTTTTTCTTACATTTTCAGTGTAGGAATTTTACTTGTAACAACTTTGTGGGGTGGTATCAGTACTCCAGTAAAGCAAGTGAATACTGCCATTGCTCCTCTAGGCAGCTTTTCCAATATAACAGCACCAACACCTTATTCACACCCACAGCTTGAGAGTGTTTCCCTCACATCACGCACACTCTGTGCTCTATTTTCATGCCATGAGAGATCACACCACAACCACGTCAACATTTAGTGATTTAATGAAGATGAAAGTTGTTGGCCTGAAGAACAAATGGAGTTTGATGAGTGTTGGGGTTTTAAAACAAGACTGAACACCAACAGGGAAATTGATTCTTAACTCTCGGGTAGTGTTTTACATGCAGTTGTACAGAATCTGGATTTACTGATTCATGAAAACTGAGGGAAATGGATGTGGTGAAGGGGAGACCATCACAGCTTTTAAAAAATAAATATGATGCTCAGGTGAGGAAATTCTACTTATCCTCTTCAACAACAAAGACTCGTCTCCCTAAAGAGTAAAATCTGTCACACACTTTCCATTAATAGATTAGGCTTAATCAGGCTTTGTGTTAAGGGTCAGTGTGGGCGACAAGTTTCCCCTCACACCTGAGTTTTTCTCGTCCACACAGAGATGCAACGGAAGATTTATTAGGATAAACATAAACAAACCTAACCTCCATCCATCCATCCATCCATTTTCTTCCGCTTTTCCTGTGAAGGGTCGCGGGGGGCTGGAGCCTATCGCAGCAACTTTCGGGCGAGACGCCAGGCCATCGCAGGGCCAACACATATGGACAGACAAACATTCACACTCACAGCCACACCTACGGTCAATTTAGAGTATCAATCAGCCTCGTCCCCTCTTGATGTCTTTGGACTGTGGGAGGAAGCTGGAGTACCAGAGAGAACCCACACAGGAACAGGGAGAACATGGAGACTCCACACAGAAAGATCCTGTGATGGAGCCAGGACTCAAACTCTTGCTTGAAGCGACAGTGCCGACCACTGCACCACCGTGCAGCCTAACACAATCAAATAATTTTAATTTGAGCCGTAGATGTCAAATATGTCTGTTTGTCACTATTCTTCGTTGAGATTTCATCTCAAATTTCACTTTTGGCAGCGATTGTTGTAAACAGTCCATCCGACATCACACAAATAAGAAAAATATGGGATATTTTTTTGTGCATATTAAAAACAACTAGAGGACAGACAGAGCAGCAGGGACGATAACTGCAGGTTCCCCTAATGGCTTGTGTGTGTCTGTAAAGTTGTTCATATATTAAGATGTTCGTGCCTACAAGAAAGTCAAGTATGGATTGTTTTTAGCTGAGGTTAATGTTTGTGCATATTTCATACCTTTTATTTTCGAAATTGTCTTGCTAACTTCTGGTTTGATGCACTTCCCTTCATCCAAGACAAGTTTCCTCCACGACAGACAATAAAGCAGCCTTAACGCTGTTATTTGTGATCGTCGCCGTTGCCTCATATTTTATAGGCGAGATAAAAGAAAGGAAGCAACATGCATGCCATTTTGTGTCCTGATATGAAGGAGAGACACTTTTAATGCTGTTGTTTTAAAGGTATCATAAAACAGTCTCTATATAATTATTCATGTAAAAGGCCACAGAAGCGAGACCGCTATTGAGTTACATATTACATTTGAAGAGCGATGCAGTGATGCTGTACAGGGACTGTTTTATTTTGGGGGAAAGCTAACTTCTCTATCGCATTAAAAGCCCATTAGTTCCCAGCAGGAAGATGAGTTGTCTCCATATAATGCCAGTGACAGAACGACTGATGCTCCTTCAGGTTTTATTTAAGTTCACAAACGCTTCTGTTCTTGTACTTTTATATTCAAGGTTCATCTATATGGTAATCTGTTGTTAGTGAAATGACTTCCTTTATCTCTTCTCTTTCTCTCTATCTTTCTCTTTCACTCCGTGGTCGGTCTCTTTTCCAGGTGTCTTAAATGTGTCCACGCTCTCACTTTATTTTTCGTTTGTGTTTACAGAGATCTGTCTGCTCACCAAGGGCAGACGAACAGCCAGCGTACGTGCAGACACCTACTGTCGACTCTTCTCGCTATCTGTTGACCATTTCAATGAGGTGCTCGAGGAGTATCCCATGATGCGACGCGCTTTTGAAACCGTCGCCATCGACCGATTGGATCGCATCGGTAAGAACGGACTGATTCTCCTGTCCTATCTGACTGATCGAATCTCTTTGCCTGTCATTGTGCCTTGTTGTCTTGTCATTTGTTTGCCTTCTTTCCTCATCAAAGCATCGTGTCTGCCATCTTGTGCTGCATGACCTGTATGCTTTCATTTTTTTAACTCTCTTGTCTTTGTCCTGATTAACCATCAAGAAAATTTGTTGTAACCAGCATTAATCCTTCTAAAGAACCAAAGTAGAGTTTTGTGGTTGGATTAACTGGAAGGCAGTGCATGTCGCTGTCCTGTAGGGAGTCAGGTCGCCCCCCCTTGTTGGTTTGGTGTTGACCCCCCACTGGACGCCAGCGAGTGGATGGAAGCTAACCTCACATGCATGTGTGTCTGGCCTCTTTCCACTCATCTGCACTCCTGGGTATGAGCAGCACCCCATATCAGAGTTCTCAAAATCAACCTGAAGCAAACCCCTTAATAATAAAAAGAAACTGAGCAGGGCCAGGTGACGTCAGGAAGTCGGTTCAGGCACATCCACCAGGTCCACGGGCAGGACCCCCATTCAGTTATTACCTCAGGTTACTGTTGCACTAAAATAAAGATGAATGGTTCGGGAATGCAGAATATGAAAAGGGGCACATGTAAGAAATAAAGAGGGCAATAATTGGTTTCGCTGACTCCCAGTGTTGCACATTCTCCCATTCAGCCATCAACCTTTCACCTACTCATCAGAAATGATACGAAAAACAATAAATCAAGATCACCTTAGGTATGTTTTCACTTTTGCTTTAATATATGCATCTTTATGACTCAGATTAATGTGTCCTTGATTACGCCTCTCCACCGGTTACATGACAGGATCCAATCATTACCTGATACACGGAAAGCTCGACTAGCCCTCTGCTGCCACTCAGCTCATCTTCCCACAGCGCCGCTACCTTCACTGGGTGTTTTGGAGCTGAGCCCATCTTCTCATGCCTCCAACTGTACACTGAGCTTGGCATTGTTTTCAGTTAATTAGACACAGACAGATCCAACACCAACAGGGACGCATTCATTGTCCGTCACAGTCTCGACGAGAAGTTGCTCCTTAGAGTAGAATACTGATTACCGTTTACTACAGATTTATTGGTTGAGTTCTTCTGTTGGTTATCTGCTGATGCGAAGTTCAATCTGGTACATATTCATGTAGCATAGCATCACATCCACCGCCTTGAAACAGCACTATAACCATCCAACATTAATAAAGCGCAGGCACGGCATCAAGAATGTGACTCAAATATTGACACTGCTAATGTTCTGTAGCTAAGTATAGCGCTGACCTGCAGAAAGACCCACAAATAATACATCTGCTTTAAACTTTTTACAGAGGTAATAGCTGTTAGGACCTGTGGCACCCAACACATCATGTCATTTGAACCATCTAAAGCCACCATAGCTAAAAATGAGACGCCGCGAACTGACACGCGTATGGAATCTGTGTATTTCACCAACCTTTCTGAAATCACTCTCATCCTTATTTTCACTCCATAATCGGAGCAAAATTCTTAACACTGTAGGGTTGCTGCAGAAGAGAGGGATTCTCTAGTTATGATTCTGGGAGAGTAAAATTGAATCACATTATGTTTCCTTTACACTTTTCTGTCCCATTCAACCCATGAAAATAATTTATTTGGTTAAACTCATTTTTAAGTCATTTTTCCTGATGTGTTGTTGGTCTAAGTATGCTTATTGTTAAGAGTTGATATCATGAAAGTCCAACTCAGTGCCTGTTTTACGAAGGATACAATTTCTTAATTCCATGATTATTTCTTTCAAAATTACTCAAAATGTAAAGAGGCAGATGCAAGAGAAGAAGAAAAAAAAACCCTTTACCACTGAATTTGTAGTCATTTTCATTTGTAACTCAGCCGCTGTAAAGTTAATAAAACCACCTGATGGCAGTAAACTGCGGCATTAAATGAAAAAGCTGCAGCAAAATGTCAGTCAACACGAACAGAGATCATGTTAGAAAAGTTTCCCTGCCACAACGATCACCTGTGTACAAAAGTTGAATTTGCATAATTAAGAGTGTCCCACTTCAACGGTTCAGATTCATCCTTTATCTACTTTTCTTTTCTTGTTTTGCTTTGTCATGTCTTTATTTGTGTATTCTTGTGGCTGACACAAACATGCCGATATTGATTTGCTTTTGTAGCGTATTTGATGACTCGGGTCGTGTCAGGGAAGTTAGCTCCAGGCGATAAACAGCAGATCTGAGATGAGTCCATTCACTCAAGTCAATCGGAATAAAATTTAAACAAAAAAAAACAAACAAACAAAAAAGTGTTTCACATAATGAGACAACCTTTTCTCTTCAGACTTACGTTGATATTCAACAATCATTCTGCCAGCTGGATTTGATCAAAATATTAGAATATAATACATTAAATATACCACTAAATTAAATTTTATTTTAAAAAAAAGGGCTCTCCGAGTTCTGCTCACCCAGACCTCACACACTTGCTACCGTATACAAACGTCATGTCATTCTACGATTTTATTTTCTACTTTTGCAAGTTCAATATCAATTTAACACCCCAAAGAAATGTGCAAATTTGTTTTATGTGAACGTAAGTCATCGGAGACAGGGTTGAATATTTAGGAGTAATGTATTATTTTCAAAACACAAGTGTATGAATTCATCGGCCCCTCCCAACATCTGCCCTTTACTCTCAACAAGAATTATCTGCATTTGCCCTTTTTTGACCAGCCGATTTTCACTCCAGCAGCTTTAAGTTAGACAATGAGAGCTGCTCACTCTGATTGACACTTCTCAGAGTGACATAGATTGGATCCGTCCTGTCAGACTGACCATGAAGGGGGTTTTGTCTCATACGAGGGAAGATACTTTGTCATGATCCTTGCTGGTTGTATCGTTATGAACTGCATTTGGTTACATGCTTGTCTTGCTCTTAAAAAAAAAAAGGAAAGAAAAAAAAAAAGTAACCATGCTTTGAAACCAATAACGTGTTGCACATTTGACATTATCTTTTATCTATCTAAAAATTATTTGACCAGGAGTCCGTCTTGAGACGAGCACATCTCGTTTTCAAGAGTGTCCTGGCCGACGAGTAGGCATCAGGTAAACACTTCATTCCAGTTCCAACATTCGAACAGGGGCAGATTGACCTAGAGGCTTGCTTAATGGATCCGGTCTCAAGTTCATCCTCCAAAAAGAAGGTTACATTAACTGTTCAGCTGCATCAGTGACACATACGCCATCCACTCTAGTCCTACAGATGTTTTGATGGACACATTCAAAATGTCGACAACTAAGACAATCGAGGAAACAAAGATCTCTCATTCAGTGTTTACATGTCATGTTTATTTTGATACTGATACTCATAGAATAATCTACTGGATTATGAACACAGCCCCGTTGGTTTTCACATTCTTAATACATTCTTTGAATGTTATGTTCAAAGTTTATTCACACAGATTAGTAAAAACTTTACTAATGCAATTACACATACAGTTGTTTTGTTACATGCAAGAAATCCCATTTCATTATTTATTCATGTTCTCACCAACAGAAAAGCTTCCTTTCTGATTGTCTGGCGTGAAATACGACTTCTGTCTTTCATGTTATTAATTTGGAAAAACATTTAGTCTCTAATCAGATGCCAAAACTCTATTTAGACACAAACTAATTTCATGTTGACCATGTGCAGGGAGGACGACTGCCTAGAAGTTCATTAAAGAATCATTTTCCCACACACGTAGACCCGTTTAACATTTTCTCTAAAGATCTGTGGTGTACCAAATGACAAAAAATAACAAACCCTGAACTTATGACTTGCTAATTCTGAAAGGATTTTACCAGATTGCATTATAATTACAGTGTACAATGTTACTGCTCTGTAAAGCCATGAATATGAATGAATATAAGGAAAATGTGTTCATTTTTTTTTTAATTTTTATGCAACACTGCGTTCTTTATTTCACTGTTTGTTCACATTCAGACTTAATGTTGTTTTTTTTGTTTTTTTGTGTGTTACTTGACCAATTTCAATTTCAGGTATGGGTTAATTACTTTTAATGCCTTATTTTTTTAAAATTCTGTATGAATTCAAGTAATCACACGGGACAGGACAGAAAATCTGGTCATGTAATGCTGTACATTATCATTTCAAAATGGTGATTCAACCCATATCTGATCTACTTTTACTTTTTTTTATTTTCAGTATGAGTATAAGAAATATTTCTTTAACCATGAGTGGAGTTTACATTTTCTTCATGTTTTATTTGTTTTGTTTTTGTTTTAATTTTTGTTCTTAAGGTATAACATCTTAAGGTTTTTCTACCCAGATTTGTAGGTGAGGGAATATTTCTGTAGAGAAAACAGTCCAGAAAATTGTGGACGAGAAAAATACAATATCCTTAAAGCTTTGTTAAGTTTGAACTTCCTGTTTTCCTCTCTTGGTGCTTAAGTGAGCAAAGCAGGCTGATGTTTCGATATGGAGTGTATCAGGACAGAAGTAAATCTCACACGTGCTCCATGTGTGCGCGTGCGTGTGCGTGTGTGTGTGTGCGTGTGTGTGTGTGTGTGTGTGTGTGTGTGTGTGTGTGAAAAACGTGGCGGAACAATTCAAACTCAGTCGTACTCGTCAGTTCTCTGTCATCCAGCTGATGAATCTCAAGTGCATGAACTTCTGCAGCTCTTCTGATTCATTATAAATGATTTTCCTCTCCTAATAAGCTCATACAATCTGTCTTTAATAACTCTTTGTGCATCTTTTGCACGCAAAGTAAACAACAGAAAGAATAAGATGTCAAAGAGGGATTACGATGGGGGCGAGAAAGAAGAGGAGGCCAGAGAGGAATGGTGAAGGGCAGCTGGGACAACAACAGATAAGACAGACAGCTTGCTGCTAGAAACCTCTGACAGCCTGTTGACAGAGCACTATGTGTCAGGAAATTAACTCTTCTGCCTAATGCCCAAGTAATGTGAACATATTATAGTGATGCATTTTGTTGTTAAAAAATGTAGATGCCTCCGACCTCCCTGCTATTGCTCCACCTGGCAGAGCGGCACTGCAAAAGTCTGGTTTCTCATTACTCGGAATATAAAACCCCTTTAGCCACTGAGATAATACTTGTTTGTGGTTCCGTCTTATATTAAATGTCAGACTTTGTTTTTTTTTGCAGTGTGACCAATAATTTGGTTGAACGTAGGCTGAGATGTCAGTTGACCAAAATTTGCTGTCATGTCAAACACGTCCACTTGAATACTTATTCACTCAGTTCTATTTGAAGTCGTATTTTCCTAATGTCTCTGGCCAGCGCCATCTTGATTTATGAGACAAAACTTAAATGTCTGCTGAACATCTTAACCTTAACATCCACACAGCAGGAAATTAATTTGGAATTTTGCTGGTTTTAAGTCCCGTGTTAGCTTTTAACATCAATTTTAACTTTTCACTCTCATGTAAATCATCAATCCGACGTTCCAGTCCAGTGTATTTCTGACCGTGCGGTGCCGCCTGGGCTGTTTCTAAGCAGCTCTCTGCTGTATTCTTCTGTCCCAAGTAAACAGTTTCCCCATACGAATGCATTAAAAAATGATAACTATGTGTTGTCCTTTCAATTTTACAGAGTTTAACCCTATCACCTTTAAAAATGCAATAAGACAAGCCTTGTAAGTTAAACGTAGGCCTCTAGTGAGTATGTGGTGCTAGTTTTTAGACCCCGTAGCAACGTCTGAAGTGAGAGAACTTGATTCTGAGAAATGGCTGCAAACACAACGTCAATCCCTTTTCAGCTAGAGGGACCTGTCTCATAGTTAGATGCGTGCCTTCCTTTTTATTTATTTTTTTCGCCAGCCTTGAGAGAAGACAGCTGTCCAGAAAATGCTGCTCAACTATAAACTAAATGGGGGGGGGGGGGGGGAATAAAATCTTCTGCCCTCAAGGAGAGAGAGGTCTGATTGAGCGACTGGGGCTGAAGCCTTCAGGGCACTTTAAGTCCACTCTGTCTTCCTTACTGACAAAGAGCGTTTCACAGCCTGTCGATACGCGAGGCCAACAGTAATTACTGCGGATACACCCGTAAAATACACTCACCACGATGAATAGATCTTAATTATCAAAACTTATTAAAAGAGACGGTTCTCTCAAGATCAATTTCAAGTTGGTTTTTTTTTTGTTTTTTTTTTTTGGTTTTCATGCCCTTGGTAGCATTTTACCACAGTTTTGCTCCCAAAACAACAAAATGTGTTACTGAAGCCATCTGTCAAGCTTTTATATTTACGGTCTGTGACGTGTGACTAGCTGGGAACGATTTCCAGGCCCGTGGGTCCATGGTGCCCTTTATAGAATATAATTAGTCCAAGTTAAATTTATTTACATAGCCAAATATAACTATTCACAACTTTGTCTCAAAGGGATTTAAATGCGGCACAGTAAATGACACTTCTGAGACCCTTGACAATTGCACTTTTCATACCAGTATGCTATGTGTTGCTATTTTTATTATAACTTAAATTTGCGGGCCAGTTGGTTTATGAAAAAACCAAATAATTTTCTTGATGAAAATGCTAATAACAAATATTTTGGAAAGCATTCTGTGGTAAGATTTACCATACAGTGTTGGTAAGGTAGTGCGATAGGAATAGATTTTTTTTATTCTTACCTTGTGTGTAATATTTAAGAAAAAAAGAAATGTCCTTGTGATGTGTTTTAGCTGAGTTGTCACTGTGATTTAAATAGAATGTGACTTCAAATTAGTCCTTTAGACTTTTTGTCTTTTCTTCAGAGAAACTGTCCAGTGTCATGATGTGTGGATACGACTCATCAGTATTCTGTGTTTCATTGTCCACATCAGCACTTTCACAGTCAACGCTATCACGCCATATATTTTCAGTAATCTTTGTCTCCTTATGTGTCCTTCACTCCTCTCAAACCTGATACTTTCCACTGTCATTACCATTCAGTGTCCCCACACTTCACATTCAGTATGACAAAGTTTAGTGGATCTGAAAAGATGCAGCTTGTAAGTAAAACATATTGTGGCATTAGTGGCGTGAATGTAATAAATAAATAATCAGAAGAAGCTGAATGAGCTCTATCAAAGTCTTTGACACCACTTGTCCAAAGTACTCCAAACATTTGGAGGTTTTCCTGCTGAAACATACAAACTGCATCTTGATTATGACTGTCGTGACCTGTTCCTGTGGTTTAGTGCAACCATGACCCGCCACGGCTGTATATGCTCACCTCTCCTGACTGCTCCCCGACAGGGAAGAAGAACTCCTTGCTGCTGCAGAAGTTCCAGAAGGATCTGAATGCCGGCGTTTTCAACACACAGGAGAACGAGATATTGAAGCAGATTATCCGTCAGGACAGGGAGATGGTGATGATGGTGGACCGCAAGCAGTCAGTCACCGGGATGAACTCAACACCAATGTCAGGAAACTCCATCATTAACTCACCTGCCCAGCCACCCTTCTCCACTGCCTTTGGCACGAATCAGTTCCAGCAGTCCTCTGTACCCATGACCTACAGTGCTTCAGCTATTGCCAATGCCTCTGCTGCCCGCATGCTGCCAGCTGCCGCCGCCGCCGCTGCTGCAGCACAGGCGGTTTACCCTGCTCCCAGCATGTCACACGGCAACCTGACTTCCTCCTCAACCAACCCACAGACCCCACTGCAGCAGCAAGGAGCGATCATGTCACCTTGCTCCTTCACGGCTGCCATGTGTAGTCCACCAGTGCAGACCCCACTGGCGAGCCGAAGCTTCCAGTATGGCTCACCCACAGCTTCCCAGCTGTCACTTATCCAGCAGCCCATCACCCAGCAATCTCTTTCCTCCCAGCAGCAGCTCTCGCAGCAACCAGCTGTGTCATCTGCTGCCTCAGGCTCTGCTACGCCGCAGCAGCAGCAGCAGCAGCAGCAGCAGCAGCAGCAGCAGCAGCAGCAGCAGTCTCCCCAGCAGCAGCAGGTCCCTTCACCTCAGCGAGGAGATATCCACAAGAGCACCCAGGCTCTTCAGTCAGGCAGCTTGAGTCGAGATGTCCGACACTTATCGGCCTCCCAACCATCACTGCCACATGACACGTCTCTGGGGCCCAGAGTGCACCCAGCCTCAGGAGACTCTCTGGCCTCCATCGTACCACCAACAGCAGCAGCAATCCAGGGGATGAGTCTGCAGAGTGGCATCCGCACCACTGTGCCCCAGCGGGTCAATCTATTCCGCCAGATGTCGTCAGGAGCCTTGCCCCCAGTGCGCTCAGCTGCAGCGGCGGCAGCGGCGGCAGCAGTGGCAGCAGCATCATCATCCACAACCCAGCACAAGGAATCCCCGGGTTCTAGGAGAGATTCTGTCCTCAGCAGTACAGAGACTGAGCAAGACAAAATGCGTTTTGCATCGAATTTATGATCCCCTGTTTCCCTTTTCATTTTTAAATATGTTCCAATTCATTTTTCAAAAATGGAGATACAACAAAGAGATAAAAAACTTCAGCATTTTTGTTTCTCTCCAGTTTTCTTCTAAAATAACCTCATAGAAATCCTGTAAATACAAGCCCTTGTATTATATTTTAGACACATTGTCTCCCTATTTAAGAATGTATATTATACAGATACATCTCTTTTATTTTAAACCATATATATATATATATATATATATATATATATATATATATATATATATATATATGGTTTTGTGTGTGTGTAAGAATGTGTGCGTGCATGTGACTGCGTGTAAAATCCAACTACAATATTTGGCAATGGCAATTTAAAAGCTGTAGTATAAACATGAGTCTTCCTTTCTGAGAAATATAATGAATTATATACAATGTATGAAGTTTTTTTATTTGTTTTTTTTTCTTTTTTTCTTTAAACTGGAATGCATCATGGATTCTGACGATGATTCTTTTTTGTTTGTGTTTTTTTTCTACCACTGAGGAAGAGAGAAAAATCTTCTTTGTTTAAGCAGCTTTAGGCACCACTGTGGAATAACAAATGCAAGCAACACTAACAATCTCCAAAAGCACACACTATGAATCTTCAGAAATCCACACAATACCGTACTGAAGTTTTACGTTTCTCTCGGCAACAAAACTACAGTCTGCTGAACCTTTCGATCCCCAACAGAGGCTTGCGTGCAAACCATGACAGTGTTACGGGTCCAAAGGGAAACTAGATGGTAGAAATGCTGCTTTCTTTATTTTAGAGGAGAATGGAGTGTGAAAAAACATGGATGGATGCTCTTGTTTTCTATTCCTAATTTCAGATGGTTGAGATGTAATGTTGCTTAAAAATTCTGTGTATATTTATAATATTTATAAACTAAAGATTATCACCATTATGCAATAGACTGTGACATAAAGATTACCTATATGTGTGCTGTAAATAGTTTTGTAGATCTAGTATTTACAGATACTGTGTGGTGCATTCTCTCTATCATAACAATGTCTTACTTCTATCAGGAACCTGGATATCATCTATATGCGACAAATTCATAAGAGATCAACAAACCTTAATGCAAAAAGCTAAAACATGACGCTGACGTATGATTGGACGACATTTAGGAATCTCACTGTATATTATCCCCTCTCTTTTTCTCATCTGGTACACTATATTTACCTACAAGGTGATTTCAAAGTTGTCGTGCAGAGCTTATGTGTGTTTCTGTTTCATTTTCTGAAACAAAATCAACATTTTATAGAAATGTATGACATAAGAATGAGGCTTGCATTATCACTGTTTCTTATACGTATCACAGTTGCACAAAGGTTTAGGTTTTGGGTATCCAAGGCCTTGTTCAGACTGCGGGCTGTTACTCGAATCTTATCGTTTTCTGTTCGTGATGCAATCAGGTTTGTTGTGTCCAGACATCGCCAACCCATCTACGGGTGTCATGAACTAACGTATGCACACCACAACCAGACAAACTCGGCAAGAGGCGGGTGTAAAGCATGATGTACCGTGCTGCAGTCACAGTGGCTTTGCAGCTTGATGTATGGTGCCATCAGCAAATTAGCGGGAACATGGATTCTGCGGGACCTGACGATGATAGGTGGCATGCAAATTTGAGAATGTGCCGGGAAACATCTGTCCGGCTCTGTGGCCTTCTTGGATCAAGTTTTGTCTGTTATAAGTTATTCAAAAGGAAACTTTTAAATCCTGAGGTACGTTAGGTGAAATCAAATTGCATGTCATGAGCTGTCATTTTTGGCTGTCAAGACTGTCTAAAAATCAATCTGGATGTACCAAAAGTCAGATTTAGGTTGGCAGTCTGAGCAAGGTCCAAGTGTACAGGTGACATTTTCACTGAGGGGTGTTTTTATGCTGCTGCAGGTGAGGATAAGAAGGCTAGTTTGCATTAAGGTTTGTGTCTCATGTAAATCCATAACGTGGGCTTAGCTACTCCAAAATGACTGATGCTGTGGGTCAGAGCGGCCAACCAAGAACATTGTGACTCAAAAACAGAGCTGAATTAAAATCAAAGCCAACTATTATGGCATACAGGTCACACAGTAGATTGTGTATTGTGTTAACGGCCTTCCTATGTAGTAGAACACAATCATTTGCCAACTTTATTATCCTATTTCGAGTCATAATTTTCATGGCACCTAAATCTAGTCAGTTTAGAGCGGCTAAGCCTTTTTGAGACAGCGTTTTAAAAAATAAGTCTTTGCTACAGATTGTGTCGATAGTATACAATACACTCAACCCACCACTGTCATGAAAGCATGCACTGTCACAAATACTTAAAAAAGATACTATCTCAAAAATGTTAAATGTAATGTTAGATTCCGTTTTGTTCATCGTCTGTCTGCCTAGATGTTCTCTGTGTGTGAACAGAAGCATTGACTTTTCACATGGACATTCTTAAGTATTTGTGCCTAAACTATAGCCATGTTCCATCCTTTGTTAATGAGTGTGAGCTCGGTACGTACGGGGGAGGGGGAGGGGGTGTCACTTCCGCACACAACATTCATTCTTACTATCCTTTATGTGTTTTTATGTCTTCAGTGTTTTTAGACAGGGAAGGAGTAAGCAACGATGGCCAAATGTCTCCGTTTATCCAATTGGTATCTTTACTTACAATGTGAACTACTAGAGGCAGGTTTTTTTCACACATTCTCAGTCAAGCTATATAGAATATTTATTGAGGTCATGTACTGTACAGTTCAAAAAGAAAAAAAAGAAAAAGAAAAAAGTGCAATCTTAAGCAGTAATATCACGCTCAATGAGACATTGTACAAATTTGGAGCACCTTTATACCTTTCTTTGTAGCTATAGCCACTGATGTTTGGGTTGATGTGTGGAAGGAAACTGGCCAAAGCAAAACATTCTAAGTCATTGTCTTTGTTTTAAATTGCACTTTCTGATTTACTACTAATAATAATAATTTTAAAAAAAAGAAGGTACATATTCTTTTTAGCTAGATGCTGAAGCAAGGGAGCAATATCGGTGAGTGCTGCCCCGATGCTGTAGAGGTTCTAAGTGAGGAGATTTACAACGAAGAGCGCTTAATCGTGAATATGCCATAGTGTATAGGAACTAGTACAGTCCAGATGGAGAGCAGCACTGTTGGTTTGTGCTGTTTTTGATACTTGCCTTTGGAGGGAGAGCTTCCCAACTATGTGCTTTTTTCACTATACCAATCACAACTAACATACTGGAATGGGCATTAATGGTGATGTACACAAACTAATGAGCTTACATATTAGCAGTATAGAGACTCAACAAACCAGCACATATATTTGTATATTTATAATTGGTTTTTTTGTTTTGTTTCTTTTTTGTTTTGTTTCTTTTTTGTTTTGTTTCTTTCTTCTTTTTTTTTTGGTTGGTTGGTTCAAGAAGAATTTAAAAAAAAAGAGATGCAAAATGTACAGAAATGCCCAGAGTGGAAAAACCAAATTTTTTATTTGGTTTTGATGATCACAGGTTTCATATGTTTACTGATGATATATGCGTAGTGGAGAGAGAGAGAGGGACGTGGAAGCTATACAAGGAGCTGCTCGGTCCTCTTAAACGCCACTCACATGGTCATTGTTCAGCTCATTCATGTAATCCAAGGCTTAGAGAAGAAGAACTGTCAGTTGGTTACTTGATACAGAGGAAAGAAAGATAAATGTAAACTTTCTTACAACAATATGCAGACAAACAGTGTTTGTCAAAAAATCTTTTGATTTTCTTTTTTTTGTTTATTTTTGTTTGTAAATAATAAACCTTTAAAATATAGAAAATAAACGACATATTGTCATTTAAAAAGCAAAGTGTGTGTCAGTCTGTTGTTTTGACGGCGACCGGCGCTGCAGAAATGAGGCGAAAATGGAGAAACAGTGTGTGTCAGCAGTTACAGCGAGGTGAAATATCGGGCCCACAGGGATTTCCATTCATTACCTTTCAAATGCAGTTATCAGTCCTAAAAGTCATCAAACACAAGGTAGGTTTTAATAGGACAAGGCAGTAAATGTAGGCCGTTTGTTACTGACAGAAACCTCCATTCACTTCGCATGTGAAACACATTTCTTAATGGTTGTCTGCAAACTTCCTCGAAGAATTAATTTTAAGTACTTGAACACTGCAAGGTCGACCGCTTTCTCCCTCCTGCTTTAAAACACAAGTTGAGCGCGGCTGAAATTACAGAGGTGGTTTGAGGTTACCTTTTGAAAGGCGGGCTCACTGGGGTTACGCCAGGGTGACACATGCCTCAGTCGCTCCGTCAGTCCATTATCAAAAGGAGCACTGCCCTCATTTATGTATGATTCAGTGCGAGTACTTGTATATAGAGGAAATTAATTTTTTAGCATGTGAGATACGACTCTGGCAACAAAAGCTGTCCTTCTCCATAATGACCAAAGCAACCTGATTCACTGTCATGTGGTAAACACAGAGAGTAGGCCTGTAACCATCCCGCAGCTTATTGCTTGAATATTCAATTGCAAAATATACTTTTTTAACACGAGAAATCCCTGAATGTGCGGTCTCTTGTGGTAAACCTCCATATTTAGCATTATACAAGTGGTGCAGCTGCGACTAACATGGTTTATAATGGTAATGATAGGAATGAATGATAATACAGCTCTTTCTGACAAACGCTACCAATTGTAGTGTTAGTAATTGATGTAGATCTAACAATGCTTTGAGAACTTAATGAACTTTAAAGGAAATTATAGTGTTTTAGCCGGTCGCAAGATTTTGAATGGTGAGTGTTACTGTTAAGAGACCCATATCGTGAAAATTGTAAAGCAAAGACAAATTCATAATATCTGTAATTCCTACTTTCTCCATTTTGCTGGCTGGTAGTGGGCGGGGCTTAGTGCTAAACGCAGGGGCCCAGGTGTGCTGATGAGTACTAAAAGCCTGTGTGTGTCAGCACTGAGCTGAAAAATGCGCCATATGAAAGTAAGGTTTTTTTTCCCGTCTTGAAGCTAAAAGCTGACTATATTTTTTATTTTCTGAAACCCTTCACCAACTAAAAACCTGAACAAGAACCCGTCTACGGACGTCGTCTGAACCGCCCGCAGTTGTGGAGCTCCCTGCAGGTGCTAACCGCTAAAGCTAACCTGAGGTAAGACCCAAGACTCTAGCGGCCACGCTGTGTACTACACACTCACCTCCACTATTGGTTTATGCTTCTGCGTCGCGGCGACGGCGTAGACCCTTGAACATTCGATGTTCTGCGTCGAGGGAACGCGTTGCTCTGCAAATCACCGCCAAGCCGCTAGGGGTGTGTGACTGTGTCTTTGTATGGCTTCGGGGGGCTGTTGTCGGATTCCAAAACAAAACAAAACTATTTACAACAGAAAGTCCAGTGCTTTTCTTGGAACGACTGTTTGCTTTCATTAATCAAACTGTAAACTTTGAACATGACAAACATGACTTCTTGTGGCCATTTTTTTTTCCCGGAGACGCACATATTTGTCGCGGAGGTTCTTCCACCTCTTCATGCATTCGGCGACCTCCTCTGAGCGGACCAATCACAATCCTTGGCGTTTACGTCACGACGCGTCGACGCGACGCTGAGCAGTGTCACTGAGCTGCCTGTCATTATTGTAGAATCAGCCGGAAAGGTGAGCAGTCAATGCGGCTCATTTTCTGTTCCTGTGCAGTAGGGTTGTGTATTGAGATTTTAAAAAAAGCTAAGGCCACAAACATTTTAGTGGATTTTGACTCAAACAGTTGAAGTCTACCTTTTGTGGCTCACTAACGCAAATATTCCCACCATTACGGCCTCTATCAACCCAAACACACAAGGAAATAGAACAGAATTTCCCTGTAAATTAACACATTACATCTGCACTGTTATGTGAGTGATGAAGTGTTCTAATTAATGTAGTCGAGCTCCAGAATGTTGGGTAGCATTATGCAAATTGATTACCTGATCATGAATACACATACAGCCAGTGTTGAATTGCATCTTCCTCTATACATTGCTCACAGGTGGGATGAAGCTCGTCAAATCTTTATTGTGGCTGGGGGACTGAGCCCATCCATTCATCCAACACTCAGCTGCTAAAATTGTAGGACTTCTGTTTAATTAGAGGGATACCCAGGCTTGATGGGATGATTGCATGGCCTGATTAGCATCCTTAAACACTGGTATCGGAAAGGCAGTCAACATTATTTGCTTCTGTTAAAAAGGAAAAAAATAAAACAGACTTTGACAGGCATTGAGTGTCCATTAACCCCTTTGAACTGGAAACCAAAAGTCAATTCGGAAATCCTCTCTGAAATAGCGGACCTTCTTCGGTTCCACCAAACACTATCCAGTGCTCTGTAAATCTGTATTTACAGGACAATCCATAACTTTAGCAACTTAATGCAGTATGACTGTTATAGCTGCAGAGTCTCAGAAATATATATACGGTATATATATATAAAAAAAATACATTCTGGCTCCATTGCCATGGCAACTTTATATCATGCAATATGTGACATGACCAATTCTCATTACGTTCCTGTAATCAGGTCCTCTCTTACACCAAAAAAAATTTGAATTGCTGCTTGTACATGCATTTGCTGAACACAAGCTGGTTTTGGCTCACTGAATCCCCAAGTGGCCAATAACCAACAATGCATGTAAAATACAGAAGCCAGTTGGTAGAATAATGAAAACATCTTTTTGAGAATTTTTTTTTTTAACTTCAGAGCTGGCATACAACTGATTCTATAGTTTTTTTTTTACTGTCATCGCATCTGAAACCACACCCCTGTCTCCTCGAAGGATGCTGATTGGCCCAAACCAATGGGGTGTGTGGACGGACAAGCACGTAACTTGAATCCTGCTAAAACAAATTCTCTTGGGAATCCAGCTGCCTGACAAGGTAAATGATTTTTTTTTTTTTTAAAGTGTTGCGGATCCACAAACTTAGAAAACACTGTGTGGTTGTGACATGACAATAGCTCCATGGAGACAGTATTCAGGATCCCTGTGTGGTGCACACCTCAAACCCCTGATTCAGCAGCGTAAAACAGTGGAGGTTTAATCAATGGTGGTGGTGTTTTTTTCCAGAAAACTTGTATTCCATTATAGCATGTAAATAAAAAAAACTTCACTTTAGTAATTAGATTGAGATACTGACTGAATTGACTGTGGTAGGTCAGGGAGAGGTTGAGGTCCCACGTAAAACCCACCTATGTTGTTATCTCAACATCACGGTGAAAGAACATGCCATTTAACCTTGAAATGACTTGCGACACAAAACTAGCAGTGATGTCATCCAATACAAATTCAATTTGAATGTGCACATCAACAATCATGTAAGTTACACGCTGTCCTTGGTATATTAATGTAACTTAGCAGCCGTATAAGTTGAACCACAAGGAGACAAGGATGTATTTAAGGGTGTGCAGCAGCCTGTCTGGTACTTTGTTGTTACAGTTACACACCGAACAATTTCCTGCAAAAAATAATGGGTTTTAAATCGGTTATTTCTTACCATTTAGATTTTAATTAATCTCATAAATGGTCATAACATTTGATTTATTGGTTAACAGGTTACTATTCATCAAGGACTTAATGAGCTACTTTTTATTCTCCACACCGTGAAGTTTAATGGGTTTGGTGGCATCTGTGTTTAAATCCAGGATACTTGAGTAAAAGAAATATGTTTTTCAAGGATAGAGGGGCAATAACTGTTTGTGCCCTGGTTTCCATTTTTAATTATGCTGTCAGGTTTAACTCTCAAAGTGATGCACGTGAATTTGGTTAGCTTTGACTTTGCCGATGATATCAAGCTAGAAATTGCTCTTCTTTTATCCTTGTCTGAAACAGTGTTCGTGTAATTAATTACTGTATGCACAACGCGTGTCGGATAACAAAAAGGAAGCTCCCTGACATTGTTTGTTCATGTGATCGAATTTCATTAGGTTAATCAAATAAGTGTTTATCTTCACTCCCGCCATTTTATCTCAATTTCTAACGGCCTGCTCAAGACATTCAAAATTAAATTGTGTGACTTTCCTTCGGGTGCTCATGCAAGGTCACAGTCCAGTTAAAAAGACTTGCTTTCTGAGGATGTCAATTTAACCGAATTTGTGTGGCCCTCCAAGTTTGATTGTGGACCCCTTATGGTCTCCCCTCATTTTCAGTTTGAGCACATCTCCCCCCACTGTCCTAAGTTGCACTCATTTGGCTCAGTCTATGTGTGTGTTTACTCGGTGACTGTGTAAGCCCTGATGAGATGCAGTGTCCTGGCCTGCTGGACAGGAGCTTTCAGCCAAAACAAGGGACTCTAATTAGAATGCAAAGGCTGCCCTGCTGCTGTTTGGCCTCTTTCTCTGCTGCATTGTCTCTGCCTGCATCTGCCCACTCTATTTGTCTACAGATCACACATACATACACAACAGCCGCGCTCCTTTTTTATGTTGGTTTGTGCCAGAAAAAAGATATTATAGATAGAAAAGATAGTAGTAGTTTTGTGTATTAAGTGTAAATCTGTATGACTTGACTGCAGTGCTAATTTTTACCCACATAGAGAAAGTTGTTTACATTAGGAAGTGAACCTGCAAATGAAGGCTGCACATTTAATTGAAATTTTATCAAAATCGTGATGTTCAAAATTTGTTGAAGGCTAATTGAGTTGTTTTAACTAAATATTGTGGTGCGGCAGAGGTATCCTTCATATACATCATATTCTACAGACGGAAGATAACATTAACAATCATAGCTTTCTCAATGAAAATGATAATAGTGATCTAGAATATTTACATTCCATCTTGATATTGCAATTGTCATTAAATCAACATCAAAATATGCTTAAATGTGACATACATCATGTAGATTTGCTCTCTGTTCGTTTTATGCTGAGGTCAGGTAGTATTTTTATCTGTTATGACGATCAGAGCATCCAATGCAGCAGTCACAGTGCCATATTTTTGCGGTGTGGCAGGCATGAGCAACACCACAAGCATGACCTTGACCAACCAATGACTGAAGGTCAAAGGTGGTCAGGTAGTAGAATCAAAATTGCTAGCTAGTGCTACTGAGATTGATAACATCCAACAGCACCTCCACTCTGGCCAACATTTATCCCTTCTCACTCTGTCATTGTACTCCCTCCAGAAAGCAACTGCTCAGGGGACATTTTCTCTGATTCATTGTCCCAAATGACAGCAGCATCCTTTCTTCTTCCTCATGCATACAGGGATTTTGCTGCCATCCTGTTGGTTCAGGAACACATCATAAGACATATCACACGAGTGACAAAACTACAAAATAGTTTGTGTCTACAGCGTTAATACCAATACAGATACTTGGGTTTACAGATTACCAATCCCTAGCAGTGTTTAAATGATACGCTGTCAGCCTCAATGTGTTGAAGAGACAGGGATCATTACTTTATGTAAGGAGGCATCAAGCTTGAATTAAACACTGGAAAACAAAATGTAACAAATCCATACTTACACTTTTATTATTATGATAAGAGCAAGCAGCAGGTGAGAAATGCTTTTAGCCTCATCCATGCTATTAGCTTTCCTTGAAGCAAAATGCATCCTGTTGGCCTTCTGAACCATGCGTGTACGACGTAACAACGTAAATTGACATAACAGCAGTGTTGGAAATTTGCTCTCCCTATCATTTCACAGTCAGGCTTTTGTCAACTGATGCAGCATCAGTGCAAATCCTGGAGGAATGAGGAGGAAAAACTCATCACAATTTTAAGAGTACCAGACTAGATTTTGGTACGGCTCAGTCTGTTTAGAGTTTGCGAGCAATGTTGTGGAATTAACAATTAAAAAAAAAAAAACAACTTACTACAAGCAATTTGCCTATAATTTGTTTGTAAACTTGTACTGGAGCTCAAAAGGTGCCACTCTTCCAAGTCATAAATCCCCTCCAGTAACTGATTAGTTTGTTTGAATAATGATTTACTGGTTTGATTACCAATTGGTTTGTTGATGCTGTTCATGATTATCGATCAGTTGATTGAATAATCAATCCCATGAGCTCTTGGAGCAACAGACTGCATACAGGATCTTTTCCTCTCAGCCTGGAGGGATCAAGCTGAGAACTAGACATTTCTTCTGTCTGGCAGGATGTTTTTTTTTCCTTCTATTTTGGCTTCCTTGGTGCGTGTGGTACCCAGATGTGCTATGAGTCACTTGAACCTTTCCGGAGCACCTTGCCTTCACATAGCGTTTAACCTCAGATATGAGTGCTGGACGTCTCCGCTGACCTCACTGAAGAGGTTAGAGGCTTCTTGTTATCTTGTAACCCACACACTCTCTCTCTCTTATACACACACACACAGAATCCTGATTTTAAGCAAAATAATTTTGAGAGGAGAGGGATGAATGCAGAGAAACTCAGCATGCATGAGAGTGAAATAACACAAATTCCACGTGATTATTGTCTGCTTCTTGAACTCGTGATCTACCAGGCTTTACTTGGCTGATGCTTTTCAAACACCAATCGATGAACTGCTGCAGGAGGTGCTTCATCATCTCCGTCATGGATCACATCTTTCTACCAATTACACTTGGGGGATTTATTTTATTCCTGCATCTTTACCCTCCTCTTGTGTCCTTCCCATGATCCCAAATCTGCTTTCAACACAGAGCAAAACAAAGTAAATAGTAGCAGGGTGTAGAGCAGTGGTTCTCAAACCTTTTTCAGTGATGAACCCCCTTTTAAAATATTTTTTTGTCAAGTACCCCCTGACATACGCAAAACATTTTTGGTACAAAATAAAGGAGGTACAGTGCTGTGCCATCAGTGTCTGATTTATTAAAGTTAAACAACTAATAGCAATGATTTGCTAGCGTCGGCTAATTGCTCCCCGCAAAAAAAACACAGTGCCTTGGGTGCCTACTTCCGGTACTTCGTCAGCTCTGGTTTCGCCTTTTTTTTTCTACTTTGTTTCTCTGTATTTTCAGCCGCATTGCTGCTTGTTGCAAAGCTTTAGCCACATCTCCATCGTTACAGTGCGTCGTCATGGCAACGGCAGGTTATTGACGAATGATGCTGGATCAATGGGTCAAACTAACTTGGTTTTGGGAGAGTCTGTTTTTTTAAGGATATTAAAATTGAATGCTGAATATAAAATTCAGTGTATGAACATTTGTATTTTATCAAACTTTTTAAAAATATAATTATTTCTCAAGACTTAATTATTATTAAGCTTACTGCTTTTTTAAAAAATGTATATATATTTTTGTAAAGCTTCACGTACCCCCTGGAGTACCTCCACATACCCCCAGGGGTACACGTACCCCCATTTGAGAACCAGTGGTGTAGAGCATAGCATTTTTGGTTTATTGCTAAGAAGACCTGGCGCTCCAGCCCTGTTAATTATTCCCTTTTCATTTCAAATACAAAATAATAATAATAAGAAAATTATAGGATTTGTGTGATGATACTATTAACATTTTAATTGAATTAACGAGTTAGCCTCATTTCAGTGCTGATTCATCAGTAGGGGTAATGTTTTCTATGATATTTGCAGATTTAAATGTCTTCAAATTTGGTGGAGAGGTGTAGTTTGGGGTGGGCTGAGGAAGAATCCCTTAAATTTAGCGGTAACTTAGCCATAGCGCCACCTGGTGGTAAAAGGAAAACAGATGTTTTTTGGTGTACACCTACTAGTGGGTCAACCAGATCCATCACAAAATTTATCAGAAAGGAATTAAGAATTTAGCAATGGGTCACTTTGGGGAAAAAAAGTCTCATTTCAGAATCCTGACCAAAAGACTGCTACAAGCTGAATATAAGTTATAGTCATAGCGTCAGCTACTTTTAAAAGAATTAAGCCAGACTTCATTTGATTTGCATCAAAGTTGCACTGTTGTCGATTTACAGAAACATGGACACTCAAGTGTTTTGTGTATTAAACATTTGAATATTCACATTACAAAAAACTCTGAGATACTGAAATTCCCAAGTCAGGTTGTTTACTCCGTATTAATGAGAGAACGTAAAATGTTCAAATTGAAATAGGATGTTGATATTTTGAATCTAGACGTAATTACGATAAATTGCAGTGAGAGGGATACTGGATAAATTGAAGTTAAATTTGCAGACTTGATGATAATTATTCATCTTCAATTCCATGCAGACATTCTCTCTGGTTTTTACTGGAAGTATTAATTTGTCACACACCATAAATCTTCAGTTTAATCCAGAGTCTTGCGATGCGCTACAGTTATGATATAAAAATCCACATGCATTACCCACTCGACTGTGAATACATCAGCCCATGAGAAGCTCTGTATCTTCAGTCTCTGATGCAATTCCTCCCGCTGAATGAGTCGTGTCTTTGATCCCACACATGCAGCAGGGGTCCTCTTAAGGGGTCCTTGATCGGCAGATTATCTGATAACTGCATCAAGGACGACGTACAATATCCTTTAACCAGATCCGCTCCTTCTCTCTCCAACATTAATCTGACTGAACAAGCCAGGATTAATACTTTCCGGGAAATGCCAGACTACAATATGAACAAAAGAAGGGGCAAAGGGAGACCTGACATCCACGAAAGGTCAAGGCCTTGTGCTCATTGGATGTTGTTGACAAATGTACTCTGTGCCAGAATCAGTTACTTCATGAATGGACTTTTATAAGAGTCATTTTGAACCTAAAAGTAGTTCTTTGCCTCCGATGATTCCACAGCAACCAGAGGGGTTGAGTTGAGTCTTCGAACCAGTGGGTGTGGAGAGTGAAGCAGGCATCTGATCAGGATGCTGAGCCAGGTCTGCAGGTGGAATGGTAAGATGGGGAAGGACCCCACCAGGAGAAACCATACATGCTGTAAACACAACCGGAGAGTACAATGCTGAGCAAAATGAATTGATGCAATGAGCCTTGACAGTAACCTTTCTACTCTCTTATAATGCTGAAAAGGATTTAAAAAAAAAAATTTTTCCTGCTGGAAACAAATGCAATTTAGTATTCCTGTCCATTGAATCCAAAGCAAATCAGTCCAGATCTTCACATTTTAATGCAAAATATTTGAACTGTGCATATTGTGTCCAAAAAATGCATAGCAGCTGACTTCTACTGAATGATGAAATTAAAATTGGAATTATACTCTGGTTCCGGATTTTTGTGGCAAGTGGTGTAACGGTGCATGCTTTTGTCACAGACCAACCCTCTTGTACTCATACATTGTCACAAAAAAATATACACTCCAGCACAGACAGTAAATCCATTGTTTATCATTCAGTACAAGATGTGGGTCACTGTGATGTGAAAACGTGTGAAGTTCTGTGCATTCTTCCAGTAACGGCACAGAATATTTAAAAGTAATCATTTTTAGGGCTGTAATCTCCCAGTCGACTGGTCGATTTATTAGTCGATACATTCTGGTTCGACCAAAATTCTGATTGGTCGATTTTTTTTGCCTCGTTAATTTCATCAGGAGGACAGTACCGAAAGCACCCCTGTTTCACAGATAACTATCTTTGAACACCCCCCTTGTTTTTGCTATTTAGGACAAGCCCGACCCGCTAGAGACACAGACTGAAGAGTACTAGAAGGCCAACGTCTGGTGGTTTGATGAACGTATATTTAATTTTGACAGTTTCATTTGAAGTCAGTCCTCGTCCACCATGTCAAAGACATCTGCAGTGTGGCAGCATTTCATGAAAATAGATAATGGAAAAAAAGTTGAATGCAAAGTTTGCAAACAACAGTTTTCATATCACAGCTCCACTACAAACACGACGGCGTATCACCTAGAAACGGTAAGCTAACTTGTCCACCTTAGGTTGCACCGTCAGTTTTGAGTACATGAACATATCAGAATTGATATTTCAATGTTTTAGTCTGATAATTGTTTTGTTTTAATTGTTAAAATTCTTACTGTGGACTTGCCTTTTGTGTTTAAGAGTAAAGTTTTAAGTTAAAAGTCTATTTGTGTCTCAGCCGCGATGCTGAGCTCCTCCGTTCAGTCTCGCTCTGCGCGCAGGACAAATGATAGCGTCGGTCAATTATTATAACGTGATAAAAACAATTGTCTAAATATTCCTCAACAGGTTTTGTGCTGATAGTTGACTCAGTATATTTTTCATATATAAAATTAGTCGTTTTTTTTTTTTTTTGTTGAAATTTTCGGGGCTTCAGTTGACCAAGAATTTCTTTGGTTTATTGCAGCCCTAATAATTTTCCAGCCAGCCAAGGACAGTGTAACTGGTCCAAGATGGCACCTGTTCATTCGCAGAATAGATCAGGCAGCATGCAAATGTGAAATGGAGTAGTGATAGTCCTGAAGGTGGCTTTACTTTTCTCGTCTGTTCATGGGGGAGGAAAAACACCATGACTGTCATACAGAGGACAGAACATAAAAGCACTGTTTTCACCCTGCCCACCTCATACGCTTAGTTTCCTTACAATCAAGCCCCATCCTTACCCTCTAATCTCTGACATGAGGCAGTGTGTGCTGGAAAGAAACGAGAAATGGTTGTTTAATAAAAAAAAAAAAGTTGGTCTACTGTAGCCCCCTCATGCTAATTTATTTGACACAGGGGATGTATGGAGCTACATCTCTTCAAACCTAAAGAATACAGTTCTTGTCTGTTGCTTTGATCTTACACTTACCACCAAGATATTTTTTTTTGGTCAAGTCTGTCTTGGTTATAGTTGTAGCCAAACTGTCAAACCGTTCCATGTTCGAGTATATTTAGTGTTGCTCGTGTTCCTCTTGTTGTTCCCAGTATATTTAGACCGTGTCTGGATTTCTCTCCTGTCTGCTGAACTCATGTGTGGCTGACCTGCCTGCTATCCAGTGTCTCTTCTTGCAAGTGTCTCTTTGTGATATTATTACTCTTGCTCTTGAGTCAATTCCCTGGGCTTTGATCAAATCCCTGCTTACATCCCGGGCTAACACCATCATATCTGCCTGAGTAAGAGCACCGTGTCATTAGCTACAACATGCCTGACATTGTTGGGATGTTCCCTTCTGCGACACATAATGTTCACCACTCTTCCCATTAAGCTTCTCTGTATCATTGTTATTTTGCTATGTAATGAGGTTCCACTTTACTGTAGGGATGATGTGTGTAATAATAATTAATTTCTGGACTCTCCATTAGAATGATGGAGCACCACAGACATGGAAGGTTACTGACCATTTACAGAGATAAATGGTCATTCAGAGTAGATTGCCAAAGTGGTAATCAGTTTACACTGAGGGCAATTTTATATTTGCAAAATGTTAGTGTGTGTGATTTACAGGCAAAACAGAAATTCACCTCTGTGCACACCTCATGTTATATTCAGTGTGTGTAGAGAGCTGCATTGCAAAATATTTCACACAAATGCATCAATGAGTTCTTGACACAAAAGACATAAAGTAAATCTATAATTTGTGACATTACGGTTTCCCTTTTGATGTAGAGTTTTTTGATGTAGAGTTTTCTGTTGCATGTATCTCAAAACAACTATAAAATTATCCCTAACTGCAAATATAGATTCCTTGTAACATTTTTGTTGTGCAGATCCTGTTCGTCCTTGAGTACCAGTCAGCATTTGTAAACAAATTTGGAGAAATTCCCTCCAAGTGTTTGTGAGATAGTGTCAAGAGAATGGGGCAGTCAGACTGATTCAGCACCTTTTTTTTTTTTTTTTTTAAAAAAGCATGGTGAGGTACAAATTAAGGAGGCATAGAAGTGGTGTATTTCTAGTTAGTGTGTGATGTGTTGAACTTATTTACTGTGTTTCACACACTTCATGTTGTGTTTTTGCTTGTGCCTGTTGCCAGGTTAATTCTACATTCATATGAGAGCTGAAAGGTACCCAGTCACATCTGCCTGCTTTAATAAGGTTCAAGAGCTGATATGAACACATCACATCCCCTCATTATTTTGCTACTCAAATTTAATGAAATGTCAATTACAATATGCACGCCTATATTCAGCATACTACATCAATTACTGACTGATCATTTACATGCTACTGTAATACCTGTTATAAAAATGGTTGCGTGACCAGATACATAATGGAACATAACCTTCACTGGGTGCACACAAGCCATTCTGACTTTAGCAATGTTGTGTTTATTGGAAACTGGTCATTGCTAATGGGAAGAAAATTGCTGCACCCATCTCATCTATTTCCCTGTAACTTCGTAGCTGTTTCTCACTGTGCATTGAATGGCCTTCGAGCGTTGTGTCATGTGACTGCACGTGAGATTGCAGCATTAAAATGCCCCAGTTGCTTATCGTTGCTGTGGTTAACCACCATTTCTCTGCATTAGCTGCATGATGACAGCCGTGGCTGGGAGCTTTTCCACTCTAGACTGAAACACATTGATTTTTGCATTAGTGTGATTAGCAATTGGTTATAATTTAACTGTGAGGTCATAAGTTTAGGTTGTTGGTTACACTCTATGTGATATCAGTCAAATGGCTGTAAATATTTCTAGGTCAGCTGTGAATCCCTATTAGGGCTTTAGCGTTATATTTTTTTCTTGATAGCCAACACATTTTTGGCCCTCTAAATGTTGACTTAAGATTTAGATTTGTGTCTATGATCTTAAATAGTTTATTACACACAGTATAGTGTGTTTAGTTCTTAAATTCTTTATAGGTTTGTCTGCTGTGGAGGTCATCTTTTGGAGGAAATATCAGCATACTTATGCAAAAGCAAGGCAGAGGGGGGGTTTTAGTATGTGTCACAAAAGAAGCCATTCACTTTTTGGGCATATTAGTCTTAGCACCGCCTGGTGGCAGCCAGGAATGATGTCTTTTTGTTTTACACTTATTTTCCTTGTGAGTTTAACAGATGCATCTGATGACTGGTTTTCTTTAAAACGTTGCTACTCTGACGAGGTAGCTAGTTGTGATATTTTGCTATTGAACAGGAAACTGCTGTAACTTGCCATCACTTGGCCTGTGCTGGTCTGAAATCTACTAGCTGATTTTAAGTCATAGCACCACTAGTGGTTACAGGAAGTAAGTCTAATGGAGCAAGCATTGTTCGATGTACATCAAGGACACTGTTGTTGTGATATACTACAACAAGAATTATAGTAAGTGTATGTTCTCCAGCGCCACCTAGTTGGTGCGGCAGGGCATGTTTTCACCTCAGTGCTCACATTAGTCTGCTCCTACACAAACAGCTGCACACTCCAGCATTTGGGATCAGGTCTGAGCCTGCTCATCATCTCATGCACTTTTAATTAGGCCGTGAACACAAAAGTGCACCCTTATCATCTAATAAAGGCTTCACGTATCTGCAGAAATGAGATTAAAAAGTTTATCACCAGGTATTTCTAGAGGGTTTTTAGAGAATGTGAAATTTCCCTTCAGAAAATTTGAGGAACAAAAATGTTTGGAAAGAGATGACAATATTTTATCAGAAAATGTGAGCTTGGGTTGTAAGCTTCTTCTACTCTTACATGATGTAGATGGATGGATGGAGGGAGAGAGAGAGATATACATAGATCTATCGCTAGATAGAGAGAGATAGTATTGGTTTGCTGAGTGTTCCACAATGTGCATAGATGCACTCAAATCCTGGTCATTCATTATCAGTTATTAATCATCAAAGTAATCTGTAATCTGGTCAGTTGGAGGGTAAATGGATGTCAAAGGTTTCCCACCAATGTAGAGCCCTATCCATTTCCTAGACTCCATGAACATGTGACACCTTAAGCCTCCTGCGTAACAGTAAATAATCCTGCCATCGTTAAACCCTGCCAGATTAAAGTAAATCCCTTATGAATTGACTTTTTGTTGTAGTATCTGTAACTATATTAATAATAATATTATGATTTCTCCCCTCCGCTTCTATTCTGTGTATCATCAGGACAAGGAAGTGAACAGATTGCAGGATTTCCAAGGCCAGTTCACACACAGCCAAGTCACGCATGCATCCATCTTGACACATGAAAATGACAGTAGCTGGGAGTCACTGACCAGAATTACACGCGGAGTATGCAAAACATGTATTTGTAATTTAATGGATTGAGTTGTGACTGACCTCTGAGTCTATAAGCTCTGGAATCCTGAACCGTCTGTTACGACATAAGCTTTTATTTTATTTTTTTTCCCCTAAAAAATAGAATATGAAAAGGATCTGATGTAATTCTATTATGGTACTTCCGCTGCTACTGGCTTTTAACAGCGAAAATGCCCATTGAGCCCCACAGGAATTTTTTTTTGTTGTTTATTGTCCTCATAGAGGTCATACTCCTGGCTGGAACAACAGAACAAACTATACTCTGAGTGTGCAGGTGGTCCATGTTTTGTGAATGTACTTTGCCCTAAGTGGTCTGCAGAGTTCAGAGTCATAACAAGGTGCAACTGTGGGCTCTTTCTCTCATGAGCTCAGTTATTTATGAAGTATTGACTTTGAAATCATCAATTAAAAGCCATTTATCGCACAATTATTTAAACCACAATACCAGAATGGCCACAAATATTCTGCTAATGTACCCTTACCCCTTGTCATAAATCATTCTTTCTAAATGTCACATCTTACCTGCCCCTGTCCTACTGGTTGCTGGACAAATAGGGGGAGGATCTGACGCATGGCAGGACTAGAAAAACTGGTGCATTTGTTTCCGAGGGACCATGTGGTATCAGTAGTGTATTATATTTTTGAAAATACTGCTAGTTGCATGTTGGTAGGTTCCTTTCATTTGTGGCTTTATCTTTGTTATGGCCAATGTATTCTTCATCCCACTCTATTTTCGAAAATGTAGTTTTTCATTTGTGCAGTGATGTAAAATTGTAGCTGTACTGACTTTATGGCATTGATGAATTGAGGGGAAAAAATTGAGACGGCATCTGTGGTGAGGCTTCATTCATCCCAATAGAAGCAAAAAGGTTCAGCATCCACATAACAACACTGTCCGGTCTACTGAATCTGTTAATTTACAGCTTAATCTGGATTAACCTATGAAATTTTGATAATTACGTGAATCATTTAGTGAAGGTGTACAGCTGCACTGAACAGCAAATCAATGGGTAAATATTGTTTTAGGCCCTTGTGTGTCATGTAGTGGATGCCATACTTGTAATTAGTGCATCGCTACAGCCCTAGTAATCTCACGATATGATACACGCTGTTCGGCTCACGATACGATATATATCACGATATTCAGCTCTCGATACAGTTCAATACACTTACATCCTTTTATGAAAGATTTTAAAGAGACAAAGTGATTTTGGAGACGTCTTGTGAGTGTTCCATTGACTTGGATTGAATTAATTGAAAGAATCAATTACACAATATATGGCTCACTCTGGCAGCTCACGAATGCTGGACAAAAAGAATCAAAGATGTGGTGAGAAAATTAGTTTCATTTGTTGAAACTGAGTTCAAATTGTAGCTTGCAAGCTTTTGAAAAGTAAAGTGAACAATGGTGCAGCAAGTGGCCTTCTTTGGCAGCATTTTTAGTACTGACACTGAACATATGAGGTAGCTACTAGCCACTCCAGCCACCAGATTAATTAGAAATAAACCATGGCAGCCAATAATTCAATTTGCGGGTGACTATAGCATAGCGGGGCTTCATCGCTTAAAGCCGGTGTTTTCCACCACCGAATAAGGTCTCAAATCCTGACAAATAAAGTAGGCAATGGGCTCCGTAATTTAGCATACAGGCGCTGGATTTATACCCGCCGCCAATGTTTCCTCTAAACTGCGTGCTTGCGCAATTTTCGCACCGCTCGCACATTCTCAGCGCACAAGAAAATCTATGCAGCGCATAGACTCGATGAGTGACAGGTGTCCAGCCAATGATACGATACGGTTCACTTAGGTTACGCAGCCAATCATAGCATTGACTGTGCTTGCGTATGTGCCCTGCCCATACGCGCTGTGGCACCGTGCAGGTTAGCTTGCTAACAACAGTGCGGCAGAGATGAGAGAACGGTGATGGTAGCTCAGCGGTTGAGTTGTAAACCCCCAAAAATATTAAAAATAAACTAATAGAAGTTGCTGCTCTAATTTGATACGACTGATGTTGCTCACATTGATCCTCAGTGTGCTCAGGGAGCTTGTGTGTGTACCCAGACACATGAAAAATTAGAGGGAACAATGCTCGCCACCATTCTCCTGAATCTAGAAATGCTCTAGAGCAACACTAGCGGCTGGCAGACCTCAGTGCTCTTCCTGCAAAGTGCGGAACACGGGGGATTTGAATGGGGCTTCATGTATCGATACTCACGGCTGAAAAATCGATACTCTCAGGGGAAACAAAATATTGATATGTATCGCAGAATCGATAAAATTGCTCAGCCCTTGTAATTACATAGTTTGGCCATGATGTAGAACTGGCTTCAAAGGCTGAAACTCTTCATGGGCCCAGTTGCCTGCTTCAAATTAACACTGGGACAGAATAAAAGTGTTATTTTTTAATATTCATCAGCACAGATATCTGCCATAGTAATACCTTAATAACATACAGCAGTTATTTTCTGCATGTGAGATTTCTGAGGAACAATAACTGATCTAACATTTGATTACAATGTTAGGTTTTATCTTTTCAATTTCACTACAGATCTGAACTGTCAGGAATGAGCTGCCATCTGTCTCCTCCCTCCGTCAAGAATCACCCCTCTGGGTACCAGCTTGTTGGGTTTGTTTATGATCTATGTACGACTACCACTGTTTCTCAAGCTTAAAAGTAAAAGAATAACCCACTCACAATAACTCCTCATCCAGTTTATGTCTGTTAAAGCAATCCAGACATATAAACACACTTTGGCAAACAGATACTTTTAATCTGAGTACCTCATAAATCATATTGTGCATTTTATTCAGATCCTTGTGGGACAGATGTCTGATCTTGATGTAATCTGGTATTAAGATTGAACCAACAGAGAGACGAGGTAATTTTTTTCTTTGTCCTCTCATGAATTAGTGCCAGCGTCTTAAGAAGTAGATATTTGTGGCTTCTTTAACATGCAAGCCCTTGATTCTGGGATTTTGTTGTAGAGCAGATTTGTGTCTGTAGTACGCAGATGACCTATCAAGCCCACTAGTTTGGGGACAGCTGTGTAAAAGTATTTAGATTTTCTTTTTCTTTTTTTAGATCATCCCACACAAATGTGGATTTTCCATTTTACAATTTATACATTTTTATGTATTCATTTCTGGGTGTTCGTGTGCGTCCGTGATGAGGTGTTCACTTGTGAACAAAAAAAAATCTTTTAAGGGCAGAACGAGCCATCTGTGTGACCCAACATCCCCCCGTAATGTTGCCGGACCTGCCCTTGCTGCTCTGACAGAGGCTGTGTGGCAACCAAATGGTTCCAAAGAGGAAGCATTACATCACAGAGTGAACACGATGTACAGATGTGGCGCAAAAGTGGCCAGCTAGACACAGATGATCAGCCTGAAGTATAATAGGCACGCTCAGTGGCCATGTGGTTAAGCAGTCAGCCAAGCCACATCAGCAATGTTGCATCATTAATGCAATTACAAATGAAAGATGTGCAGGTGGCTAAAGCACGTTGCTCTCATGAAGTACAATATGATTACTCTCTTTCAAAGAAGGCTGTGCAAGTCTTTTCATATCATGTTACCAAGCAGATGCATTTACAATAATGACTTGATGTTGCTACAAGGGCTCTGAGAGCTTTTCAACCCTTGTCTGAACATTAAAGTATTCCACAGACTGCATTGCTGCAGGGATGGAAACGTCAGTCTATGACTGTGGTCCAGGCTGGTATAACTATGTGATAATATGTATAAGGTAAGCTGTTATGGTTTGCCTTGGACTTTTGTACAGACATCATAATTTCCAAGGAATGACTCATTAAGAGACTCTGTGATGGATGAGCAACAAGTAGGTGACACCACAACCAGTGTGAGATCGATTCAAGAAGCTGAGCTAGCCAGGATTAGCACTCTTATCTGAAAAGAGCTGACTCCAAATAGTTTTTAGGCCTCTGAAATTATGTTTTTGTGATGTCTGTCCTGGTGTGCCTTGTGTATGTTTGTGCATCTCTTTGTTGCATTCACATTAATGCCTTGATGCCCACTGGAACTAAAGGATGAACTGAGAAACTGGTCAGAGGGTCAAGGTAACTGTCACCTCCGTAAGAGCACACGAACAATTGGTGGTCGAACATCACCATCGCCTCACACAAACACACCCAGGGATCCCTTGACTATTTCTTTTACAATAGTTTAAACATCCACCAGGACCTAAGAATGGTCTATGGTTAGAGGTCAAGGTCACCGTAACGGTCGTACAGAACATGATGTTCTATTTTGCTCACTTGCTATGAATGTGTGAAGTCAAATGTTTGAGGTTTGATAGGTCAGTTAAGCCCAGGCCTCCAACTCTTAAAAACATACACAGTGTTCCCCAGAGGAAACCCAGGGCTCTTGGTTCTGTGCATCCAATTCACACCCTGCCCATTCTTATGCAACCGAGCATACCCTGATGACTTGCGTAGCTGACATGTGGCAGCCATTAATCAGGAATTTGCTCACTGCTGGAAATGGTGATAAGCCCGATGGTTAAGGATGAATGCCGAGGGCGGTGACAGTGCATTGTTTTTTTTCTCCTTTTGCAGCACATTTGTCATATCGATTTGGAGGATTTTCAAATCATTTTTCTTATGCTTTTGCTTCTGCACAGCCAATTAAAAGTGCATCCACAGAATCAGAATGAATTCCTTTTTCTTGGACTGGATAAAAGGAGTTAATTAGATGAAAATATGACAATAGAGTTTGCAGACTTTGTCACCTTTGACAGGATGAACCGGGAACCTCATCTGAAGTGCTCAATGATGCTGAACACATCAGTCAGGAGAGTCACACATCCAGACGGCAGACCAGCCATTTGCTCCCTTCCTACAGATTCTTTATTATATTGAGAATCTGTTTATTCATTTGACAGGGTGCCTGATTAATTCCAGTGGTTTTACCAAAAACCCATCCTTCATTTAACTGTTACTTCCAGGTGACTGTAAAATGTAAGGGGCCTTGCGCGTTGCAGTCATTCCTCTCATTACAGTCTTTCTTCATCCTGTCCCTTAAGAATAAGGGTTGAAGTCACTGTCAGAACCTTGAAATGGGGCTTTCATTCCTGTCTTCCCACCAACACCCCATAAACCTACGTGGTTCATACATCCATCATCCAGAGCACCATGACTGAACATATGGTTCAGCCTCACCAGAAGTGAGTGTATGATAGTGAATTTGATTTTAAGAGAACAGAAGATAGGATTTAAGACCTCCCTTTTTTGCTGGCCTGGGCAAAGTCATTCATGTGTTCCTCTTTTTGCAATTAAAATCTCTCTACCGTTGACTCACAATCAGTCTTACAGTTCGTGCAAAATACGTATCAGTCTCTGCACTTTTCTGTAATGTTGTTTTCCATTTTGAAATATATGAATTACATTATTCTGCAGGTAAAATGATTAACGAACCTCTGAAGGACAGAGATCAAATTTCCCACCTATCCTCTCGTGTTCGATTGCCCTCACCTCTTTCTCCATTCTGTCATGTTCTGAATCCCAAGTTTGTCACCAGCATCCCTCTGTCCTTGTTGCTCTCCGATAATTGAATTAGCAGGATGAAATGTGCAGGTACCGCTCAACACTGATTCATACATTTTCAAAGTTAGCAGCCCTCTGGTTGACTGACACTGTTTGCTAATCAGTTTTGTGAAAGAGCCAAGGTCTCTCCTTTTGAGATGATCATCTCCGCCGTGACTTTGATCCAGGGCCAGAACGCAGCGGCATACAATAAATGCTGATGATGGAATCAAAAGGGCCCTTAGTCTTACTTCCTCTAAATAATAGTGTTAGATGAGTTCATAACCTCAGTTTGCAATATATTAGGTATGTTTGTGTCTAATCTTGATGAGATGAGATGGTGACAATTAAATCAATCCTGAAGTAGAAACTAAAAGGAATAGAGGTGAGAAACTGGGCAGAGGAAATGGAAACTTCTCCCATCCTAAAAAAGGACATGCTAGTCCCAGTCCCCCGATATGACACATGAGCATGATTTAAGATGCTGTATTAAGGTAAGTTAGGTAAAAATCACTTGCTGATCATTAGGATGAGATTATGGTTTGGTTTTAAAAATGTAAATTGGATTTTTCCAAGGTTAAGTTGCAGTTGTGATGTCCTGCACCAAAATTTAATGATGCCTGCCCTGTAACACAGATTTTGTCTTTATATTGATGGCCCCTGATTTACCACTTTCCTGGGGCCATAATTACTCCAGCAATGTCACTTTAACATCAATGCGGTTCATTTACACCACTTATTTATGACCTATATGCCCCTTTTTTGGGAGGAGTTGTGTGTTGTGATAGCTTGACTGAAGCTAGCATACCAAGATAATGCAACTGTAACGCTTCAATTGGTCTTAAAATGGCTTAAGAGTTCTGCACATGTTCCTTAGGTCACATTGTGGGTGTTTAACTTTGAAGTTGAATCACACAATCGGGCAGTTGCAAGGGCTGAGACCAACTGTATGCTGTCTCGGGTTAAAGAATTGTTGGTCTGTCAAAATTCCAGTTCATTCTCTCCAGTGGAATTCCGGAGATGTGTTAAAGCGATGCTAGGGCACACTGAAGCTGCTCTAATTTAACACATTTGTCACCCGCTTGTATGATTTCAGCATCTTATTTCACTTGACACTGATACTGAAGGAGGAACACACCTCTTTTAAGTTCCGTTAGCTCCATTTCCTGGTCCACCTCACATTTTTCAGCTTGTCACCTGAATTATTACTGTCCCATACTGTGAACGTCAAATTATGCCACTGAAAGAGGCTTTAATAAATGATAAACCAGCAGCTGTGAGCGTCAGTGTTATGCAATCACACCCTACCAGTGCTGAGAGTTTGTGTGTTAGAGAGAATGAAAGAGTGAGATGGCAATGTGGCTGAGGTGAGAGAGAGTGAGGGAGCGAACTGGCCAAGACTCCAGTGATGAGGCTGCATGAGACTTATCCATATTGATGCTGTGTTTACCACTGCCGCCCCCCAACATTGACCTGAAAGTTACTGTTTCATGCATTATTCAAAATGCTTGAAGACCTCTGAACAGTTCAGATACAGAGTATGAGAAGTTATGCTTCAACACTATCCAAATATTCAAATGTACTTACTGTTCCGGTTAAAGGTCTTCAATCAGTAGGAATGCAAAATGCTAGAGGGGACAAACACACAACAGCACGTACTGCACAATACAAGCATGCATGTGTGAAAATTGTTTGTTGTTTATGCACCTCAAGTAGCCAGTTAGCTATCATGTTTCATGCTGGGTTCCTGTCTGCTTATAGTGGTGTCTCATGCTCGAGTGCCATGCATCAGTTGTATTAGGTAATGATTATTTTTGTGGCCTGTGCAATATAATAAGATCATTTACACGTCAACAGTTGAAGTGAGCAGCAGGACATGGCGTTGTTGGTCGATCACAGGATTGACAGTGGTTACAAACAGTAGATGTGGTCGTTTTGCATCTATACAACTATGCTCCGAGGACTGCTGTTGGTCATTATGCTCCAGTTGGTGGTGAAGCCTCTCGGATGACCAGAGGTGTGCCCCAAGTGTGCTGGGGTATGTGTTCAAACTCAAGAAATTATGTAAATGAGGCATGTCTGACTGTGTTGGTGTTCTCCATGCATGTTAATATGATGTAAATTTTCTCTGTATCAAGTTCTCTCTGCATGATATTTGCTTCAATTAATTCTAATTATGCACTTCAAATGACTTTGTTAAATTGAAGATTTGCCTTTTTAGTGTCATGCAAGAGGGATGCTCCACAATGCCATATACAAAGGGTTACATTATCAAAACTGAGCAATTGCAAAACATACAGTGCTGCCACACAACACGTTTATTTTTAGTACTAATAATTGGCTTCATTTATGTAGCGCGTTCTCTGCTTTTGTGGTCCTCAAACACACTCAATTAGGAGCTCAAGGACACGTCGACATGGTGTCTGGGAAGCTGAACAATCAAACCAGTAACCTTCTGATTACAATAACATCACTCACTTAGTTCAGGTTCTTCCTCTTTCGATTAGAGGTCTTATCAAAGCTTTGGCCAGCTCTTCCGAGATAGAGCCGTCTCCTCAGGGAGGAGACTGTCTGTCTGGGTTCAGCGTCATCAAGATAACAAAAGTGTTGTACAGCGAAATGAAAAATATCACAAGTGACCACACGCACGCACACACATGCTCAAACACACACTCAACTGAGAGGAAGACAGGATGAAGGTTTACACAGCAGTGTTAACTTTTTTCTTTACCTACAATGCCAACACTTGTCTTACCCTGGGGCCCAGCAGTACACCCTAACAACACATATTTAATGATGTAATATAAATGTGAAAATTAGTTTATTTACATGTTCAAAAGAGAAAATGAGCCAAGGCCAATAATATCTCACATCGAAAAGACCCGAACACCACTCAGAGGTTAAATGCAGTATATGATGGAGAAATAAAACAGGAAGGAGGGATGCTGCAAGTCACCTTTGATATTCTGACAAATTGCCTTGAATTATATAATCACAAGCCTTGCTGCTCATGTCCTTTCTTACGCAATAACAACAGTAATTTAACATGGTTAAAATTACACTTAAAGATACTTTCTTGCTATTTCTCAGCATTATATACATTAGTGGATTTTTTAACATTTTTTAAATGAAAGTAAAAAAATACATCTTAACACATCAAATTTTTAAAATGAGACTATAAGAATACCTCATTGACAGCATTAATATTTGGAGCAATAAGACATATGTAAAACTAAAATGCTGATCAAGTGCAATTGGAGTCAGTTTTCTTGGTTTATTATTCATCAAAGATGCAGGGAGTGGTGACAGTTCATAAATTGTGGCTATATGTCATTCCTGATCAAGGTCAGATTGTTCTGGTTTGACACTAAAATATCGTTGACATGGCATGTAGATGCATGAGATAAGTTACAGCTTCGGTGTCCTCAAGGATGGAGCATTTTCATCCCACAGGAATGTGAGTGCTGTGGCTGCAGGAGGCTGACAGGGAAACCTTATCAGTCGAATGCAGGGAAAATGTAAATGTTTTGGGTGACTTTAAAGGCTATTTGTTACAATGAAATCATCAAAGTATTTATTGGTAAAAGGAATCTTAACACTTAAAGATGCTCCTTTCTTTTATGTAAGCAGTGTTGGTGCTGATTGCGAGTTCTCTAATGACACAGCTGGACCCGCAGTGTGAGATCCGCAGTAATTTTGAGTTGAAGCTGCCACCTACACAGTCAGTTTGACTTTGTTTGCTTCTCACCAACTGTTACCCCCATACTGACATTTAAAATGTATGACTAACCGATCACTGGCATTTCTGAAGGGTAAATCAATCAAAAGAAGAAAACTGCAAAGGCTTTGACTATAAGGCTTGCATGATTGACACCTTGGCCAGCTTGCATGAAATATAATTAGCTGATACAATCGGGCGATATCGGCTCAGAGAGGTCAGTCAGATGTTTTGGCAGCATTCTGCATGAGTTATAGTGATTAAGATGGTTTCATTAGGGTGAAAATGACTGCACATAAGCTTGAACAAGGAGCAGGAATGTCTAATGAGGAAAAATCAGTGCAAACTTGTCAGGGTTTGGCTGTAATTATATCGTAGGAGGTTAAATGTTCGTGGTAATGTTGAGAGCTGCCAGTCACTGTTGCTACCGAGATTTCAAGCTTTCTTCCAGCAGCAGAGCAATCTTTTTTTTTTGCTTTTATCATCATTTCTATGCTAAATATTTGATGAAATAAGAAAGTACCTTGATGGGGACATTTGTGTAGCCATACACATACGGGGGGGGGGGGGTGCTTCTTGAAAGGTACATGTGTTTTTTTTTGCCAGCCAAAAGACAGATGACAAATGAAGATGTGGACTCGAGTCCAACACACTTGACGTGAATCATCCTCTAAAGACCTGAGACACAGCCTCAGGCGATAGGACTGTTGAACTTGTGAACTCTCTGACAAGATGAATGTCCTTTCCCTCATGCCTCATGCCTATCTGTGTCTTCCATTTTTCAGGTGTGCACAGCCACAAATACTGCAGCAAGAAAACCACAGCGAGCAGCACATCTGCAACATTTGGCATAGATTCCGTGTGTAGAAACTTCACAAGAACTGCCACATTCAGAGTTTGTGATGTCAAAATTACGTATGCTGGATGGATCGATCACTTCAAACTGTATCAGGCACCTGGGAATGCATTGGAATTGGTCAGTCACTTGTAAGAATGTAACACTGAGGTTAACAAACATGTTTAATGTTAGCTGAGCTGCGTCAGATGTACGTTAGTCTGCTATTATCTTAAATAAAAGACATAATGGGGGGTCATAACTACCACATTTGGAGAAGGAGGATGGGGGGGTTGAGATGTGACTTGGACTTGGAAGGAATCTGTCTCTGGCTTGTAATTACAGTACAATTCCCATATCGCCCATATTCAGTATGTTGAAATGGCGTTTTATTTTAAACACAGACAGAATTTAGCCAATAAAAACCTGAAGACTTGAAGAACTTGGAGCCAAAGCTGTGTTCAAGTGGGTCATCAGACCAAAAGCCATATCAGGCAACAGTAGGGAGAGGCCAGATTGACAAGCAGCAACAACAAAATGCAAATGCTGCTAATACCAGTTTCTAATTTATGTTTTAATAAAACCAATCTTAGATTAAGGGGACAACTTTAGGTTCATTGCGTCAGTCAAGTTTAATAACAGTCAGTCTCCTTTTATAATTTAGTAATTGCATTTCTGCCCATGAAAATTAAAAAATCCTGCAACTCAAGTCATTGCTTGATGATTGTGTACGATTTCCTGATTGAAAAAGATCATGCTGACAGCCAGCTCTTGTGTACACAGTCCATGACCTGCAGTGCAGTAGACGGCAGGAGCAATTGACGTGTGAGTGAGCCCACAGGCCCGGCAGGATAAGTGGGAAAATGCAGCATGTCTGTTCCAGTAAAGGTTCCAATAAAAGAATTTGTGCGATATGAAGACCCACTATCCAGAGGTGATATCTCACCTTTGTGGTCATAGTTGGCCAACAAGGATCAATGCGTAGCACTGAATTGAAGATGCCCAGGTCAGTCTGACCAACACAAACTCCTGAAGTAAACCACTCAAAACAATTAATCTCAGCTAACTAAACAAAATTGTATCTTAAAGTGAAGTCTGCTGGAGCGAAAATCAATGATGACTGTCACTGCTGCAAATTCAAGTGTGGAACCACAGCAAATGAGTATGATAATGGCTTTCCTGGTACACGTTATGAGGCCGTGTACTGGTGAATGATTCCTCAACTGGACCGTAAATTCACTTTTACCCGAGGCCAATTCTAACCAATGCTTCAGGACTAATTTAAATGATGATGAGCAATATTACCAGACCAGTCTTGATCACCACCACCCCCAGGAGCGATCATACTAAGATAGCACGAGCTGGAGAAAAGCACAGAAGACAACAGGAGAAGGGGAAGCAACCGTCTGAAGTAAAAGCGTTTTTGACTGGTTAGCTAAGTTTGCCACAGAACACTCTTACATAAGTGTTTTGTTTTCATATAGTTTTGTGAAACCCAAATGCATTATTTTAGATCTGTGAAATGTCACGTTAGTACAAAAATGCCTTGCGGAGAAATAGAATTCCTTCTTGTTCACATTTGTCCTGCATGGGTTGCCGCGTCCCAACCATCTGCTCACTGGCTCTATATATCAGTGCATCCGTATCTAGAAATGTGCAGCACATTTTCCATGTCTGAAGAAATTAAACTATCTGTTTGAAATGGGAAGTGCCAGCAGTCCTGTCAGGCATTTAAGTGAAGGTGAAGCGAGTCGCAGCGGTGCTAAGCACCTGACTGACTCATCTTCTAATAGTTTTTCGACAACTTCTGCCTTATTTCCTTCCTCAGTTGGTTTACATCACTCTGTATTTGTTCCATTACCTGCTGTTTCTCCTCTAATTAAATCCCACTGCTGCTTCACACATGGTACCTTGTCACGAAGGCCAGTGTAAAGAGACCAGTACCTTTTTTTATTTGGATGTGAAGGTAGGATAAAGAGGGAGGATGGAGTCAAGGAGGCACTCTGGACTGTGTGTGTGTGTGTGGCTGGCTATAAAATGAGCCAAGAGGAGGGGGTGGCAGGGGGGAGTGCTGAAATGTGGCCATCTCAAGGACGCTGCGCTGAGGTTATTTTTATTGATCGCAGCAGCATTGAGCAGGCATGTGCAGTCACATGTAGTTTCCAGAGGTTGAAGTAACAAATTGTATGTTCTTTTTTTTTCTTCAAGTTTGTGCTTTGGGCCTATGTAAAGTACCAGACTAAATCACATCAGCCAGAGAAATTAAAACACAAGCTCATAGATTCGTCAGGTTCCCAAGCTACCTACAATTTGGCTTACCCCCAAACCTTTCATCCACTTCTTTGCAGCCAATAAAATTAACGATTGATTGCAAATGAACCAATGAAATATGGACCCAAAAGTGCTGCACAGGGCAGAAGTTTGGAAGGGTGACCGCTGACTGGAGCATCACAGGAGTGAAATTAGGGAGTGAAGACTGAATGGAGATGGAGAGGATGAAATAGTGTCTGTTGCTGCACCTAATAGTTTGTTTGGATTTGGAGAAATAAAATGCATTTTTAGTAGCCTTTTACATTTTTTACAATATTCCAGAGGGTCAAAATTTGCTCTCTGTGAGGTTGTGTTTGGCCTTATACTTAATGTATATTATTTGAATTTCTGGTTTATGATCAATCCAGCAGAGACCCTTGTTGCATTCTTGATTCTGCAGTTGTTGAGTACTGAAAGTCTTCTATTTTAAGTACTCTGTCCACACTTGGTAGTCTCAAATATCACACTTAACCTACATTTTCTCTGTTTAAAATTTCCATCCATCCATCCATCTTTTTTCTTCTGTTTATCCTGTCAAGGGTTGCGGGGGGGCTGGAGCCTATCCTGGTGGCTTTTGGGCAAGAGGCGAGGTTCACCATGGACGGGTCTCTGTTCCATTGCAAGGCCAAGGGATACAGACAGACAAACACTCACAGTCAATTTAGAGTATCAATCAGCCTCGTCCCCTCTTGATGTCTTTGGACTGTGGGAGGAAACTGGAGTACCAGAGAGAACCCACACAGGAACAGGGAGAACATGCAGACTCCATACAGAAAGATCCCGTGCCCAAGCCGGGGCTCGAATCCCACACCTTCTTGCTGTGAGGCGACAGCGCTGACCACTGCACCACCGCCTGATTTAAAATTTCCCTCCAAGAGAATTGTAAATAAATAAATAAAATGCTGTTTATACAATGCAGCATTACTTTGAATGTAATTGATGTCATACTGAGGACAACCATCACATTCGTCATCCTCCTTATGTCCATGTAGCACTTTATTTTACAGGTTGGATTCTTTATGGATGGGCATGACTACAGCAGATGAACAGCAAGACCTTTCTCTTAACACCCTCTTTACATCCCTTAACACCCGATGTGACTCACCAGCGAACCTTTGAACAGCTGCTGCATGTACAGAGAGGGAGAGAATTGCTGTGATAAGTGGTGGGGAAAATGGTTCCCACTGAAATGACAGGAAGAAGCTATTAACCTGCTGACATGCCACCAGAGTCTGTCCACCTGCTGGGCTCTGCTTTCTGATCGGGTTGCTATGCTGACGGTATGTGCTTCATTATATTAGAGAGATTTAAAAAAAAAAAAGGAACTACTGAAAGGGGCTGTTGAGGGATGCGCTGGGGTTCGTGGCCTCTTGCTCGGGTTTGATGGGATGATACGTTGTTTCTGTTTCATGTCTTGAACTTTGCTTGCCCCTACAGTGACAGTAAACTAAAGATTTCAGATAAAAGCTGGATTTTGACATCAACCTGATTTTCATTTTCACCTGAAATCGAACATCTGCCAGATGGGTTTTATGCTGACGTCTGATGCCAGCTGTGACTTCTCTAAATACCTTGCTAACAGTTTGCTAAACCACCAGGCCTTCTGAATACTGGACTAGTTAAAAGATCTCATTTTTTACTTTGTGAAATATATTCCCTTATGAGGTAATTGAATGTGGTTTACGTAAATCAATAAAATATAAATGCAGGCAAGAATCACTCTGAGATATGTACTGCTGCAGGAAGATTATATGGGACCACACACACACACACACACACAAAGTACTAAGTCACTAGTAATGATGGTAATTAAAAATGAGTTAATGTCATTATTGACCAAAGGAAGGTACTGATTTTGTTCAAAGCTCCACCATCTGTCTTCATTCTGTGCTGAACAGCTTGCATGAAAAGCTTGTGGGAAGCATGGTGACCTTGAGACAAGAGACTACCCTGTTAAGAGAAACTCACAGGTTTGATTCTTACACGCCCACTGATTGAATTTGAACCTTTCACAGTGTCACAGAAGAATTCATTTTCACTTTCACTGAATAAGACTTCAGTTCTGAATGCAAACAGAGCTTACAAGAGTCCATGAATGTGCCTGTGATGCAGGCTGTTAATATTTCTAGTGTGCTCCAACTTGCTGTGGCTCTCCCAGGCTGTCTGGGCATGTGCAGAGAGGCACTGCAGTGCTGCACTGTGAAAGAGGGAAAGATAGAGAGAGGAGTTATGATGGAGTGAACACTGCCTGCAATATTCTCGTTGCCATCCGACATGTGTGAGAACACTGAGTGAATAAAAGACCACATTTGAGTGTTGTCGGCTCCTGTAGTCCTGCATTATGATGCATTCTCAAAGTATGAAAAGTTTCATGTGACCAGCAACCTGCAAGATACTGAATCAGCGTTCAGGTGGACACCTCACTGCTGCGCTATCTTTTCCTTTTCAGATTTGATCTGGCCAAACCTAACCAAGTAGCTCAGTGCAATCCAACCCTTAAGCATTGCATTAAAAGTTGAGTTATGCTACTGTTGCTCCAGTTCAAGCTTGGGATCACAGGGGCAGCTCTTTAATCAAGAGAACTTCCAGTTTTTATTGGCTGTTTTTTGGTCTGCAATGAACCTCTGCCAACTGTGTCTTTTCTCCTTGGATCACTTCATCTGATTTAATTCCGGGTCCATTTGTTTTCCTGATAGAGCAGATTCTTTCCCTGGCGAGTCCAATCATTCCAGGTCTGCCCCAGTCAACATCACCCACCCTGATCACTGGTCCATCAGGAGGATAAACTGAGTCCAGTCAAAGGTTTAACTAACCCATGGTTTGGCTGAAGGCTGCAGCGGACAGATTCAAACACAGCCAGAAAGAAAAAGGGAGACCCGGGAGTCGAGCCTCTGTAAGATGTAAATAAACACCGTGTATTCCAAAGAGAAATAACATATTCAAATAATAAAGGATAAAAATGCCTCCTGTTGTTTTGTGGTGTTCTCTGGAAAATAATGACAGATAATTATTTCCTATCTCTAAGGCAGCAGAGGATGTTGCCAGATTGCCCTGCAAGCTTTGATACACTATCACAACCTAATTGGATGCTTGTGCCTTTGCAGGAATGATCATTCTGTGCATCTCAGGCTGCTGAGGCATCAAAACAGGTGCAACATAAATGGCACAGCATGTGCACCTCAGAGTCGTGACGCACCCTGGTATTTCTAAAAGCTGTCATCCATTTTGTGGGCACTGATGACGATAGTGGTGTAAGAAGGGTGGGGGTGTGATCTCTTGGTTGAAAGGGCCATCAAGTGGCTGGAAAGTGAACTGCACCGTCAGACTGTTGCTGAGCTGTTCTAGTCAAGTGAGCAGAAAAGTGAAACCTTGCTTCCCCTTCAAAGGAAATGGCCATGCTTGAGCTGGCCTTTCTATATACTTTTCTGCAGGATTTCTACTCTTTAATGGTGGAAACTGCACTACTTTTCAGACTAATTCAATATTCTTAAAGTAAGTTCAGTCATACCTAATTGACCTCACAGATTCAAAAGCTGCGACTGGCTGTGAGGTGACACCACAGACCTTTTGCTTCTTAGGGATTTCCTTACTGTCTCCTTGGGGGCTCTGCTACCCAACACCCTGTAATGCCACACTGCATCCCTGATTAACTGGAGGTGCCGGTGAGCATTGTTGATGCTCAGATCAGGCCTGCTGGCAGAGGTCACACAGAGGTCAAGGACATTCAGAATGAAAATCATCAGCAGTGTGAGGTTTTCCCTCAATTCTTGCTGATAACGTAAAAATGAAAAAGGTGGTGGTGAAGGTGTGCCATCAGCATGAAAGATATAACTTGGTTTCTGTTAGAGTTCTTAAAGGAACATGCCAAGTACTTGTGAAACATGCTTATCTGCACCGGTCCCAGAGCCAGACAAGAAGATCGATATCCTTCTTTCCTTTGTGAGTGCAGCTGAGACGCACAAAGACTGGCTGATCACTAGTTAGCTTAGCTCGATGAATGGAAGTGTATGGGACGTGTTGGCATCCCTCCACCGAAAGTCTTTAGCTGCATTAACATAACTGGCTTTGTGAACGACACTCATGATGAAATAACCATTTAACTCGTAAGATGTTTATAGAATCAGATAGTTAGCAGGTACTGCTTCTCCGACTGGGTGCCGCACCTCAACACTTCTGCTGACAAAACAAAGAGGGCAACAAGAGTGACTGACGCTAACAGTCATGGCCGACTCTGAATGACAGGTTGAGGATGATTGCTTCTGGATAAGCCAAGATCTTTAACTGGATCTGGCTGAACCAGAATACACAGAGGAGCTACGGGGTTTGGAAGCCGAGCAGGCAAGGTTAAAGTGTGCTAACCTGCCCGTTCACCACCTTATTTCACAGACGAGTTCTCCTGTCAGCATTATGCTAACAAAAATGAGGATTTTATCATTGGAAACTAAGAGTCTTGAGGAATATTACATCACCCTTTTAAAAGTCACTCTTAGAAAACAATGACCACGATGTGATGTCATCAGTGTGATCTGAGCGGGCGTCAGGGGCTAAATTTCAGGATCTTGAGACAAATCAATTTTATGTACATTTATTAGTGCTCATAATGAAGATGGTTGGAAGCTCATTTCTGTACTGTCTCACGACTATTGCTGTCTCACAGTTACTGTATGAGGAACATTTTCAAAAGAATGACCAAGTATCAAATTAATGAAAACATGAAATTATCTCATTTTAAATTGACTTAAAATAATCATATAGTTTTAGATATAAATTTCTGGTCATATTGAGAAAGTTTCTCATTATAATAACATGCATGTTTATTTATCAATCAAAAGCCTTTATTGTCATCGTGGAGCACACAATGAAACTGGAGTGCAACTCCCTTTGGTGCAATTTCACTGAAAGACAAGTACAAAAATTATAGAAATAGAAATATTTAGAAGAAAATTACATAATATGCTATATACAACAAAAATTGAAACAAAAAGCAGTCAGTATAAAAACAGTGGTGTGATATTGAAATTGCACAAGTAAGGGATAAGACGGTTTCCTCGCTTGAATGTGAACACAAAAATGTGGCAGAGATGGGCTTCCGTACATGACATAGCATTTTATTGTTTCCAAGCCGGATGTAATATTAGATATTTGCTAAATAAATAAACTTTATTTGAAGAGAAACTCATACTGTTTCCAGCAATACATCAAGACAGACCGTTTGTGTGTGTGTGTGTGTGTGTGTGTGTGTGTGTGTGTCTGTGTGTGTGTGTGCGTGTGTGCGCGTGTTTAGCCTTCAGCCACGCGGGGGTAGCAGAGACGTAAGCATCATGACGTGTGCGTTCGCGAGCTTTAGTCTACCACGTGCGTGGCTGAGTGACAGAACACGCGCGTTTCAGTAAAACGACCGAAGTGACGCGGGAGCTGACGGAGTTCCTGCTCACATCACATCATTTCCCTAAAAGTGTGAATGAGAGGAGGATGTGAGGAGCGCGGGTGGCGGGGGGGAGGAGGGTCTGCCTGCCAGTGTTCAACACCCCTGAAGAGGTCGGTGGCGCTGCAGAAGAGCACCGGTCAGACAGGATTACTAACGGGAGCCAGGTGACCGCACCAAGGAGGAGATGATGCTTCCACCCCGCAGGAGCCCGCTTCTGCTCACCGTCACCTGCATGTACTTCTCTGGAGGCTTGCTCTGGTCCTACCAAGAGGAGGATGCCAGTGACGGGTAACTTTTTTTTTGGGGGGGGGGGGGGACACCTCCGTGAATCTTGTAAATGAAGAAGATGCTCACTTCTCTCCCAAAACTTGTATTCCACAGTGAAGAATGCTCCGAAAACAACGTCTCGACCACCAAGTATCCCTGCGTGAAGTCAACAGGAGAAGTTGCGACGTGTTACAGGTAGAGTGGCTGCATGGATGCTCCTCCGGTGTCAGGCAGGACGGAATAGAAGAACCAGAGAGCTTCGACCCATTTAGCAGCGTTTCCCCGTGAAGATGATTACAGGATGTAAACTACACGATGCATCATTTGGCTTGTTCATGGAATGAGAGCAGTGATGCTTTTCAAATGGGGCTTGTTTTTTTTTTTGTTTTTGTTTTTTGACACAATCTACATTTTGCTTACAGCCACAGTGTAGTCAAGTGAAAAAGTTTGGATGTGAGGCTGATAGCAGCTTTGAAATCACTGCTCCTGTTTAGTTTTTCTTTCATCAAAATATGCTGGTTTATTGAATTGAGCTTTGCAGAACTGTTTCCGGCTGTCAGAGCCAAATCTGTCTAAATAACCAGAGCTCACAAGCATAGTAAAGACCACTGCACATTTAAACCTGGATTTGTGAGGAACTCTTATTCTGTGCTGCTAACTCAGTGACTTTGTCGACAAGTTCCTGGATGTAACAGAATTAAGACGGTTAAATGTCTGAAAACAACCTGAACGTCAACAAGAAGACAATGCTCTCAAACCTCCACACTTTTTTGGCAAGCTTGTTTTTTAAAAAAAAAAAAAAATTGTCTTGTAAAAGCAATACTTAATTGTATTTTGCTCTCTAAGTGCTCGCAAATAGGTCAGCATCACTCCAGACTGCTGGAGGAGCCAGGAAGAGTATGTTTAGCTTGAAGCTAATGGCTACCGGCGATCAACAGTCAAACTGTCCAAAATGTCTGTCCATAAACTCTTCGGCCCATCATACGGTCTTGGGTCAGCTGTGTGCTCAGTAGCCCTCACAAACTTTGATTGTTTTTTTCGAGCTAAAATCAAACTTTTTAATTTACTGTTCTGCGCTTGTTCACGTCTACAAATACAGTAGTTTGTTTTTAGACCCCATCTAAGTGTTTGTGGACTATTGAGCATCCAGCTGGATGAAGAAGACGTGGATTATAATCTGTCGTGTGCGTGAGAGTTTGCAAATTGACGATTCTGGACAATTTTGCTGTTTGTAGTGGGACACCACGTGGGGGGGGGGGGCATTAGCTTCAAGCTAGATAAACAAAACTGGCTCTTAATTTTGGTTTCACAATGAAGTGAAGCTGCAGTGAAAAACATCTACATGAGCTCAACACAACTATTTGTGAGTATTTAAAATGTAAAATCCACTTTTTGGCTTAAGTTTAAATTTATTGAACGATTTCCATTTGAAACAACGACGCTCACTTTGGGAGGAATGCGACGTTCCACTTAGATTTCAGGAGATGAGCGCTGTCCTGCAGCTCTGGGAACCAAAATCATACAAATTCAAACATTTTTATTTATGATTTTGATTTACAGTAATTCTATTTCCGTAATCCTCCCAGGGGAAACAGTAACAGGAACTCAAGTAGTGCCAGCTAGTTGAATATTTCTCCTGAGAAATCTTCCAAATGTGACTTTGGGAGGTTACATCTGTGCGCCACTCTGGAGACCGCTGGCTGTGGTTCAAGCACACAGTGACATCCCGTTTGATCTTCATATCCCAAACACACTCTTAACATAATTATGTTGGTTTATGGTTATTGGCTGCAGCCACGGTTGTTTCTCACAATGTTTATTTAAAGAACAAAAACTGTTTTAGCTAAGAGCTGAGATAATGCACTCCGGGTGCATTTCGGTTCACCTGTGAGCGGATGACCTACTGTGAGCCGCGCAATGATTCACTGAAATGTTTTGTTTTTGTGACAAAAAATTCGAATAATGACATGAATTTGATAAATGCTGATGTGATGTCAATGGACAAGTTACTAATTTATTAGATACACCTAAATTAAAATAATGCAACGACAGACAACAGGCCTGCTGTAAATCCTCCCTCCATGAGCACTTACATCAGTGTGAGAGAGGCGCTGATTTATTTTTATGGTCATTTCAGAGGATGTAATTCGTGGTGATGTTGAACTGTTCTGACTTATACTGAGAGGTACTCCTACTAATTTGCAGTTCTTACGGGAAAAAAAAAAACCCAAATGGCAGTATAACGTCGTACAAGTCACCTTTGCCTCACATTGCATGCTGCGTTGAGCACACTGAGTCCACATGTGTGCGCATGACATTTCATTGCTGTAATAAACACATTTTTAACTCCAGCATAGAGGTAATGTGATGAGTGTTGGATTGACTTGCCTGAGCTCCGGTAGTAGAGGACCCTTGAAAACCCTTGAATGAAGGCTTGTTTTGCAGTCAGGGGGCCCTCAGAGAGTGCTTGTGTGTAGGGCCCAGGAGCCTGGTGCTACACCCCTGGCTATTTATTTGATTGTTAGCAGGGTATTTCAAAAACCGAACTGATTGTCATCGGTTTGACTGACATTGCAAAAGAAATAATTCACGGCGTGAGGGGCAATCATCTTTAGTGTATCACTGTTCACGTTCCAATTGAAAAAAATACTGGAATGTACCAAAGACGCTGTATTAAGTCTGCAGAATACCAGTGGCCCATTGAGGGACCTCTTCAGCACTGCAAAACTTAATAATAAAAAGTAAAAGTCTGTCATACAGTTCAGCCCTGGTTGAAAAATGGTGACAGCACAAGCTGCAGCATCGTATGGTACGGCTGTTAGTGGTGTTTTTCTGGACGTCATAGCTACATTTTGATCAGTTTTCTCGAGTTCCTTTGAAATGATGAGTGTTTCGGTTTTGGCAGTTATCTTGAATGTATTCTGGATGTGTGACTCAGAAGACCTATTGGTGATGAAATGATGGATATCTCTGAATTGCTTCCATGTATTTTAATAAGAGTTCTAAGAGTATGGATTACCTTCTGGAGCCGTGATCTGGTAGCAGTGGTGGAATTTGATGATGCTATGTTCTTATTCTGTATCTCTGTAGCCTGCTAGGCAGACGCATGTGCTCTCTGCTTGTTTACCAGCTTGTGGTTTTCAAGTTATTGCAAGATCACATTAATAAAGACATGAATGTGATAGCATAATGCATTTATGAGCTTTAAAGATACTGCTAGGTTGATTAGCTTCCTATTGAGCAGAGCTGTCAGCTTTTCCCTCCTGTTTAGCTAAGCTAATCAGCTTCTATTTAGCTGCTACCATGTTACTTCCCCCCCAGAAATTGTAACTATTCCTTTAAGTAATGATAATAGTTACTTCCTGGCATTTAAAAAGCTTTGTCTCCCGCAGGCCAAGTGGGAGAGAATTGAACAGAGTTTTGAAACAGGCCTGTTTTGCCCCGGCGTGCCAACGTGCGCACAGTTTAACACTCATCTGGAGCATTTATCTTATTGTGAAACACCACCAGAGGAGCATGCGTCACAGTTCAAGACACGTACCAGGACCACAGCTGACCATATCTCACATTTTTCTCCCGCTGTCTTCCTGAGTTCTTTTCATGGAGATTGCCATATTTGGCTCCTAGTTTATTTGCATGAAAGAGAACGTTGTGTGTCAAGAGTTTTTATTTTTTATTTCCTACTTGTATTTTCCCTGGCTGCGGCGTTGAATATGCTTGGCTTACAATAAGATCTGAAGGGCCGAATGAGGTTTTTTTGGACCACGAATGCTTCTGATTGCAACATAAATGCTGTACTAGCAAGCAAAGAAGGATTTGATTAAAATGATAAGGTGTGAGCTGTTTGTTCCAATTTGGCAACATCCTAAGTGCTAAGTGGTCACTGCTGTGGTATTTCTTCACTGCACGCCACATGAATCACTCCACAGTCTTGACATTTTCTAGTTCCTGTAAGTGGTAGAACTGGTTATATTATCATTTTCGCTTGGAACGATGGTCATCCAGTAGTTGCTTCTAGTAGTAGGACAGCATGAGTGAGTTAGCTGGACACCTGCACTGAGTATATTGAATAATATGTGAGTTTTTTCTTTGATTTAATTATTTGCACATTTGAGGGGCTTCCATTTAACTTAATCCCATTTTGTGAGGCAGAACCCCTCGGGAGAAAAGTACCTGACAGTGGATGTAAGCAAGCAGTAAATCTCTGAATCAGATGGGGAGAAGCAAAACAAATGTGGAAATGTCAAGGGTTATGTACTCAGGATTGATTATTTATATTCAACTCCATGCAGATTTCTCAGAATGAGGTTTTTTTTTTTTTAAGAGTATCATGTGACGTTTTTGGAAGTTGAGATCAGATCCATCAAGTCAAACCAAGACATATTAATAATCTCAACCTTTGTGACGAAAGACCCATGAATGCGATTCTTCACGAACCCAATCTTGTCTTTACCTACCCTGCAAAGAGCAAAATGCTTCACCGATAAAGAAGCAGAACAGTCTTTCCACTCGACAGCTGTAACAGTTACACGTAATTGATGTGTGGCATGTGTAATCGTTGCTTTGTTATTTTTCCAAATATTTCTGCTGGTACTGAGCATTTTGTTGTGCTCTTGCCCCCTTTCTCCTCGGCTCCTTCCTCGTCAACTCTGGAATCCAGGGGGAAGTCTGGTTTATGCTGTAAGGAAACTGAGAATGTAATTTCTTCAGCCTCCCCCTGTGAGACATGATAGCCATGAATCTTCACATTCACTTGGCTGATCCGAGCTGCATTGTCTCCATCCCGTAAATGTTCCCATGTCTTTCTTCCACTGTATTTCATTGAGGGCTTTTTCCTTCATCCCTCTGTACTTTGTGTTTTACTGCATTAGAAAGAATTTTGATTTCCCATTGACCACTTTACTGGTAATTGATACTAAATGTAATTCCCAGTTAAATTCAAACACAGCGGGTGCGCTGATCTGTTTCATTCAAACGATTACTTCATTCAGATTATTGAACATGCCGGCAAAACCCAAATTCTATTATTCCCTTAGTTTTCAGATCTGTTTTCCACATCATACTTCAGTGCAGTCAACTGGAAGCGCTCCCCTCAGTTGGACTTCCATTATTCAAAAAGCTTTCCGAGCGCGTACAGTTATCATCCCTCCTGTGATTCCCGTGAGCGCGGTCCAAGGAGGGGTGCGCTCCGCACAACCTTAAAGTCATCATTTGTTTATCTACAACTCACCATTAGCCTCTCAAGAATGATTTTAGCTCAGACCAAAGTGTTTGTGAAGTGTTTAGCACACGGCTACATTAATAAGACGTGGGTATAGTGGATGATGCATTTGAGCATTTGTTTTGTAGAGTTTTGCAGATGCGAATTTTTCGGTCTCCGTTAGCTTCCGGCGACAAGGATGTGGGGAATATTTTCTGAATTCTAGATTCACCAAGAAGTCATGAAGGTGGGGTGGAAAAAATGTCTTCATGAGTATGAATAGTTCATTCTGCCGCATTTCATCCCATGTTTAGTGGCAAGAAAATGACTTGGCAATACAAGATCAAGAGATCATTTTCTGTGCAGAGTGCAGGTTTGACATTTCCCAGATAATTGGCAGTTATTGTGCTATGAAAGTCATTCAAACCAAAGTTACATCATCAACGTGGAACTTCCTGTCTTGTTTTGGAAAGTAACGCGCTTCTGCTACTGAAACAGTTTTGAAGCTAACGTGCTCAATCAAAAGTGAAACTTTAGTGGTACCTGCTGCGGAGGGCTTTGGTGAGTTGGGTTACATTGTCCTCCTTTGGCGAACAAAAACTCTGCTTTTACAACTCAGACACAGTAAATGTTCTGCACAAAGAAGGCCGATAGGTCTGGCTTTATGGAAGGACCTTTCTTGGAAATTTCTTGACGGAAAACTGTCAACCCTGGAAAGCTGTCAAGTCATGATGTCAATAGAGCCAAACGGATCAACTTGATGTTTTGAAAGCCCGTCAGTCATTACTGGAGCCTTTAGAATAACCGCGAAGAACAAGTTATCCAATCCCTGTAAAGATCAGCTCGTAGAGAGGTTCATGATGAAATGATACTGTATGCTGTTTAATTTGTTATAAAGGTCAGACGTTGTTGTTTTTTTTCAGAGTTAAAGATTAATTACAACAGGAAATATTAGCACATCCAACCGTCTGCGATGCAGGTGCCTTGGAGAGCTGAACTCGAGTCATAAAAAGCGCAGACCACTGCTCTTCCTCAGCGTTACATCGTAGCCATCAGTAATGTTTTAGTCCCTCCGGACTCTCATTGGGAGTGTTATTTATGACTCAAGAATAAAAACTGGAAAATGGTTGATTTCATGTGAGGGAGATGGAAAAGATTATGTAATTCTCAGTGATTTATTGCAGTTTTAGATATTGTGTATTTGTTTATGACCCTGTAGCAGTGACAGCCGTGGCCGCAGGCTTCGTGTTTTCTCGTTGTCGGTAATGACTCAGGAATGCCTGGGGGGGGGTTCTTGAATTGTGGCACAAATATCCTCCTGACTCAAAGATGAACTGATTTGATTTTCATGGTCAAAGTTCTAAAGGTCAAGATCCCTTGACAAAAGAAAAAAAAAATTGGTTTTAAGTCAAGAATTTACATAGATTTTGACATTCTTGTCTAATGAGATGAAAGGAAGTGATGATGTTTTATATCCCAAAGGTCAACTTGACAGTGACATCACAGTGTTCGACAAACTACTCAGGAACTGAAGTATTTTATACACAAGAGTTGTCACTACAGTGTTTTAGATTCTGGACAGACATGGATGTAAAGTGACTTGTTAGCTGAGCTTAAAGGACCATCAGGTGGTCATTTTTATTATTTTTGTGGGGGGTTTGTATTTCTTACAAACCCAATTATGTCAAAGAACTGGTCTCACTTGTTGGTGCAGTGTATTGAAACATATTATGGACGACAGCACTGACGAAGCATCTATTAAAAACCACACCTGGGATTACAGAATATTCTAAACTTTAACCACAGATTGTTTTTGCAATTGTCAACACTACTGTATGTGTTATTGCAATGTAAACAATCAAGCCGAGGAAGCGTTGAATAAGTCCAAGCTGCTTCTCGACAGCTGTTTGAGTGCAACAGAGGTCACCAGAATTCGCCTCAGTGGATGGAGAGAGAAATACCGCCGCTGACTATCACGCCAATCTGAAATGCCTGAGACGATTTACAATATCTGGCACTTTTCCTCTGCATTGTAATACACAGAAGTAAGAAAAGTTGTTGCTGGAGTGTTCAGCACACATTATACAAACAACTCTGTTATTAAAATGCAGTAAGCCTTTACTTTTACTAACTACTGTATATTTCCGCTAAATAACCGACACACCATGAGACCTGTGGTCAGATAAAGCTCATAATTCATCATAAACCAAATCCCCAAATTGATACATAATGCCCTGTCAGCGTAAAGACGTCCACATCTGTTTCCTATCAGTGTGTGAGGCCTGTTAGCAGAAGCGCTGCATCAGTGTGGATTTAAGGAGATGACATGAAAATGTGGTGTTGCTCCTCAGCGACAGCTCCCACAGAGCTGAAAGATCTGAGGGCCAAAACAAGGAGGAGACACTTGTGCTTCTGCCGTTTAACCGACCCAACCATTAATTGAGGTAATCACTTTAATCAGTAATGAAAATAGTTGCAGCTCTAGTTGCTTTGTAGTGCATGTTGATCAAGTCTTCCTGCTCCTCGTACTATGTTTTTGGAATTACTCTTCCCTAATGGGATGAATTATGAAGGGTGCAAAATGAGTTTAATGTCTGGTCCCTCACAGACATGTGACATGTGTGTGTGTGTGTGTGTGTGTGCACACACACACACAGACAAACACGCTTTTGCTTCGTTTTGCAAACAAAATACATGCATGAGACTTTCCACTTAGCTACAAAGAAAAACAGTCTTTTGAATGTAATTAACTTCCTACTGGCAGCATCTTGATGGCCAAGTTCATTAATTTAATTGAGGAGGCCATGATAAAAGTGCTATTTTGCCTAGCTTCGTTCCACGCTTCACCCTTCCATCAAAATTGTTGAAATTCAGCCTCAGAGTGTTGTTCATGCAGTCCTGCTAACAAACAGACTGACCAGAAACACTCCCTCCTCTGGCGGCGGTAACTGGCCTCCTTACTGGCCGCTACCTTTATGTGCCTATAAAGTCATTGAAAATTTTCAATGATATCAACACTTCAGCTCCACCCTTGGAGGAGCTTTACCTGTCCCAGATGTTGCCCTCGGGGTAAATTAACAATCAGGTCATTGTGTTTGTGTTTATTTGTTTCTGCTCATTTACAAAATTATCTCCCTATGCAGCATGTCCCATTTTAGTAAATCTCCTTCGCATTTGGGATTGGTTAGACTTGATGTGGAGTCGTGAGTGTGTAGAGCTCGTTGTTGATACATAATCTCTCTGAGAAGATCCTGCTTGTTATTTGTTTCTTCTAATAATGTTAATATATGTCACACGATGCTTTCTATTTCATAAATTATAGTGTGTGGAGATTATTTGTCTGTTCGTCTGTGTAAAAGTGGACTGTTTTTTTGTTCCATAAACATATTTTAGGTTGTTTAACTGTAAAATGAGACCATTCGGTCTGGACCGCCATGTTCAAAACAGAACGTTTAGAGAAATCATATCTGCAGATTTTATGTCTCCATTGTGACCGGGAGTGGCCGCTGTATCAGGAGAGCTGTGGCGTTCATAACTTGATATTCCCCAACATTATTAGGGTCGTAAAAATATATGTTTTCATTTTAATGCTTTTCTGGTATTCTGATGATGTCTCATCCTCAGTCACTGAAGTTGTGAAACTTCAACCAAATGACTGGAAAAGAAAAGTTTTCTTATACCGTTTCACCAAGACTGCCTGAAGTACTAATACCTGAAGTACTGGTGTACAAAATATTCCTACTGTCAGTACACAGAGAGCAAAGTGTCTTTCAGAAGAGCGGGCTATAGTTATTGTCCCTAAACTAATTACCTTACACGTTTGTGAAAATTAGGTCTTTTATTAATTTATCTTGATGTTAATTGTTCAGATTTTCTGTGGTGCTTTCAGCAGTATCAGTTTTCACCCTGATTTCCTTTTTCAGTATTATAGATGATAGGATGACATTTGGAAAAGCTAATGAATCCTATGTTGTTTCTTCATCACTGAGGATGAGCAGAGTAGAGAAACAGTGTCTAGCTCTGACATCTGAGGGCAACATGCTTACTGGCCGAAGTCGGTCATTTCTGCAGGTCCTGTATTCAAAACTTTAGCGCGTGTTGGACGTTCTCAGAGTGGCTGTTGACCTGCAAGGGGAGGGGGCCACGTAGGCGGGCTGATTTGCATTCATCAGTCCTCTCTGCTCCTGTGGGTGGATTGGGGTGGGGGGGTCTCTCTCACTAAACCGTTAGCGATAACATGTTTCTCCATCATGTGAAGGGCGTCTTCAATCACAGTCATGTCAACGGTTCAACCGACGCGGAGATATACCCTATTAGGTGAAAAATGAAGCCGATATACATTCCTCTAAAAAAAGAAGTGAGGACGAGTTGGTGGAGTGTAAGATATCACAGCGAGAGCAGGGGAGGACATGTTAGTGTTAAGGAGCATTCCTCAGTGACGGATGTAAAGTACAAGCAGCAGCAGCAGCAAACATCCTCTCTCTCCCTCTCTGCCCTTCTCTTCCTTTAATGCAGAGCACTTCATGAATTAAAGTGGTATGTCACAAGTGTACATGAGTGTTCATGACCTTCCTTGAATTCCTTTTTTCTCATTCAAAATATCAAACGCCGTGAATCCATCATCATTAAAATCCTCCCGTACAACTTTCTTTCTAGATAGGAATCACATTTATTATTTGGGACTTTTTCATTTTTACTGAATGGAGTATAATTTGCTTTGGTTTCTTCCAAATGTGTTTTGTCATCTGTTTCCATTTGAAAGGAGATTGTAATATGAAACAAGCCATTACAGGAAAGACCTTGAGAGTTCAAATGCTTTATGAAGTCTCTTAAAGCCTGGAGCCTAACAGTTTGTTGTCCAGCAGCTGTTGCTCAGATGATTTTAACCAATTGTCCAGAGGAAGTGCTAGGGCTGTGTTTAGTGTTACTGAAGGCTGGGTCTCCGATTGTCTTTCAGAGCTTTGGTGCCGCTGTCTGTAGTCATACAGGTGAGTCTGTCCTCAGCAAGATTCCACGAGCTCAGAGTGTCTTTTAGCCCCTGGGCAATTATTTCCCCTTTGTGTCAGTGGGAAAGTAAGCGGTTTGGAGGCAGACGCTTCGCAGAGTCCAGTTGCTGCTAACAAAATGCACCGTTCAACTTAGGTAGGGCTGCACCACTCCGCTGGACCACAGATCGGTCGAGTAGAACGACACCCCTTCCAGCTCCATAGCGATCCTTTGGTGTGTACTGTTATATAGCTGAGGCAAGGCAACCAGAATATGTTTGCGGCCTGGAAGCGCTTGCCTGGGGTCTAAAAATTTCAGCAGGTGAATAAACCCCAGCTTTTCCACGGTATATATAGGCACCAAATCTTTTGCAATACACATCGCGACTGCATCCGTGACCACTTGCTACCAGGCCCCTTTCTTATCATACAGGATGCAGTTCCAAGATGCTAGGTTGTTTTTGTGGTGGCGGTGCTTGGGCTGCCTCAGTCTTGTTCTTTTGGTGGGGAGCAACACCTCTCCCACTCGGCAGCATGCCTCTGTTTGAGGTGCTGCAGTTAATTGCTTGTACTGCTACCTTTGGTAGCAACTGCCTTTAAGCACCCTTTGCGGCGAAGTGTTGTTTGTTCTGTGTCTGACGCTACAAACCCGCATCGATTCCAAATAACTGAAGTTAAGGGAGCGTTGTTGGATGATGTTGAAGAGAAAATTTGATTTTCATTAAAACAAATCAACGTTAAGGACAAATTTGAATTAATCAATAAAATCGATTTATTGCCCAGCCCTAGTAAACGTACTTCAACACTACGCAGTAGTTAATAAGGATGTGACAGGACACTATCTGAAAAGGATTTTCAGATACTGGTGAGCTTATTTGAAGGAAAATGCCAATTTTTTGTTGGAAACACTTTTTTGCCATCTTTAAACCCACAGAATGTCTGAATGCTAGTTAGCTTAGCATAACGAATGATGGTGGGTGGAAAGTGTTACCATACCTCCATGAAAAGGCCTCTCATAGACCAGGTTTAGGATATCATTTTGTCCAGAAATTATCCTCCTCAACCTCTGTAGCAGTCGGCCATGTTTACTAGTAGCAGTCATTCTTGTAGTTGTCAACAAACAGTTTGTATTGTTAGCTGAATTAATTACAATGCAGGAGTTTTGAGATTCTGATTCTAAAACTACAATATCTCAAAATTATGCTAAAGGTATGCTAAACTGCCCATTCACTTCCATTCACTGAGCTGAGCTAACTAGCAGCACATGGAAGTCATTGAGTCCTTCATAAAAGACGGTTGTCTGAACCCATTTTACCTTCTCTGAGATGGTGCATATAGTTGTTTTTTTAAGCAAAAACTGAAGTAATCCAGCATAAACAAGTGTTGAATTTACTTCTCAGTTAAGGATGTCAAAAATTATGATTTTTTAAAAATGTTTTGTACAGCCATTCCTAGCATTCTTTTCAAAGCTTCTTTTCCAGCAGTTAGCCAATCTCTGTGGCTCAGCCTTCAACTGCACACACAGATGAGAGAGGGGAATCCATCGTCTTGTCTGTCTCTAGGGAATTAATGACATTAATGTAATTTAACCTGAATACGTGTTTGGAAATGTACTTTATAATAACTACAAACTGATAAATGAGTGCAGTGACATCATGAAACATTTCAACATTCACACCCTAGCCTACTCTGACCTTAAAGAACAGATTTGATTAGCCTCCATCTTTGGTGTCTGCTCTTGTGTGGCCCTTCTCTCCAAACCGTGTTTCAACAAGTATTTTTGTGGTACTTTGGTGTCTTGAAAAGCCACTTTTGTTTCTCTTGGCTGACACTCGTTGATCCATCTGTTTCTCTCCACAGAGAAGTGAAGTGTGGTCACGCTTTGGTGGTGCTGTGGTTAAGAGATGTGGGGATGTATGGGGCTCATGTCACGCCTCCATGCGTCTCTCTATACATACGTGTATCCCAGGCTGTGCTCTGGTTGTATTCAACATGTGTTTGCTTTAGAGAGACAGATTAAATGTAAGATTACAATCTTTACAATGGTACAAGTACTTTTTAAGTATAACTTCACTCATTATTGTGAAACTTACTCACAAGCTAATTGAAAGGAACTGGCGGATATTTTAAGTTATTATTTTACAACTAATGGTTTTTCATTATTTGGTCTCTTGAAACTTCAATGTATTTCCTTGTGATGGAAAAGAATAAGCTGCTAATTTTCCAGTCCTCAAGGACAACGGCGAGCCAAAGCGAGGGCTCATCGTGACTGACGAACACACAAATACACACTAGTCAGATTAAATTGTAAACAGCTGCTACATTCAACATTGATAATACATTTTGGAAAAAGGGGTCATATTCATGTCTGGTACTCCCTGACAGCACAGATGTTTCCTGTTTCATTCTGGTTGAATGCTGCTGTATTTTAATATTTTGTGTCAGTTCAATTTAATCATTTTTACAACCATAAGTTATGTTTGTCCTCCTGTCAACATCATATTATTCTGATGTTTTACTCTGGAACTACGTCATGACCATTCAAATCGGTCAGGTTTTTTCCTCACCTTGCTCCAGCTATCTGTTTTATTGATAAAATACCATTTAGCATGATTTTAGACAATAATTTCGTTTGACCAAGCAAATTTTTGTGTTCGTTCCCTGGTAAGAATATTAAATTTCACCACCTGCAAGTATTGAGATGACATCAAACCCTCAAAGGTATAAAAATGGCTCATATTTCATCTGATGCACTTATCAGTGACCACAGTGCAACTACAGGGTACTCCACGTTTAATCCGATCACACCAGTAATTAAAATTGAAAATGATGAATTAAAGCAACAAAGCAAACAAAATGCAGAAGCAAGAATTTAGTACTTCTGACATGCAGGATAAACGACCATCCAATTCCAAAATCCAATCCGTACGTGATGAAGCCTGATGCAGGAAGTTCTCCGTACCTGAACACAAAGAGGCTGGAGTCATCGCTCGAACCTTTACCACTTGATTTATCTGGCGTGAGTTTAATTGCTGGTGAGCCTTTTCCCAGTTCCTCCGCCAATGAACTGTATTGATTCTCTCACAGATGGTTGTGGAGGTCTTCTCCTGTGCGGCTTGAATCAATTCCAGATTGATTGAGGAGACTTTTTCATCTCAGAGTGCTTTTATAATTTATTTCATGACAAATCCCGAGGAACAGTTATTGACATGGAAGTCATTCAATCCTTCATAAAAGACGGTTGTCTGAACCCATTTTACCTTCTCTGAGATGGTGCATATAGTTGTTTTTTTAAGCAAAAACTGAAGTAATCCAGCATAAACAAGTGTTGAATTTACTTCTCAGTTAAGGATGTCAAAAATTATGATTTTTTTTTTAATGTTTTATGCAGCCATTCCTAGTATTCTTTTCAAAGCTTCTTTTTCTGGTCGGACTTCATAGTTTGATTTAGGTGTTCACGTCTACAACACAAACTATTATCAGATTACTCACTAATTTGATTCTGGCATTGCTGTTTTGTCTGGTATTAATATTGGAATGTTAACGTCCATGAACGTGTCACTGTTAATTCAAAGTGCAAACAAACCAATCATCCCTTCAGGATTGTTTCACGTATTCGCCTGAAGAGGAAGGTGTACGCGTTGGCAGCAGCTCTAGCGTTTTGAAGCGTTTTGGTCATTCCTGGCCTTTTTCCAGTTGAATGGTTTGAGTTAAGAACACATGGAGGGACTGATTTCTGTTTGACTCTAACAGGCCACAGACAGCAGTTTTCTCTATGATTTCCTGACATGTCAGTATCAGAGACATCAAACACAACTCTTTCGAGCTTTTTAAGTGAAAGTTTCTATAAATAAATGGGGGTATATTTACTCAAAATGTGACACAAAAGCAGATGGATGTTATTACGGATTACTTCACATGTTGTTCAAGTCAAATACAGTTTGTATGAGCTAGCTGGATCAACTGGTAGTATTACTGCTCCCAAGATGTTGCTGCTGCAAACACAGACGTAGTGCTAGCGTCGCTGCTAACAGTTGATAGATAGCCTTGCTAATATGGAGTGTGTTTCCCTTAGCTTGTTTGTATTGTGTTGTTTGACGTTGTGTTTTCTTACATAATTCAATTGACCAGGCTTTCCTGTCGGCAATCTGTCACAAGAAAGAATATGAAAACAAAAGGGCCAGAATGAAAATCTGCGTTCGATGTTTAGCGATGTTAAATTGACCATTTGCTCAGTTTTCACTCAGCATTGTCTATTTGTTTTAAATGAGGAGACTTGCCAAATAGTGTACTAAATCTATCATTGACTGTCAGCCACAGGCCATAAACTTTGAGTCAAATAACTAATAGTTTTTATTCATGTTTCATGGTGGTGATCAAAAGCCTCACTCTTGTTTCTTTGGGCAGATACACTCTCAGCATGGAGGCAGAGACATAGCGTTGTCAAGAGGAGAGGATTTTAACAGCTCACAAATGTCCTTGCAAAAGAACTTTATGTCTTTATCCTAGATCTTTTTAGCGGATATATTTTTGACCGCACTGGAGTTTTGCATATCAAGAGTCAAACATCCAGTGTGAAAGGAGTAGCTAGCTTTGTTTAGCTATTTAGCCTTGACTGTTTTGGTTTTATGGATTACAACAGGCTGTGTGCCACCCTGATGTGAAAGGAGGCTTTTGTTTTCTTGCACATTTGCCAAAAGAGTTTTATAAAGCAGAACTTATTTTGTTGTTTCTCTGCTCCCTCTTGGGCCAGAAAGTGATGCATGCAACTTGCTGGCAACCGCTGAGGGAAACTGTGAGCTATACATACCAATTTTTGAGGTTTATGGCTGTTTAACCACAAGCTAATGGGAAAATTATAGGCTTCTCAGCAGCTATCAGTGTTGCCCATTTATCAGTCTTTATTCAAATGCCCCCTCTAGTTTCATGCTAGCACAAGGACAGATAACATAAAATATTCAGCCGCTTTTATTAGCGCAGGAGATGAATTCAGCCAGTCACAACTGAGCTGTTTCTTCTGCTCACTTGAAGCTCTTGAGTTGTTATTGGAACCTGCAGTCTATGAAATGTGCCTTTAGCCTTCACGCTGACTTATACTGCTAAGTGCTTTGGGTTTTAATGCTATGACTGTTGTTGCCTGTGGTGGCCTGCCTCCAACAGACAGATATCATCTTCAGAAAAAACATAATTCCTCCAAATGTACCTTTTACGACATCTCCAGACATTTGCCTGTAATTTCATTATAATTACAATCATTATAATCTAACAAAGTTGTTGTAACACATCTGAGGAATGTCAGTGCACTACAGCAAAAACTACAACGAAACGTCTGTCATAGAGAAAACAATTCTGGTACACAACAATCCCTGATGGCGTCCTCTTCGGAGTGTAGTATATTAAACTGAATGAATGACCTTTCCAACTGGCTCCGTTTTTTGGGGGTTTTTTTCAGTCTGGAGGTTTGGAAAACACAGCGGTATCTAGGCATTCAGAAGATGTACTCACATTACTTCTTTTGTTAATGCCTTCCTATAAACTCCTTCTCCTCAGGTTTGTTTTTAACAACACTCGCAGCCTCTTTGTGTGTACTGTAGTTTCGTCTAGCGCTGTAATCCCTGATGTGTTGCAAACTGTCCTCTGTTTGTCTTGACAGCCAGTGCGGGCTCCCAGAAATAGAGCACATTTCAACTGGCTGGAATTTTTATTTCTACATGACATAATTCAAAACCCCAGAATACACATCCGGACAAAGACCTTGGGAACCGCAGTGCACCTTTCCTCACTTGTTTGTATTACATTTTAAAACCTGTGACACTACGGAGAGTGGAGGGCTGATCTTGTCTTTGTCTAATAGATTTTCTTCATCAATCCGTTGAAGTGATTCATTTTACGGACTGAACTCCTAATAAGACGAGGTCTTCTGCCGACAATTTGTTGCTGTGGGTACAGTTAAGGTTAAGGTCAGGGGAAGACTGTTGTGTCCAGGGCTGTTTTTCTGTCTGTTACCTTGAATAAGCAAAAACAATGACACAGATTTTCCCCAAACTTGGTGAAAGGGTGTAACAAATCCAACACAAACTTGCCACTGTTTCCTCGCTGGAGTTTTTCCGCAGAATAATTTGTCTTTTTGCTCTTCTGGAATGTGACTCTGCGATGATTCTCCTCCTGAAACAGGGAGAGGAAGCTGCTGCTGCTGTAGTTGTTTACTCCTGTTTATGTACATTTGAAGCATCTTTTAGGCAAAAAATGAAGTATATTTTTATAATGCTTTAACCTTTAATCTGAAGTAGATTCATCTCGATAAAGACTTAAGTATGCGGAGCTAATATTAAGGCATTTACAGCAAGTGATGAACCATGCTGCTGGTCAGTGGTGAGGCATGCTAAGTTAGCTGTTCTTGATCACATCTCTGACAATATAGCATGTCCCTGCTAGCTTGATGAGTGAGGCATCCTAGCTGGGGTCAGCACTGCCGTCGACAACCACCCTCTTTACCAGATCACCCCAAAGTCTTCCACCAGTTCATATCAGCCCCTGCGGAGGTTAAACGGGAGATGTACCTGGATTTGGAGACTGCTAGCATTAGCTTGCCTCACCACTGGCAAGCTGCCAGTGTCTTGCTTTGATTATGGGGATCAATCACAGAATGTTTCTTTTCATTGCATTATCAAATAAACTGCAGCTCTGGCGTGGAGAGTTTTAACTCGAAAACAATCTTGAAAGAGATGAGATAAAAGAGATAAAAAAAAAAACAGTTTCTGAGTCAGGCACAGCCCTCAGAAGCCGTTGCATTTTTGGGACCGCTTGTTCAGCATCGTGAAAAATCACAATTTTTTACATTAGGTTGGCATTTGCATGACTTTTTTCAGGTTTAAGTACACATAAATCCAATTTCCTGTCCACCTGGAGTTGTACTGTAGGCACAACCAAATATACAATGATGCAAATGGTTGAAGGAGAGCAGCAACAAACTCTTTCTTTGGTTTGTCACTGTTGATGAATGTTAATAATTAGATTTAAAGTATTTTAGTACATAATGGGTCGGCTCTTCAGTGAATGCTCCTCAACAGTTCACTGACCCCATGCTGACATCTTCAGATGTCTCAAGCGCACACAACTGCCCAGCAGCTGCCTCACTCAAGCATTAGAATGCAGATCAAGCTATTGAGGTCAAACAGAAGAGGAAATACATTCTTTCACTTCAGCGCTGAAACAATCCTTTAAATTCAGTTTTTCCACTTCTCTGTTCCCTCACAGGACAAATATTTGTTCATATGCGCCAGTAGCAGTAAACAGAGCCAAGAACTCCGAGAGGTGCTGTGCACAGACATCAATTAAAAACCAAGTCGCTCTTTAAGCATTTCATTAAAGACTGAGCGGAGAGCCCCAGGAACACAACCTGTATGTCTGCAGAATATATGGAAAGATGAACAGTAGAGTTGTCTGGAATGTCTGTGTGAGATTTTTGGATTCATTATGAGCAGCCATACTGGACAAACTGTAGGAAGTGAGAGCTGGAGAGCAGGCCAGACGAGACACTGGAGCTTGGAAAGCGATTTACACAGAGATGTTGACAAGTAAAATTATGATTTCACAGATGTTTTTGTGCAAACATACTGAATTGGGGTTTTGCTTTGTCGCAGGTTATTGCAGACAGTTGACTGAAACTCTCATTGACTAAAAATCCTGAATGTTTAAACGGAGGTCAACATTCAGTCTGGCTTTAAATGGCAAACATTCAACAGTGGTGCAAGCAGAGTGTAAAAGATGAGGAAGAGGAAAAGTTGATCACAGCAGCCATTAAAAACAAGTTGAGGGAGGTCACAAGGCCAATATTGATGAGGAGAAGTAGTAGTAGTAGTAGTAGTAGTAGTAGTAGTAGTAGATGTAGGAGTCCTGTATTCACTGATATTTACCTCCGTCTCCTTTCCTCTTTACATTTGCTTCACTTGCTTTTACCACCAAAATCTTCCTCCAGTTCACCCCCAAATCCCAGAGGACATTTGTACCAAATTTGAAGGTGTGTGTTCCTGAGATATTATGTTAATGCGACGTGTCCTTTGTCCACCAAAAACACTCGTCAGGGTGTGTGAGAAACGTGTTGTCTGTTCAAACAGCGAGCACAGGGGACGGAACAGCGACCCCTGGTGCCATGTTTGTGTGTTTCCAACACCGCGGCATATCTCATCATGAGGAGTTCCTCGTTATATATTGACATAATTTTCCAGTGCTAATAAATCTTACGGCTCTTAGATGCTTTTTGTCAAGCATCAATATAACATAGGTTGTTTTCTAGCATCTGGTGTTTTTTTGTTTTTTTTTTGGGGGGGGGGGGGGCACCCACTCTGACCAATACAGCCAAAGGAGAGCTTCCTGCAGCATCATTACTTGATTAGGAGTAATAAAGTTTGCAATAAACTCATCTCAACTCAACTCCTGGCACAACTGATTTACATTTCCAGGTTTCATGGTAACATCCTGAGCGTTTGATTTGCCTCGAGTGATACAAGACCGAGAAAAGAAGCAAATCGTCACGATCGACACGGCATAAATCTAAGAATGTTTGATATTTTTGATTGGGAAAAAGACGACAGTTATATTTATCCATATGATTGAGTTATTAAGCGATTAGTGTTTGTTTTAGGTCCCAGTTAACCGCACAGGCTGCACAGATAATTCAGGTTGTGTGCTCTCCTCATCCATAAACATCTTCTTGAGTGGAATGCAGACGTGTTATTGTGTTTATCACTGGCAGAAATGCTGGACAAATAAGCATCTACTGAGCAGACTGCATGTTGTCTCATCGTTCTGTGTGTGTGTGTGTGTGTGTGTGTGTGTGTGTGTGTGTGTGTGTGTGTGTGCGTGCGTGCGTGCGTGCGTGTGTGTGTGTTCGTTCACCGTTAGTTTTGTTTTAATCCTGTTAGAGAGACATTACGGTGAAGAAGGGCCCCTGCGTGAAGGTGTCTTCCTCAATATTACACACTTCTTCACTCACTGGTGACAGTGTGAACTGGTGTGTTTCATCCTCACAGGAAGGACCAACATTATAATGTAATTCGAGAGCTTGTGGTTCACTTGGGGTAACCGAGGTCAGACAGATTCATGTCTAGATTTCAGATCATTGTGTGTGTGTGTGTGTGTGGGGGGGGGGGTAGTAAGATGATATGCGTGACTTGCAACGTGAAATAACTCCTAATGGCCCAACAACCGCATTGACATTGTGATTATTCTGTCAGGGATGTTGTGTGAGCATGTGACTGTGTTTTTGAGAGAAGTGTAAAGAATGAATCTGGAATATCTCCTCTCATGCATATGAATGAAATCCACATGTGTTTTGAATTTAGTGGGGATTTGCATGAGCACCTAACAAGCCCACACAGCACTCTGTTGTTTGCTGTTGTTCTAAGAGGTTGTAAGGTCCTGTATGATTACTTAGCTTGGTGTACTGAATATTTGAAAGAGTTTCATGCCTAATTACTCAAGTCCATTAAAAAGAAGTCATTGTTATTAAAACATCAAAGAAGGATGAATGCTATTGTTTTTGATTGTCCTCTGGTGAGGGGCAGCACGGTGGAGCAGTGGTCAGCACTGCTCCTTCACAGCAAGAAGGATCTGGGTTCAAGTCCCAGCTCCGGGACAGAGTCTTTCTGTGTGGAGTCTCCATGTTCTCCCTGTTCCTGTGTGGGTTCTCTCTGGTACTCCAGCTTCCTCCCACAGTTCAAAGACATCAAGAGGGGACGAGGCTGATTGATACTCTAAATTGACCGTAGGTGTGACTGTGAGTGTGAATGGTTGTCTGTCTCTATGTGTTGGCCCTGTGATGGACTGGCGACCCGTCCAGGGTGAACCCTGCCTCTCGCCTGAAAGCGGCCGGGATAGACTCCAGCCCCCCGTGACCCTTAACAGGATAAGCGGAAGAAAATGGATGGTGGATGGATGGATGTCCTCTAGTGCTTCCCAGAGGAGTTCAACTTCTCCCTGAGCTTGTTCAAATAATATGGGAAGAGCTGAGGACACTTCAAGTGATATTTCACCCAAAAATTCTATGAAGTATAAGTACACACAACTAGGTGTGACAAAGACTTTTTTTATTTTTACCACTGCATCACTTCTTTGTGATACAAATAAAGGTTATATAGGTGATACATGTGTATTGCTCGGTTTCTGAAAAATGCAAATTAATATTACATGAAATTAATTCTTGTTATGGGCGGCATGGCTCAGGGGTAGAGTGGCCGTCTAGCAACCAAAGGGTCGCTGGTTCGATCCTCGACCCCGGTGACCATGTCGAAGTGTCCTTGAGCAAAATACTGAACCCATAATTGCTCCTGATGAGTAGGTTGGCGCCTTGCATGGTAGCCTCCACCATCAGTGTGTGAGTGTGTGTGTGAATGAGATGACACTGTAAAGCGCTTTGAGTGCCGCTAAGGTAGAAAAGCGCTATATAAAATTGAGTCCATCCATTTACCATTATGATAGTTTATGAACATTTTAACATCCAAAAATTTGTCGTGTAAATGATTGCTACACCTATTTCTTGTATTGGGATACAAATACATACCATTATGTCTCCTCAACTAATACAAATGCTGAACTTTCTGCACATCCCTCGTAGGTACATGGTGGTTAATCTGGTCGTCATAAGAATGCGATAAATCCTCATTTTTTAATTTCAGAATTAAATCTCAGTTCATTTCAAAGGCCCGGCAGATTTTCTGTCCCAGCTGAAATCTCTTGTAGTTAGTTGACAGCTTCAGTGCATTGACCTACAGCTCAGTGCCCATCAGGCGCAGCCATGTTGTTTTAACCCTCAGACAGGTCATATCATTACCATCCCCACCCCACCCCCACCCACGCCGCCTGTTCTCATGTCAGCATGTGTCAACATGTTAACAGAGGACATCTTAAGAAACAAACCATTAAATTAAATCAACTGATGTAGATGGGAAATGGATGATAGTACTGCAACTTTGTTTTGAGAAGAGCTTAACTCCAAATACCACTTACAATTTAGTCTCATTTTCATGACATAATGAGAGAAAAGACAATAATGTATACTATTACAGTATTCAGAACAAATGAAAAATTCTTTTAATGGTAATTTAATTCAGTAAAAAAAAAAAAAGAAAAAAAGAACTCCAACACCGATAGCTCCAGTTTCCCTGAGATGTTGTTGACTCTTTCATGATCATCTGGAGACGGACATCCATGTTTATTTTAGCACCATCGTCCAACCAACTCTGCTTATTTTCCTAGGCTGATTGTTTGCTATAAGGGCCTTCTGTCCTCATTGGGATTTATTGTGACATGAAATATTGGGTCACACAGGAAATCGTCGTCAGATCAACTCTCTCAGGGTGTCCGAGTCGTAGCCTCCCCCAGCAAAGCACGCACAGGCCCAGTATAACGCCTATAATTCACTTATGTAGCAAATTAAAGGATTGCAATCATATTTTAACATGTTGCAGAAATGTACAGTTATCATGACCAGACCTTAAGTGAAAATATCACTCAATTACTGAGGCAGAACTCAAACTTATGAGCAAAAGTGGTCACACATTAAAAGGTCATCAGCCGAGATGAAGAAAAAAAAAAACACGCGAGGAACAAAGACTGAAAAAGGCAGAGATAAAAACCCTTGGAAGCAAAGGAGGAGAAAGCTGGAAATAAATAAAAAGAGTTCAGGTTCTCTAAAATGTTACTGTTGCGCCAGAGGCCAACATGGAGACGTGCATTCTCAGTCAAAAGGGATTAATTATCCGTAAGTGGAGTCAGATCTATTAACACAACACGACCTAATAATGCTGTAATTGCCTCAGCAAACAAGCAAGTAATTGAAGCCAGGATGTTTTCTCAAAATGGCCTCCAGATCAGCACCAGATATTATTACTAGACAGACTTGTGTTTATTTCATTCATTGTTTATATCACCATTCTATTAGAATTTATATTTCTTTTTAAGTTAACAGCAAAAGGCATCATATTTTTTTTTCAATAGCATCCATATCATGTGACCTTAGGACTGCAAATCAGTATCAGACATCAATGCTGGTGTTGAAATGGTTTTTTTTTTATTGCTTCTTATATTTTGTATTTAATTTATTTAATTTTAGTGCAACATTTTTTATAAACTTGTACATTACAAAATTCAGCATTTGCATCCCAGTAGAGGGCGCTCTTGAGTCCAGTCGTTCCGAGACACCAAACTAGATAAGACTGAGGAAAGCAAATTTCCAGAAGACATCAGGAAATAGAAAAAGTGTGTGAACAAATAGAACTGACAGGGTGATACAGAAAGACAAAAAAATGGAAATGCAACGTTTTTTGCAAAGCTTTTATGCAGATACGTAGTCACTTTACATTTTGATTGCTTAAACACTGTGTTAGAATCCCACAAATGCACACCTCAAACACACGTGATGGCACATACACACAGTTCACGTATGCACACACACACACACACACACACACATAAAGGCAGACTACATGGCCTGCTGTCACCTCCTCAACAACCTCCTGAGTGGTGAATTATTCATCTACATTCAACCACACGTGCAGAAGCTGCTGTGTTGAGTGTCATTAAAGAGACTGGCACAGTTTAATATTCTTCAGTGGGAGCCTCGAGTGTGCTGAGCGAGCTCCTCATCGCCCCACTCGTGTGAGTGAATAGTGCTTGTCCGCTCTGTATGTCCTGTACTCATCATCATGTGATGACTATGACTGAGAAGCAGTCAAGTGTAGAGGGTGGAGCCAGTGGTGCGGGGTGATTTTCGATGAGGATTGTGTTCCTGTTCCGACTATATTATGATTTTTCCTTCAGAGTTTGGTTCATAAATACATTTGGAACAAATTGAAAACTCTTACAACCCACATACACTCATACTTGATACACAAATGTCAAACTGAGCACCTCCATTTATTTAACATCTCTTAAGGGAGAGTGGGAGTAAACATGGACTGCTGGGAGACACTTGCAATCCTACAAGTCTACTTGGATTATGAGACTGCAGATGCAAAAACACTTTGTGACGCTCTTGGAATGTTATCAGGCCAGCAAATATTTCCTCTTTTTGTAGTGACAATTGCAAGGTGAACAGTGGAAATATTGTACATCTACCAGGGATGTGAGGAACCGTGTCGGAGATAAGAAAACACACAGGAGGTCACAGTGTGGTGAGCAGACTTCTACTTTGTTTGCCAGACAATCCAGCATCACTTTGCCAGACTTGTGTCTCAAAGTCCCTTCCTCTAGAAGCTGTTCCACCACTGTTGGAATTCTGTTGGCAACTCAGGAGTTTAGGCCTCCTGAGCACTAAACTGATCTGACTTGTGGTCTGTGTAGATTTTGGGATTAAAGATGAGTTTGGAAGCAAGTAAGGTCAGAAGAAACTACAAATACCAGAGCATCCTGCATTTGCACCCCTACTGTGGGCTGGTTGTAGCCAGAGATCTTAAAGTTGCAGTAACATCTATTATTGTCTTATCCTCTCAATTATTTCGCGCAGGCTTTGGGCTCAAGGAAAGGAATTCTGTTGCTGAGCTGGTCCTTGGGCGATGTTGCAACCAAACAGTTCATGGATTTGAGTGATAAATCTTGACAAAACTGCCATGAAAAATTGCCTCATAACTCACAGTTCCCCTCACCAAGTTGAATTAATTGCCTGGTGAACTGCCAAAATCTGAATTAGGTCTTGTTTTGCTACAGATAACCTTGCTGTGCACAGATGAGCTCAACAAGTGAGTGTCTGTCCACTGATTTGATGCTGATAAGATGCCCCCAAAATTTGATTTATTGAGAGCAGATATGACATTTTGACAGTGTTTGTTCATGTGATGTGACTCTGAAGTTCACAGGCTGTTGGGAGCATTCTTTTCCTCCAGCATTCACACCTGATGTCATGTTGGTACACACATCTAGAGAACGAAATACACACACAGATAAATCACATCAGTGCTGCTTTAAGAAGAAGTGAAGAAGAGAACTTCCCTTCACGCGGTGGAACGCTGAAATCTGCCTTAATAAAAGCTGCAAAACATTACAGGGTAATTTTTGTAAGTGAGTGTGACTGTACATTATTGCCATGACTTCATGGTGTAATTGGATTTTTATATCACGCCTTGTTTGAAAGCAACACCTGGTAGCACTTTCCTGAGTGTGAACAAGGGATGAAAAATCATTGTAAATGTATAGATCAGAATAGAAGCATAGTCAGCCTGCAATGAAAACACGTCCAACATAATGCAAATTATATGGTAATATTGCACGTATTGCAGTAATAAGCATTAAACGTTTCCTCAAACTGTAAATGTCCGTCCGATTTTTTTGTTCTTTTTTTTTTTTTTTAAATTCAGAAAGAAGTGCTGCAAGGGCTTCAAGTTTGTGTTGGGCCAGTGCATTCCTGAAGGTACGGAAATCTTTCCAGACTGTTCGGAAGTCTGTTTTGTGTATTTGTCATATTCTGCAATCTTTAACATATTTTCTCTTTAAATCTCACTGAATGTTTAATAACATGTGACAGGCACACTGCCTAATGTTGTGAATAATCTTATATAATATGAGCAGTACTGATGACCTGAGATTCTCTATGTGCCTTATTTCTCTCTAAGACTATGACGTGTGTGCCGATGCCCCATGTGAGCAACAGTGCACCGATCATTTCGGTCGAGTGGTGTGCACGTGTTACCCTGGCTATCGCTACAACCGGGAGCGGCACAGGAACCGTGAGAAGCCCTACTGTCTAGGTGAGTCAGAAACAGGTCAAAGGGTCAGAGGGTTTATTTTCAAGAAGTATTTATTGGATACAACATTTCATCTGTTCTGGAAAGTAAAAATCAAATCACTCAATCTCTTGGCTAAAGCAGAACATGTTGGGAGCGTTTTTCTTTCCAAATCAAAATGTGTGTGGAATGAGTAGACGCCCGAATAAAGAAGGCCTGGATTACAACGGATGATGCATTTGACACTTTGTAAATAGACAACATTCGTTGGTTTCCATGAGCTTCAAGCTAAACATATGATTGAAAGGTTAATTACACATGTTGAGATGAAGTTACCCTCTTAATTAGTTCTAAAGACAAAAGAGGGTCTTAATACAGTGGCAACACACCCCCAGACTTGGTTTAATCTGACTTTTATTATTAGTAGATTCATGCCGTGCAGTTATGCACAGTCATCTTTTTAGTGCCCTGTCTCTCACCTCATCTTTCTACGTTTTTCTTTTATCTATATGTAAATCTTAGATATTTTATGTTAATTCTGTAAATGTAAAAGTGAAATGAACACACTCAGCATTATTGATAAATGAATGACTTTCTCTGCATTTGCATCAGTTCATTGTATGCCTGCATGTCGAAGGGTTCCCTCTAACTGACATCCTGTCTTCCTGTAATTTCTGTCCCCGCTACATGTAGACGTCGACGAATGTGAAGACAGGAACTTTACTGCGTGCTCTCAAATCTGCATCAACTCTGTGGGGAGCTACAGGTGTGAGTGTGAGACGGGCTATTTCCTGGAAGAAGATGGGAAAACATGCACCAAGGGGGAGAGAGGTGAGAATGGTGTTTTATTTTTACTCTTGACATTCTCTCTTTATTCAAGGGCACATGTGAGTGTGATGCCGAGGTGCTGCAAACATAGACACCTGGTAGTCATTACACATCCCGGTTCCTTGTGCTTGTCAGAAGAGTTTCGTCTCCTAAACATGCTGTTGCCCCCTTTGACTCCTGGTCTGCTCTGATTTGCTGAATGCGTTTGAGGAAAACATCACAAATGATCCAGGCCATAAAAAAGATTCAGTTGCCAGTGAAGCAGTCAGCAGCTGCAGATTTGCTACTTCCTCCCATGAGTTTAGCTTCCATTTACTTTAACATTTCAGCAAAAGCTAGAGAGAGAAGAAACTATGGCACATGTACAGTCATGCTCCTGCTTTACGTCCTGCTGATTTGTAATACAGAGCAGAAGAATGGTGTCCAGACACTGTCACCCGCCCATTAAACACAAGCATTTATAGTGAGGTTAGAAACAAAACCAGCTCTGTGCTTTTCTGTTTTTTTTTCAATAGCATTACTTCAACTTTACAAGAACAGATCAACGTAAAAACGTTCGCGGTGCTGAGAGTAGATCCCCTATGAGAAGTTTTTCACATAAGAAACTGTACCGCTACTGCTCATGTGTCAATATTTCAGTCTTTACAAGCAAAAATGGTGGAGATAGACTATCAGGAAAGCAAGGACATGAATTTAGACAAAACTACCCTCTGCACGTTAAAGACACCACAAATGAAGGAGAGGAAACTCTTGTTTTTTTCCAAATGAGAGGAGTGAAGTTGCTGCTAGTCAGCCTTTGTTTCGGTGAAAGATTAGCTCACTCAGCTCGCAACACCCTGTGAAATGATGATCGTTTTATATACATGACGAGTTAATAATTTGTATGACAGTTTTAAGTAGTCCGGTCTGTATTAAATCAGTTCATATCGGGCTTGTCAATCACACGTTTCATCACAATACAGTATCGTATTGATTCTTCAACAGTGATGCCGTATATCATTAAGTCTTCCACCATATGAGTTGGTTCAATTTTGAGGCGTGTGATGGGTGTGAGGCGGTGCACCCCATTAACACGGTCACTTATATCAATTCTTGAATGTCAGTTCACATTTATTCCTGAGTTCTTGACAAACATGACAATGAAATCATGAATATGGCATGAAATGAGAAACTATCTTGTTTTTGCGAAGTATAAAATGAAGCTGACATCAGTGCTGCAGGAAAGGTCAAGTGGTCGCGCTCTGGGAATGTTGATATAAAGGTGGAGTAAAGATGGCTGCCCATAGTTTCTATCCATATTCTGACCTTGCATAAATTATGTTTTATTATTGGTCATTGAAGCAATATATCGAAACAGATTGATGTGTCTTTACACCTTTAATAATCATGTCATTATGACAGTTTGCAACTATAAACTCAACATTAAATCATATTTTTAATTAATTTATTATATAATATTGCCAAAGTCCATTCGATCTGTCAATTTATTTACTGCATATTGATACTTTTGGTTCTCTCTGCTTGTCTTGTCAAAGAAACACTGTTCGTTAACTTCTGTGACAGCAACCTTTCTCCCAACTCCCAGCGTTGCATCTCTTTGAGAGCTCTGGCAACGTGATGAACGCCCGAAGTTGCTCAGCCACCTGCGATGATTTCCACCAGATCAAGATGTCCGTCCTGCAGCTTAAACAGAAGGTAAACGTCCCTCTCGGTATTATAACTGTTATTAGAACCGTTATTCAACTAAACTGAAACTACTTGCACTATTTTAATCATAATTTTGCTGCAGGTTAAAGCCCCAGTGTGCATTCATGACACCCTCTATTTTTTTTTCCAGCTAAATCTGCAGAAAGGTTTTGTTCCTTTATTACCACCAATAGATCTCAGTTTATCTCCGAAGAGTCCAACCTTGACAGTGTATCAGAAACAACAGGGGTCAGATTTAACACCTATCCTGAGACACATTATAGTATTTTATTATAATTTAAAACCAGCCTGTAGAAATGTATTTTACCGGAGCTGATTTCTCTACAAGTGTGAATTGGACAGCAATTTGTGTGAGACTCAACAGTGTGGTTGAATTTCCCCCTGTGTAATCACGGGTGTGTGGACCTATCTAACCAGCGGTCTGTCAGCAGTGGCACTCAACACCCTCGACTGTAACACATGATATATTGCTTCCAGCTGTGTGGTCTGTGAGCTCCCGCTGCTAAACTGTACCTTTTTTTTTTTTTTTTTTTTTTAATGAAATGAAATGAAATACCAGATGAAATGACTGAATATACTTCTCACCTTCTTTTATGACAGTACTAGAGAAACTGTATTGTAATTTATTCACATCACGGTAAGGTTAGACTTTAAGAACACGCTAGGGTTCAAGCACCTGCAGCCAAGGTCATAAACCATCGTGCATAATGCTAACTGATAAGCAGGTGAACCACAACCTCGCTGTGAATTCTGATTCCTTGGCCCCTGCAGCGCAAGCAGGGTCTTTCACGTGTTGCCCTGTGGGTTCGCCACTTCCGCATGATGTTCTACAGAGATCAAAGTTTTTTTGTTTTTTTTTTGCCAAGGATGCCTCTTAGCATACAGAGCAGGACCTCTCCTGGCCGTGCTGAATAATGCAGAGGGGTTGCCTGGCCCTCCTTCTGGTTGGGTCACAGCTTGTAACGTGGTGCAGATGGAAGATCAGCTTTCATCTTTGGCAGAGCATGTAATTTCTACATAATTTTAGTTGAGTTTGGCTCTTTGGTGTCTAATTTTCCTGTCTGCTTCTACTTTCTTTGAAAGAAAAAATCAGCATAAAACCACTTAAAGAATGACGGCCAAATTTAGAATTAGTGAAGTAAGGCTTTGTTTTGACGTTCATCCCATGAGAGAATTTTTGTTTCTGTAGGAAATGTTCATTAATTTAGTTATTTGTAGTTTCCTCTTTTTTTCCATCCTTAAGATGGCCATGCTGTCAAGTGATGTTCCCGAGCAGATGACAAGCGAGAAAATCCTGACGTCACCTACATTTCTAACAGGGCCCCCGGGTCTCCCGGGGCCTCCAGGTAACATATATAAAGCTTTGAATAATTAAACTGTCAATTCAGACTGAGGATGGTTTGAAAAAACATTTAATATTTTCTGCAAAACCCATCAAAACTGTATATAGTTGTCATAAGTCCAATAATATCATTCTGAATTGCTTTAGGAGATCTGGGACCAGTAGGCCCTCCAGGACTTTCAGGACTGTTGGGGCCCCCTGGTCTACCTGGACCAAGGGGCTTGATGGGACCCATTGGCCCAACACCAGACATGTCTCACATTAAACGAGGCCCACGTGGACCTGTGGTAAGAGATAGCTGTGTGTAAGTTGATAAATATCCACGGAGGAGGTTGTATGATCGGTGAAGTTTGTCTTTTTGCAGGATCCCACTAAAACTATGCATCTGACCTCACCAGACTTAGTGGAGAGGAGCAGAATGGGCCAGGGAAGACGCCGTAACAGCATAGCTTTGGCTGAGGTCTTTCAGTCTTAATGCATCATATTCCGCATCCAGGTTTGCGCTCTCTGACTGCTTTCTAGTTTCCTGCCCATTCCTACGATATACGGCTCCAGTTTCTTCCAACTTCTTACTGGTTCACTTCCAGACTTCTGCTTTATGTTACAAGGCACAAACCTGGACAGCGGCATTGAATAAAATAAAACCTTGACTCTTGAGTATTTCAGTCTACGTTCAGGATTTTATGAGATTCCAGGGGTTTACTCACAAAAATGATCAGATAATGTAGTAATCCTGCATGTTTCGTCAGACCCCCCAGGACACCACACCAAAATGCTTCCAGAGCGACACCTTTGCCACGTGAAAATAGATGTCAAATGCAATGGCAATAAACAAAAACCATTTATAGCTTCAGTTGTTGTCTTTGGCTCGCTGGGTTTTGTGCACTGCCTTGTCTGATTTGTGGGACCTGGATCGAGAATGTGTAGGATGTGGCTATAGAAACATATTTCTGCATTCTAAGGCTTTTGTATTTGCACAGTCTTGATATTGCTAAATAAAACTTTCAACACCTGCACTATCTGGAACGTGGTGGTGCCAAAGTGAGATGCTGTTTTTGCGGTACAACGTGATCCATGGCTTTGTGAGTCACAGTTTGTTTTAGTTCACAGCCCCCGTTTGTTCATGTAGTTTATCAGTTAACATGCTGGTGACTTGAGAGGGAGTTATTCATCTCTCCACACACGAGCCTGATTAGACTCCGAGCAGTTCTTAGGTTTGGCGGGTGTTTGACAGCATGTCAGAATCTTCTCAGCGGCGATGAATGTGGGATTGTGTGCAAATCAGAGACTGTTCCGATCCTGATATTGACCCCAAACTCCACGTATAATGTCTCTGCACTGATTTATGATGATTGTTTTAGGAAAAAGAACAAAGCACTCTCCACCATCAGGCTTAGAGGCAGGCACCAAGTTAATCTCTGGCGGTGGAGCGTGACGAAGATGTTAGGCTTTTGTATCTTAAAGGAATTGAAAGTTGGGACTGCAATGTAAAACAACACCAACAAGTCGTCAGCGTGTCACGCGAGGACTGGAGAGGCAGTCACGTGCTTCTTCGCACCTACTGACTTTTGATTTACACAAAATAAACAAAATTTTAAATGTTTTTCTTCGCTTTACAGGGGCCTCATGGAGCGCCAGGAAAAGATGGCCCCAAGGTGAGATCAGATGTAATTTTGTCTCCTAATCTAGACAAGAGGCTCATCTTAATTTCCTAGAATAGCAGTCCAGCATCAGGAAGTGACCCTCAAGCATCAGAGTTTGACTGACGGTTCACTGAAAGAACAGAAGAAGGAAAGTGAGGACAAGAGGTTTAACACTACATATACAGTATGTGTGTGTGTGTGTGTGTGTGTGTGTGTGTGTGTGTGTGTATGTATGTGTGTGTATATACATATGTGTGTGTATATATATATGTATATGTGTATGTATACACATATATACACACAAATGAGTTTAAAAAAATAAAATGGGTTGTACAGAGTAAAGCTACTGTGCCCTATTTGAATGTTCTTGTTGGAAATATTTATTCAGTTTGATGCAGAAAAAAACCTCTTGTCATTTTGTTTCTGTGTTGCCTTCAAAATCCTAAATAAGATTTTTGAGGTGACATCATTCATCAGTTGGATTACAAAAAATATTATGAGGCTAAAGAGAAAAGCAGTCAAAATTGAGTTGAGTCCAGGCCAACAACAAATCAGAGGACCGGCCCTCCAAACCCGAGTATCCCTGAGTGATCAGCGTTGATAGATGGGACCCCAGGAGTGCGATGATCTACGCTCAAGTCGTAGAGTTTCTCAATTGACCATTGCTAATTCAAAAAGAATCGAGGTCAGGTGACGTACAGCGTTTACGCCACGTCGCAGATCCAAGATGGCGGCTGCAACGGAGGATCTAAGTTACACCTAAACAACACTGAAGTAGTTTTCTAAAGACATTTAAGTTGAGCAACAAACAAAGCAGTAAGAGAATCTTGACTAATGTTTCATCAACACTGCTCAGCTACATCAAGTTTTGAGCAGACTTTCACTGACTCATAAGGCACCCTGCGCACTCAGCATGGAGAATGAATGGAACAACAACCATGGTTTTAAAAAGAGGAAGAGTTTCTCTGGTGTTTTGCCTTCTTTAAAACTGAAAATGTTCATGGAAACAGGCCTTTTTTTTTTACCTGCCATGAGCTAAACCCCCCCCCCCCCCTTTTTTTAACAGAACAGTTTTTTTTTAAACATGGACGGGTTTTTTTTAAACATGGACGGTATTCAAACACACTGCATTCACTCAAACATGAGAATACTGAAGTGAATGGAGTGCTCTTATTTGTGAAGGGGTTCAACTGTGTATCACTCCGACTGGAGTAATGATTCAAGTGACACAACAGCGTCTCTATGAATGGGACCCCTTGAAAACTCCAGGTGAGCATTTACTATACAGGGATGGACACATGTTAGTATTATTAGTATTACACTGTTACTGCCAGTATCCAGTCCAACATTAAACCACTCAGGCCGACCCAGTCTTGTTCCCTGATCACCAGTCTGAGGTATTGCAGTTGTCTGGAACATCACCAACGGCTCCTTCAGGACTGTCTGATGGGAGGTAGTAACCATATTTCAAACAGCTAACTGGAATGTTTTGCTTTGCTCTCCCTCCCAGAAAGCTCAAGATAAAATGTTAAAAAGAAGAAGCTCCAGCAGATGTTAAAGCTTCAAATCAAGGAGGCATAATGAAGATTTTATACTTACGACAGTGAGATTTGTGATGGCATTTTTGTTTTTACAGTTTCTTGCTTTAAGGCCCTGTTTCTGCTTGTTGTGATGCTCTTAGCCATACAGTTAAAAAGCAGCTACAGGTGGACGGCTGATGCAATGGTGACAGGATACTTTTTGGCCTCTGAAGAAGCTTTTGAATTTGACTCTGATCCACATTAGCAGAGACTGAGAGCAGGTAGATAATCTGTATCAGACTTTGGCTGAAGCTATTGAAAGTGGCTACGATTACTCAGAAGTGTGACCTGTTTCAGGCTGACATGGACGTATAAAGGCTACTCTGAACTTGTCTTGGATCCCTTTATAACACAGTTTCCTTCGCAGTTGGATCGCGAATGGAAGAATTTAGGTACATCTGACCTGTTGACATCGTATCCTGGTATTCTTTCATGCTGCTGGGATGTTTGTATGGATAGATTGGAGGGTGATGCTAATCTGTCTCTGCTAGTCATAAATCCAAACCATCTGCCAAAACACTCACAGCCCCAGTGTGACCCTGAGCCTGGCTAACAACCACAGTAGTCAGGTCAGTGTGTGTGTGTGTGTGTGTGTGTGTGTGTGAGAGAGAGAGAGACAGAGAGAGAGAGAGGGCTACTGTTTATCGACCATGCTTCATGGTCAACATGTAGCCTTCAGGCAGAAGTACACCATTCATTTACTTCAGCAAAAGTAGACATACTCCGATAAAATACCACTCTTGTATAAAAAAAAAGTCTCATCTCAAGATTCCACTGAAGCAAAAGTACAGAAGGATTTATACATATTCTACATAATGTAATGGAGTAAAATGAACTATATTTTCTTTGAAATTTATTGGCGTAAAACTACAAAGTCAAGCAAAATACAGACACTTCAAGATTTTACACGAGGAAAACTACTGTGCACCTCTGCCTGCAGATCACATGGTTTCCAGTTTATAAACAGGGAAAGGCATCAATCAGATGATAATTTGCATTCAAGCATAATTCCTCTTCCTGAAAACAGCTATCAGGACATTTTATGTGGCTGTGTAACTATAAAATATATATAAATATAAAATTCCCAATTCCCAATTAACAGAATGTCAACTTTTACTGGTAGTCTTCACTACAATGTTGTGCATTACTTTTTAACCATCATTATAAGCTGTTTATCTTTCATAGTCACAAATAAGAATCATTAGCTACTTAAGTGATTCTGCAGTGGTACTATAAAGTGACACAACTGTTATGACACTTTCGCTTTTGACTCAGAACCAAACAAGTAGAACAGCGTCGCAACCGTCCCGCCTTGAAGTGTTGTTTAACAGGAACTATTATCTCATCGCCATGCTTAAACTACATAAGCTGCGTCTCATCATTCACTCGCAGTGTAATTATGAAATATGACTGTTATGCCCACCTTTACAATATGATAGTAGTGCGAATGAGAAATTCAGTCTTCATTCTGGTAAACACTACCGGTATTGGCCAGAGGGGCCGCCAGAGTCAACACAAACTGAAAGTTCAGAATAGCTGCTTTAAAAACAGTTGTTTTACCTTGTCAACGCTGATCTCAGGTTTATCTTTAATCTAAAAATGCTCCTTAACTTGAATATTTTGAATCCCCCACCACCACACACACACACACACATACACACACACACACACACACACACACAACTACATATTTAGCCAACAGAGAGAGGACATTTTTGGAAAGTGGTGGACATTTTAGCCGGTCCTCACTTCTTCAAAGGGCCGTTTGAAGGTCTAGACTTGGTTTTAGTGTCGAGGTTAGAATCAGGTTCAGGTTAGGTTTAGGGTCAAGGTCAGGGTCAGGCAGTCAGTTGAGATGGTTAGGTTTAGGGTGAGGGGCTAGGGAATGTATTGCGTCAATGAAAGTCCTCACAAAAATATAAGTACAAGGATGTGTGTCCTCCATAGGTAGCAAGTACAAGAACACACACACACGCACACACACACACACACACACACACTATGATTTCTCTGAAATAGATATTTGTTTTCTTTACCCAGGGGGATAGAGGAGCTCCTGGACCAGTCGGACCACCAGTAAGAACCTGGCTAGCTACATCAATGTCACACTACTGTAACCATTATCCTTTAGAGTGTATTTCAACTAAAATATGACTAGAAAACGGACCCATGTGGATTCTGGGCATTAAATGACACAGTTACACTCTGACAAACTCAAAGTAAATAGTGCAGAGTAGAAACACTTAACTGTTAGATAAACACTGATGCTGCTGACGTTAACAAATCATGAGATCAGTCGTCACCGGCCAGTGGTAGACTGCCCAGCACTGGCTCGACTTCTGTTATAACACCCTTATGAATTGGAGACAATGAATAATTAGCAAAATTAAAAAAAAAAAAAAACCTAGATAAATATCTATGTTGTATTTGACTCCAAGGGCCCGCCAGGCTCCTTTGATTTCCTGCTTCTGCTCATGGCCGACCTCCGTAATGACATCGCTGACCTGCAGAGCAAAGTGTACGGTCGACCAATGCTCTCTCCAGACGATGACTTTCCTGAGGTGCCTGGCAACTGGAAGGACAACCTGGACAGTCTGGATCTGGGCTCAGGTGAGGACTACAAGGAGCCTCCACCTCGAACAGGTGGAGGCACCAAAAGGAACAGGAAGAGGAAACCAGCACGAGAGAGAACAGACTTTGACTTGAACAATTGAGGAGAGTGGATTTAAATATGCGGAGTGTAAATATCAAAATGGTTATCTTCTTTATTTAACAGTTTTAAACAGAATGTACTATATGCCTTTTTTACCACAGATGTTTATTTTTATATGATATGCAAGATATACGTGTGACTGTTTGAGTGTGGAAATGCATGTTTTTAACTCTAGATTATCAGAATCAGCACAGGTCTCCCAATAAGGCAACTTTACCATGTTATTTTATGCCAGTATATCCTGTCTGACTCATTAGCCTGTTAGAAAGTGATAAATTACTAACATAACCAACTCAACAGAGGGATTAAAGCAGTGTAAATGTTGGTCTGGGCATTAGGAAATTATACGATTAATGCATCTCCATCTTTAAAGGAACCCACCATTTTGGAAAATAAACTTTTTAGCCTTCCCCCCAGAGCCCAACTACAAAGTAGGTACCCCTCTGTCTTGTGTTGATGCATTAGGGAGCTGTGGCCCACGGAGACTAGCTAACTGCCAGTTAGCTTAGCACAATGAATGGTCGTGAAAGTGCAGATTAGCATACTGTCATCAAACATCAAATACACTTTGCCAGCATTAATATACCATAGCTAAGGTTGTGCATATCATTCACTAAGAAATAATATTTGCGAATACTGGGTGCAGTACCTCACAAGCCTCATCCTAACCATCACAACAGCTGTTGACCGCTGAAAGAGCGGCCGCAGCTGATCATGGCTGACATCGTAAGAGAGGATGAGGATAATTACTCATTCACTTCCATTCATTGTGCTAAGCTAACTAGCAGTGAGTCTGGCTCCGTGGGTTTCGTCTCCCTGCGGCACGCACAGAGATGAAAAGGAGTTCCACCATGTTGTCTGACTCATGAGAGAACAGCAAATTTCGCAAAAAAGTTGGCACAATACTTTAAGATAGCACACTGATGTTCAGTTGCCATGGCAGCAGAGTAACAACAAGCAGACTAAGCTGCCCAAGTGGCTTGTGTAAATTGTTATTACTGATGGAACCCTACCCATCCGTAAGTTGTGACTTTGTTAACATACTTGGCTGCACTGTGTCATTTTGTTTTCTTTACTGGAACTGAAGTTGTTTCATGGTACTATAATACATTATATGGTTTAAATGTCAAATGGGAAACAAAGAACCTGACTAAAGTCTGTGCACACACAGGCCAGGTCTTTCATCCCCTTAATTAGCCTGATAATGATATTCATTATGAGGATAAGTGGAGGCTGCAGGGGATGTTCAGTTCAAATAGGACTGGCTCATTGTGCTTCCCTTTATTTGTGAAATCCAATTAATTTCTCAACCCATTTAGAATTGCATGGAACAAAAATCTGTGCATCTCCTTCGCTTGTCTGTTTGTAGTCATTCATCTGGGACGCTGTGTGGATTAGCTGACATGCTCTGAGTGTGACGTCCACCAGAGGGAGACTGTCTCATAACTAAAGTTCCTCTTTTTTTAGTAACATCACATTTTTAGGTTATTGGGAAAGCAGTACCTTAGAACACATCAGGTAATATGCAACGTTTCATCTTCTTTTCCCCAAAAAAATGGCAGTATCTTATATAATTGCAAAATACACCGACATATTTAAGGTTAAGAGAGAGAGATGCTTCTCAATTTGCAATTAATGTTGTTTTTGGCTAATTGGCTGGAAGTTTTTTTTAATCAGTACGCTGAAATAATAAAATTCACTGAGAATCTAATTGTAAAACACCCCAAGCATCTTCCTCCGTTAAAAAATGTATAATCGGCACGTATTGGACAGCGCATATGCCAATCCTGATATATCTATATGATAAACCAGTATTGGCAGATGTAATCGGCCTCAGTGATATCAATCAGACTCTAATAGCAATTAAACAAAAAAGGGTAAAGATACATATTCATACATGTGCTGGCATGGCTCAGAGGTAGAGTGGCCGCCTAGCAACCGAAGGGTCGCTGGTTCGATCCTCACTTCCCCCGGTGACCATGTTGAAGTGTCCTTGAGCAAGATGCTGAACCCATAACTGCTCCTGATGGCCCTGCAACTCACTAGCGACCCGTCCATGATGTTGAAATACCTGACTACTGCTCTCATTGCTACTTGGTACATATTACTTCAATACATGAATTAATACGGGAAGAAAATGTACATCCTTTATGTTTTTGGCCTCTCAAAATATCATAAAATTATGTTTAACTTTTAAAAAATAAACTGATCAGCATCTCTGTTTTTTTGTTTTTGTTTTTTTTTTTAATGCCATTAATCTGACAACACCCATATGATTATATAATGCACCATTATTACCCTGCTCCTTGCCAATATTTATGGTAACATAACTCTGGTCTCCCTTTCAGATAAAATACTGATTGAAGTCATATGTCATAGCTGGAAGAGGCAGCTGGGCCTCTGAAGGGAGAACTCAGATCTGGCGTTGGGTTTCCAGCTGCGTTTTTGGACCCGGTAGTCATTTCTGAAGTCATAAAGCGTGTTGTCTCACCTCTGTTTCTGTTGACCTTTGTTGCTCTCACTCATTACATACATTCATCTCAGCCTCTCTTTATTTGGGAGAAGAAAAGTTGCGGATACGATCTTGGGAGCGCGATGAAAACAAGGTGATGTCATGGGTATTTTCATGAATAACACGACCCCGCAATAAAATTGAAAGTGCCCCATTCGTCTCGTTCGTCAGCCCCTGTCCCATCGTGTTCTACTCGATTTCCAAATACTTTATCAACCACAGCAGAATAAAATGGTAAAACTCAGCTGTCAGGCGAGTATGAAAACATTTGTTGTCTGTTTTAATTTATTATCACTGTTGAACTTTATATTTATCTTGGTTTCTCATCACTGCAGCAGTGATTTTGAGTTTTGTTGTGTAAGAAATGGAATGCAAGTTAAGTTATAATATTAATATCATTAAAAATGATCCCAGCTTGTCCCAGCACGTCACCTCGTTTCACTGATACGAATTACAACCTTTTACTGTCATGTGCTTTATCATGTGATTGTTCTTGTACTTAATCATATTCATATGATTAGGTTTCATGCTTTGCTTTTACAGCACTGACGATTGAATCTACTGCAGGATTACTTTTTACAGATAAATTATACGATTGAATAAGAAATTAATAATAGGCCACAACATAAAAATATTCCATGTGAATGCAACTTAATAACAATATAATGATGAAATATATGACAAGGTAACGCTGCTGTTAAGTGGCCTGTATTTAACCACATTGAACACTCTTTCATCACCTTTACGTTTGAATGATAATTTCATTTAGCTGAAGTCACTGTCGTTTAGGTATTAAGGTCAACATGTCAGAGTTCTCAGGTTCACATGAAACTTTTAATCAAAGTAACTGTTTAACGAGCAGTTTTTGAAAAGTAATAAACTGGCTACTATTACTAGAATGATGTCATTCATATCATTCTAGAATTACTAGAATGATAAGAATGACTACTGTGTGATGACAGCAGCCCAGCAGTTCCCCCCTGTGACCACGAGGTGGCAGTCACTTCCTTGTCTTCCCCACGTGGCGACATGAACGCTGTTCGCTCACTCTCAGGCAAAGTAGGTTTAGGTTTCCACAGCACCAAGTCACGCAGGTGATTTCTTTATAGATTTTCCTGCAGTCCGTCCTGCTTCTCTTCACTCTTTTTTTTCAGCTTTTAGTAGCAGGATGTCTTTCTTGGGAGCAATAATAATCAATAACCACACATGATCAGTTGCCGACTAACTCCAGGAGCAACCACTGACTATAACGTGCTTGTCATACAAATATATATAAACAAGATTAAGTGAAACATTCCAGCTGGTATACAACTGTGAATATAGAAGTAGCATCCCTGACAAAACCAGTGCTGTAGAGGGTGTGAATCCTGCTGAATAATGAGCGGATGTCTGCACTGATGTCTTGATTTCTGATTCCCTTATTAACTGTCCAGCAAAAGTCATTGTAAGGGAAACCCATTATGATGATGATGCCCTTTTGAAATAAGTAAAATATGTCTCATGTGTTTAATCTGTTAAATGCTGGGAAAGTTGAGAGTCATTGAGGACAGAGTAGCAACTTTAAGTTACTGAAATAAACGCTGAGATCAACCGCAACAGTACGACAACGCACTCCACATCAATCATAAAAGCGTGCACGATGTTTCTGAGGCGTCAGAAGGATCTCAAGTGAAGCGCAACACATTCACCTTCATTGTGCTGATTGAACTCATTAAACCTTGCAGTGAGAATTCGCACAAACTCACATTAAGATGATCAAAACACCATCACGAGCCAAGCTTTGTGAGGAGGTTCCCTTGGAACGATTAACGTGTGAAAATTCTCTCTAGATTCGCTGAAATCACTCCCACTTTTGTTTGAAATTAAAGGAAAAAAATCCATCATTCATTCATTCATCATGTTGCCAGCAGCTATGGTGATAAAAGATATTAAAAAAAAAAGAAAAGGCAACATTGTTGAGTGGGCTGTGTGACACAGTTACCCTCATGCTCTTTATTGTACGGATGATAACTAACAATGCACTCATCATAATATTCTCATCATTATTTACGTTAAAAACCCAGAACATTCTCGGGAGCGTATTAAGGGTTCTGTAAAACACTACATCATTGTTTACATGTTGTCTATTTGTTTCATAATGAGCCCATTTTCAGACAACAGCACATGTCATGACTTGAGTTTGATTAAAGAGAGGCCGAAATTAAAGTCCTGTGCACATCCTTTTAACAAGCTTAGGTAATCTGTTGCAGGAAAAAAAAAATGAAGAAAAAAAAACAAACTTGGCAATATATTTCCCTGCAATTTTCTCTGGAAGTAATTAATCAACGTCATACGAGGGCAAGCCTTAAAAGATTTCAAATATTTGCTGAAGTACCCCCTTGTTCCTAATTATATCTCCCTGCTTGTCCCCCTCATTATTTAGAACTACCCACAAAAAAAAGATGCGGTGCTGAATGGGAACCGTCACACATCCAGCCCCCTTTTCAAAGAAAATCTTTAATAGCGAATGAATGAGTAAGTTACTGTGCTGCAATAAAGGCCTTAATGAGGTAATTTTATTAGTTGCGGCTGCCCAGAACTGTTGGCTACAGACGGAGGAAACAAACAGAGAGAGGCAGCACACAGAAAATTAGTGTTACTCCATTAATTAATGTATTAGTGTGGGCGGCAAATTAACTGCCCCAAAAATCCTCTATTCAGGGAAGATTATGATGAAAAAATACATTGTTGCCCTCCGACGTAATTACAAGACAGTGCAAATTCAATTCTAATGAGGTGAAAGGCACCCCCTTAGCATACATCCCTTATTTCCCTCCTAAAGGGCTCGCTCTTATTGAGGCCTAAGTTTAAGGAAGTATTGAGAGTGGAGGAGACAATAATGAGAGATCGGCTTGGCCCTTACTGCTTTATATGCTGCAAACAGGTAAAGAGGATTGAATGGCTCTCTTTCTGGGACTCCTGGGGGGCCTGTCTTCCCAGCACAACAACACTTGGCCCTGAGAAAAAGGTCTGGCTGAGGAGCCTGGAGACTGAATGGACCTGTGCTGCAGAGGGTCAAATTGAATGGCCACAAGTTTCTTCAGTGATTACAAACTATGTTGTGCTGGCACAGCCTCCGCACATGTACACAAACATGGTCGCGCACTCACACACACACATCCATCCCCCCCTTCCACCTCTCCCTCTCATTGAGTTATCTTTACTCAGGCTTTGTCTCCTCTAATTGGAGCTGATGAGGGACTAATTGGTAGCTTTTTTACAACACCCAGTACTTAAGCAATGGCAAGCTGAGGGAGGCAGCATGAGCGGAGTTAATGAGAGGCTTTGCACAAATAAAAGCTTTAAAATGGGCCTGTTTCACAGAATAGAAGAAAAGGAAAGTTGAGGATATCTTTTGTGTCCTCCACATCTTTCACTTATGTGCAGGTATCTGAAAAGAAGAGGGAGTGGTGGAGGGCATGCAGTGGTTGCTGAAACGTTGGGCACTTGTGCGCATAAAGGGATCTGTTCTGTATTGTTTGGGGCCCATCGTTTAGTGTGTCTGTTAATAATGAGAAAGGGCTGCTCCTCAAATGAATGTGGCAAAGTCCTTGGGGGGACAACAAGTGCCCTCTCTTCCCTGGACCACACTGGACTGTGTAGAAGCAATCTGGAATAAAGGTTCAGTCCCTCTGCTTCATTGTAAAGGGTGAGTATGCGGCCTATGTGTGTAGAATTGAGCCAACAAATAAAAACGCCAGCTTCGCTAGGCTTTATTTATTGAAGAGTGACGTGGAGGGATCGTTAAATCCTCCGTAGATTATGATCTCAAAAATCTGACGGATAATCGAGCTTCCCGGATTGTAATAAAGACATTATTATGACATTTTGCGGCTGAAGAGCACAGCGCGTTCAACCCGGTGACGTTTCCTCAGCATGTTGTCGTCTCAGCAGATATTCTCCTCATGTGATAATGCTTTGCTTTGTGTTTTCAGTTGAATAAACACCATGAAGCAACAGGCTTCATTTAACTAAGCTCGGGTATCATACCGGGAGGTGACAAGCCACTCTCCCTTTCACACTGATGTGACATCACTAATACAAACATACTTCATAGCTTTGTGAAAAATATAACATTATCGGGCCTGAAAAAGTGGAAATTAAGTAGAAAATGTTGATAATGGTCAAAAATGGGAGAGAAATTTAAAAAAAAAAAGCCAGCTCAAACTTCCTGATTGTCCAATATTCAATAGTGCAGCCATCTTCCTGTCACTACCAACATGTTTACCACAACATCCCGGTTGTAATTCGCTAGCCAAATATTTGTGCTGACTCATGTGGTAGGCTATTCACAGCCTCAGTGACCCATTAACATCCTAGGGGTTCCCATTGTGCACGTCTAAATTGAACCATTAGCATTGCCATTGTCATTTAAATCCTATATTTCCTAACAAAGGGTGTGGTTTAACTCTCTAATGAGGACTTCCTCAGACACAAGAACAGAGGCCTCTATTTCTCTGCTCCCTAAATCCACTGGAAGCCTGTTAAAGGTCCATGAGTTTTAAATGTTATCTGAGAGTTAATAAATCATTTATAATCTAATGCGGTCCACTCCAGATTTCTAGTGCTCCCGCTGCTGGTTCGGTGAGTAAAGAGTTTCAAGACCTCTCCAAAATTTGATCTTTAAACTTTTCTGATATGTTTGTCCTCAGAGTGGTGGACAGTAAATGTCCTCTGATTGTCCAGTACAAGAGTTATTAAATATGGACATAACAAAGATGCAAAAACTAATATTTCATTCTCAGAGTAGTGCACATCTCTAAAATGAAGTTTGACACACAGACACTGAAGAAAAGATGAATTTTGTGGCGTTAAAATGTAATTTGTTCCCACGTGTTCCCGTTATTCACAGCAACAAAGTATCAAGATAACCTATAAGTTCGTCCAGATCTTTGATTAATTAGTAATAAACATAACTAATAAATAGTGTAACATCTCGTGGACACCAAAGGATTATTATTTTGTGTTGTCCCTCCTCGTAGCGTCAGAAGAACAGACACCTGTTCTTGTTTACGAGATAGAAACTACGTATGAGTTGAGAAGTCAAGGATGAATCAGAGCTTTCGATTTCATTTTGTTTGGTAACTTATTTGTTGTATTTAAAACATAAAGAAGTAAGTTCTATGGTAAGAGGCTTGGAAAGGTCGATACAAATCAAAACACCAGCATAGTGCATATATTTTGAGTGACCAGAATCCCTTCATGTGAAATGACTGCAGTATAAAACCTTTTCACTGTAAAGCCTCCCAGATCTCTTCTTCCTGATCATTTGCCAGAACAGTCAAAATCCCCAGATTAGTGTCGCCACAATAGCTTGTTTTGTTCTGGGTCTCGTTGCTGAACCCGTAATCACAGGCGGGCCCACACAGGAGGGGTTGCTGTGCTTCCAGGAGCGTAAAAGGAAGAAGCCGGTGAAAGTAAATAGAAAGTGAGTGGCACATAATTGTGTCATCTCCCGTCTCCCGCTGAGTCTTTCAGACTGAGGTTGAAGCTGGTGCAGCCGTCGCGGCCATAGGTTGGCCACCTTACACACGCTGGCGCATCGCGGCTAAGGGATGGGAAACACTACGGATTAGGGCACTTCTGATTGATGTAATTAATAAATATATTCACCTTCAGTTTACAGAAGTTAGCTTGGTTAAGGTTTCCCATGAGGTGCATGATTCAGAAATGAGAAACACAGGTTTCAAAGTTCTCCCCTTATAAAACAACACCCGTGAAGGCAAACTTTTATTACAGCTGTGAATCGAAGCAGGAACATTCACAGTAGAACTGAACTCAGGGCCGGTTCTGATACTGGTAACACCTGGTGCAACATCCGCTCAAAGCTCCAGTTCTGTCTGAGTTAGTGTGGTACTGAATACCAAATTACTCTTAATAAACAATTCTGATAAATAGCGTTAAGGATTACCAATCAGTGTTTTGGGTTTTTTGGGTTTTTTTTTTGCACTAATCAATACGCTGTCTTTGTCTCCTTTGACCAGGACTGAATGTGCGCCTCTGACATTTCAGGTCAACTATTCACAGCTGATGTGTTACGAGACTGCAGAAACCAAGACGGTGAGGAATTCTACAGGGATGGCACGTTTTTGTAGCCCGGCCCAGAGGTTAGCATCGCCACGTGTGCACGCGTACGGCATTTCTACACAGGATTTTCGAAGGTCGAACATAAGCTCTGTGGCGCACAAACGTTCTTTCCAGGCTAGAAAACACAATGTTTATGATTTCTGAGGTACAAATGCAATCATTAGCAGAACTAAGCTATGCCTAGTATGCTAGTTATGCCTAAAAGCAATATGCCGGGGGGGCATGACTTTAGTGTCACCATAATTAAGTTTGCACTTCTTCTCTGGTCGTGATGGCCTCTTTAGATTTGTCCTAGCCACATTTATTTTTTTAGCAACCACCATTTTAAACACACATTCAAAACACTTTGAAATCCATGCATTTTATTCAGTGGAAGAAAATGTTATAATATATTAAGCTGGTAAAGCTTTATTTCAGGTATTTTACTAGAAACAATATTGCCTTTAAGATGAGGAAACCAGATGTTTAACAATGCAAATGACTTCCTGGTTTTGTGACTCTTTCCTGTGTCTAAGCAGAGGCCGCAAACAAAAAGGTTATGCGACTTTGCAAACTGTACAACGGCTCTGTCCACGCTTTTATACGGTCTATGGCCGTGACACATCAACTTATCAGGAGAAATCAAACATGCCTGTTAGCTCAAATACCAAAACTACACATGGATGCATTGGAGACTGAGTTACACTCACTGAAACAAGTTAAAAAAAAAAACTTAACTATCATGTAATGTCTGTATATTTATATACATCTTAAATATATTTATGCTGGGTTGCACAAAGTGACAGGTGGCCTCTCATGTGCTTCTGAATCAAAGAGAGAGAGAAGGAAGGGGGGGGGGGGGCTCCTCAAAAATCGTCCAATGAGAAAACGCCCTGTTGGCCCTACAGACATCCCGTCATGCTCGTGGGCCGAGCGCTACGTCAGCAGTGATACAGAAACATGGCGGTGTCCATAGCACAACGGCCGGCTGCCACAGCTCGTACGTTGATGTTAACTTTCCTCACAACCTTTTTATTTCAACGCAACGTCTGCGACATTGCCGCAACTGCCACGACGCTAGAAGAACCACCTCACCGCCGTTTCGAGTACAAATACAGCTTCAAAGGACCGCACCTGTCTCAGACGGACGGTAGTATCCCCTTCTGGATCCACACTGGAAGTAAGTTTCCAGAGTCCAGCTGTCAACATCACAAAGCTGCGGGTTAAAGTCGTCGGGCTAGCCGAGGCCGGTCATGCTAGCTGCTTGCAGGGTGTTCAAAAGAGGCAGTGTTTGTTGTGTTCATACTAAAGTGACTCTCAGCCACGTCTGTATGTATGTATATATATATATATATATATATATATATATATATATTTATATTTATATATTTATATTTATATATGTGTGTGTGTGTGTGTGTGTATATATATGTATATGTATATATATGTCTATGTACAGAGAGAGAGAGACTTGTAATTCAAGCCTGTGTGCTGTGACAGTGCTGCGTGGACACGCTTGCAGTATTGAACTTTCTTGCTGATGAAACAGGCCTTTGGATTCTTGCATCACACTCAGCTGTCTGCACTAAGGTCTGCCTGACAGGATGGTGTCAACCTGAGTCAGCACTGATCCAGGACCTGCAGAAGTTCAGTGGATGCTCTTAATATATGACCCTCACCTACATCAGTCTGCACTACTGATTGCTGCTCACGCAAGTGTATCTAATAACCACAAAGGACCCACACACGTATAATATACAAATCTGCTGATTAACACCTCATATGCTGCTGAACTTTATGATACGTTTTGATTGCATGTGGTGGGTTAATAGTTTAGTAGCAGCGTCTCAGAAGCATTCAGTTCAGCAGCACAGCACGTTACTTGGTTGCAAACATATGTGACTTGAGACTCGGACTCAGACTTGGGCTTTGGGACGTGTGAACATTCTTTATTTGACACAGCAACAGAACCATAGTGAACATCTGCAGCACATCTGCTCCATTTATCATAATGTTTGGATACAGAAGTGCAAACTAAAGAACTGAGGGATGGAGGGATACTTGACATGGACCTCAGACCTTGAGGTGGACTGGCCCCTGAAAGGCTTTATATGGAGTTGTGACAAAAGACTCGAGGCTTGACTTGGTCTTGAGAACAAAGACTTGAAATCTGACTTGAACCCGTGACCAAAGACTTGACACTGTACTTGGGTTTGCCCCTCAAAGACCTGAGACTTGACTCCTCAAAGACTCGAGGCTCATGATGGAATTTTAAGAAAGGACGTATGCTCATCTCTGTGGACACCCCCCCCCACCAGATGCCATCCCCAGTGCAGACCAAGTGCGCATCACCCCGTCCCTCAGGAGCCAGAGGGGCTCCGTCTGGACCAAGAACAAAGTTAGCTTTGATCACTGGGAGGCGGAGGTGACCTTCCGAGTGTCTGGACGAGGCAGGATGGGAGCAGACGGCCTGGTAAGAGCATTTTTAAAAATTTGTTTATAATTGTTTTTAAGGTTTACTTCATGTTTTCTGGTTCACAACCAAAGACTCTGACACTGACTTGGCAAGTTTGATTTAAATCATTTGGATTCTTGTTTATTGGACTGTTGTTAAATAAACGATTGTGTCTAGGCCGCTGCACACTCCCACAGGTGTGTTTACTAGACTGGCAGGACTACAACTCAGGTTGTCATTGGGTTTTCTTTAGGTTAGTTTGTTTGTCTTTAAGCAGAAGGACACAAAAACCAGGAGACCAATACTCACTGAACCTGGTGGCTGCAGCCTGAGTCCAGGAAGAATCCACTCGATGTTTGTGTTTGTTTGCTGCCTTTTTGTCAGCGAATGTCTTGGTGGGGTCATGCCTGTCTAGATCTTAGTGTTTTCTGTTTTAAGGAATGTGTGGCCATGAGCATTAACCTTTAACCCAAAAGAAATAGAAAAAATATTTGCTAAAAAAAAAAAAAAAAAGTTTGTGAACCCTGATCATTTTCCCACAATGCAATGCTTTGAAGAAGGGAAGCTCATGCATGCTAGAATCTGCTATAACGAAGAAACATTCAAATAGAGGGGGTGCTAGCGGGGGGGGGGGGGGTGCAGGCGGCGCCTCCCATCTAAAAATTTGCCACTTCATGGTTCAGGTCATGTGACATCCTTCACAGGAGGTGGCATCATCTCTGATAATAATAGAAAGAAATACCCCAATAAGTAACATGCAGAGTAACATTACGTTTAATGAAAAGCTAATACTCTTAATCTTACACTTTGATCTCATATTGAAGAAATAAACTTGTAGGTTGAGAATGTTGATAAACTTAAAAAATGCTGGGGATGGTTGTTGTTGTTGTTTTTTTTTTATGGTTAACAAACGTATTGGTCTTTGTCCGACAGGCTGTGTGGTTCACCGCTGCTCAAGGCCTGGACGGTCCAGTTTATGGAGCGTCGGACCAGTGGAACGGAGTCGGAATCTTCTTTGACTCTTTCGACAATGACGGAAAGGTTGGTGTCAGATTTGCCTTCTCTGGATTTAACAGCGCGGTTGGTTTGATTAACACCGATGGCGTCATTTCCCCTTTAGCCTCCAGCGTGAGGTAGCATTATAATGTTATGCAACATCAAGTTACTGTCAGTCAGGCTGTACCACATTAGCTATAGCACCTCTGAGTGTAGTGGACTCATTTAATGGTATGTTAGCATTAGCTGGCTAATTCATCAGGATGAAAGAACATGAATGACTAAATATGTTCTCTCATTAGAGTCAATATCAATAATGATTATTTCTAATTTACATAGTAAAATCCTTCTGGAGCATCTGGCTGTCTGTCCAGCGTGATGTTTGTTTCTCCGTCACGCAAAACAAATCTTGAATGGGTCTCGTTTTTATCACAGTTGAGGATCAGGTGAAGCAAAGAATTTCCTCAGGATTAAAATGTGTTCTCTCCTTCCAGAAAAATAACCCAGCCATAATAGTGGTGGGAAACAATGGCAACCTTGTTTATGACCACCAGAAGTAAGTAAACATTTCCATTGTGACGTCATCATCAACTCAAATTTTAACAATTTAAAGAAGATTAGGAAATATGATTATATTTGCTTGGAAGTAAATAATCCTCAGTCTCTGCTAATCTGCCTCAGGCCGGGGGAAGCTTTGACTGTCAGTGCCGTTTGTCTTAGAGGCCCCAAAAATACAGACATTAAGGCTTTTCACTTATTTAAATAAACAATGGTCATATTTTCCTCTACTCACATCTAACAACAGAGCTGGAAGTAAAGATGTATTGAAATGTTGTTCTAATGCAGTGACGGAACCACACAGGCCCTCGGTACATGTTTACGAGACTTCCGGAACAAACCGTATCCGGTCAGAGCTAAAATAACGTACTACAAGAAGACACTGACAGTAGGTGACGACATCAACGTTCACCCACAAAGCTCCCAATGAGCCAGCAACTCATAAATGCATCATTAATGTAATTTTCCTGATCTTATTATTTGTGGTTACCATCGATGATTAGTTCTTCTCCTCCTCCTCAGGTTATGATCAATAATGGCTTCACTCCAGACAAAGAAGATTATGAGTTCTGTGCAAAGGTCGACAACATGATTATTCCTGCCGAGGGCTTCTTCGGTATCTCAGCTGCAACGGGTGGCCTAGCAGGTATTATTCAGGGTTTAAACGGTCACGAAAAACCCTGGAAAAGTCACAAGTTTGAAAATGGAGACTTAGAAGCCTGGAGAGGATTTGGGGAAAGTGGAAAAATAAATGAAACTAGTCCTTAGCAGCAGCCCCTGTCACAGTGGTCCTAACCCAGTATAATATAATAAATATAATAATAAATATCCCGCAGTGTAAAGTGGAAACATAATTGTTTTTTTTTCTGTTCTTTTCTTTACCAGATGACCACGACGTTCTGTCCTTCCTGTTGTTCAGACTCTCAGAGCCAGGCAATCAACCGGTAACTACATTTCACCAGAGCACCCGTTACTCTCCCAACCCAGCGATTCACTTGTGCACCAATGTGTGTCTGCGTGCACCAAATAGCCCAAAGCACCACCTCTATTGAGCTGAGAGAAGGGTTTTTTTTTTTTGTCTTTCCCATTGAAGCCCCCACCTGAATCAGAGATTCCAAAAGAAGAGAAGGACAAGTACCAGGAGGAATTCCAGAACTTCCAGCAAGAGCTCGACAAAAAGAAAGAGGAGTTTCAGAAAGAGCACCCAGACGTCCAAGGAGAGCCCAGTTAGTGTTCAAGCAGCCCAGTCGCTGATGTCAAATACATGAAATATATCAAGTGCACAGTTTTTATTACCCTGCAATTAGCTTTTATATTTACGAACAAACCAGGTGGGATTAAGGGGGCAAATTGATCATCATGTGATAAACGGATATAAACATGTCCAAATGTCACATGAACAGAAGATGATTTAAAGTAGGTAACGTTTAATGTCGGCTCTTTTAGTGCCAGACCCTCTGTTTATTCATTGTTATCGTGTGTGTACCCTCTGTAGTCGAGGACATGTACGAGAGCGTGAACGATCGAGAGATCCGTCAGGTGTTCGAAGGCCAGAACCGCATCCACATGGAGATCAAACAGCTCCACCGGCAGCTGGCTATGATCCTTGACGAGCAGCGCCGCTACGTGTCCGTCATCACGGACGAGGTCGCCAAGAAGGGAAGCAACGCCGAGTCGGGACAGGTGAGCGTGCTGTTGTGCAAGACATGGTTCAGGTTGATGGGTGTAGAGTCAGAAGTCATTTAGGTTGTTAGGGAACTCCAAATACTGATTTGCTTTGTTTCTGCGAGGCTTCTAATGATTTATTTATACGTTGTTTATCACCGTAAAAAAATTAAATCTGATTCTGGGGTCCCAGCTGATTGTGATTAGGCTCCAATAAAAGATTACCACAGGGGGAGGGGGGGCATCAGGATTCGGAAGCCACTGCTCATTCTTGATGTCATTACTGTGAACTCCAGTGAAGTTAAACAGTTTTTTCTGACTTTTGATCAAACAGCTTTAGAACATTAAATGTGCTGAGTCAAACCTCCAGGCTGATGCGGTTCATTTGTCTTTCAGCCTGACAGCCAAATGTTGAGCTCAGTGGTTGCCACACAGCAGGAGGTTCTCCGAAACCTGAACGAGTTGAGGTGAGTGACATCACTTGTTGTTGAGCTTTCTTAAACACTGGCTCTTGTTTTTGCAAGGCACGAGTTCAGTGATACACCACAAACAAAATACAAGCAAAAAAACAGGGGAGATCCTGGCGGTTAAACCCCATCAAATCAAACTTAATCTCAGGGTTGTGGCTTTACAGGTGTCTGATAATCCAGTTGAGGGCACAGCCTCATTCACTCTGCCGCTGTAGACGTGTCGATCGGCACTAACCATGTTTGGAATAGAATTAATATGCATAATCAGACTTTAAATGATCCGCCAGCAGTGTCTGTTTCCTGACGTGTTTGCTCAGTTGAGGCTGCAGACTCACACATCATATTTTGAGTTTTAATTCTTTTGCCTCAAAAGAGACAAACGGCTGTAATAAAGTACATTTGCGGACCAAAGCAAAATATTTACCAACTGGCAGATTTTACCAACTAAAACTGGACTAAATCCCTGAACTGATATCTTGTCAGCTGCGTTCACATACATTCAGATGCATCCTGTCCGAGTCGTCCTAGTTCCCTCGGTGGTTGTGTATAGCATCGACATGATAAATAAAAAGATTAACGACATTGCAGGAGCTGCTCAATTCACCGATTCACTTTTTGAAAGTTCTGTCTTTAAATAAGTCACAGAACAAGAATTGTGTCATCGTGATTGTCAAAACAATGGTGTGATTACGCGCCGATCTTCCAGATAAAACATCTTAAGAGATTTCATGATAGTGTGGCTTCACATGACCGTTTGATTTTGGTATTTAGGGTAAGTCGGCCTGATTAGGTGTACAGAATGTAATTTTTGGATGTTTTCAGCTTGTGTCGCCCGCCATCAATAACATATCTTTTGTATTGCTGGACTAAGGTGCTTGTGGGCTTAGTCATCGTGAGCACGCAACAGATTTGACAACAATGTCGCCTTCAAAATCCCTCTTGTAGATTAGTGAGAGGATCTTCATTACGATTCTTCTCAGTTTTCAAAACATTAGTAAAATATCCACCCAGAAAAGGTCGGTCACCCTTTTTATTTGCCGTCAGTAAGATAAACCTTCCGCCCTTTCAAAACCATCGCATTATTTATTCGATAACGGCGTGTTTTTCCCGTCACCGCGATTTGATTGTGTCTTAATTTTAACACACCAGCTGCATAAAGAATTAATCAGAATCACAAGATATTAAAGATTTCAGTTTATGTAACATTAATCTCTCATGTATCATAAAAGAACCAAGCTGTTTCTATGCCCTAATTCCAACCGGACATTCATGGTGATTTTGCATACATGATTTTCTTTATTATATTGTTGACCCATAACTCAACACAGACTGCTACACTGCCCTAGAGGCCCTTCAGTGAGCACAGGAGGCATTTCGAATGTATCACATAGGTGTTTTAAGGGGAAGAAAAGCTCAGGATGCTGAGATGTGTTGAGTAAAGAAGTTGCAACCTGACAAAAGGCTGCAGCCGCCCCCTCTAATGTGCTAATCTGAGCGACTGATCTGTATTACTTTGTAGATTAAGTACTCAGTTTATTCTGACCCCGTCTTTTCGACTTCATAATAGGACTTTATCTCTGAGACTCCAAGGAGGGCTTTCGGCTCATAAATGGGTCACTTGTAGTAGATGAAGATTAGATATGGGCTTTAATAAATGCTCACTTACTTTCTCAAGGGAGATTTTTTTTTTTTTCCTTTCTCCTAGAAACAAATTAGATTTTGTTTATTCGTCATCCCTGTCCATCCTTTCAGACTGCGGCCATGTGGTCAAGCAAGAAAAGGCCACATCTTAGCACCATTTTGCCCTTATCAGATTAGTAGTCTTTAAATACATCTGTCATGTGCAGGCAAAACATGGTTTCCCTCCAAATGATTTCTGGTTCCAATACCACCATCACCCCCCCCCCCCCCCCCCATCCCCACGGGACGTCCGATTTACGCCGCTGGAATTCCTTTCATTTGTCAAGTCACTTTTTTCCTTATAATCGTCTTACATGTGTTTAAGATGATAAGGGGAACTCGCTGCTTGCTCCCTGTGAGTAATCAACTTTAAAAAATTGCATTTTGTTGAGAAATATGATCCAGTCTTGGATGTCTTTATTCTCCTCTGATGAAATTGAAAGTCTCACAGCACTTTGATTTCCACCGTCACCTGTGGACTCCAGGATTTAACAGCAAAAACAAAGTCAGAGGATTTTATCTAATTTGTAATGAATGGAATGGAAGAAAATATATAAACGCACTGAATTTAATAAATCTGAATAGTGGATTAATTTACTTGTAACCAGAATATCTTGTTTTCTCCGGGAGATTAGACGACTATATTTGGGTTTTATCTTTTTGAAGCAGTTGTGTAAGGAAGAATTTGGACCTCCTGACTCTACTTCACCCAAAGACAATCCAGTACATGAAGTGGTGCAGAATAAACCAGTCTGAGTGGCTCATCACACATGATCTCCTCCAACTATTTAGCGTGGCACTCCACACACACACACACACACACACACACACACTCACACACACTTTAAATAGTTGCCTGTCATCAAACTGTTACTGGAGGCGAAGTTAAGTAGCACCAGCTGATAGGGCAACATCTCGTCTGTCGTTTCAACTGAGGAAAGACAAACTCAACATGATTGGCGGCTCGCTGAGTGTGTTTTCTATACACGACAGTCCTTCCTCACCAGCGTGAGACAGTTTTTTAACAGTTGAACTCCTTTTTGAAAAAAAAAAAAAAAATCTATCACCAAATTTGGGCTGCAATTATTTTCCATCAATAGATCAACTGATTATTTCCACAATTTTTTGTTATTTATAACTATTACGTATTCATTCTGTCAAGGGACCAATATAATAGATTTACTGTGACCACATTTATTCGTCTCTACATGTTGTTATTTCGTGACACTGGGACTGTCTTCAGCATCCCATCCCAGTTACCGCTGTGTTCCTCTGCGCTCTCTTTTATTAACCTTTGCTGCTTGTAATCTGTTGTAAGAACATGTTTTTATAAGGGATTAATTTAGTAATCATGACCTCTTTTTTTTTATCAGATGGTAATTTTCTGTTTTTCAAACTTTAAATATGGAGCCTCTCATGAATAGGGATTAAAAGATTACATTTGGACAAATTATATGACTGTAAATAAATGATACGGCAAAGAAAATGTTCTGAATGTCATATTTGCCAACATGTGTTGGATTGTGTCAAAATTTCAGCCGCATTGCTGAGATTATGTTTGCTATAAAAAGGCTGTTGTGTTTAAGATGATTTTTCGGGGGCGAGCGTGTAACATTGGGCCTTTTGCCAATACTTTCACAACTGATTTGGCTGGTAGTCGATGTTTACTTACGGCAGTATTATTGATGTTAAACAATTTATATGATATTCACGTTTTGCACGTATTGAAAAACACATCTAGACATTGTGAATTTGACCGAGTAATGTTCACATATAGCCAAAATGTTTCTAAGTCCATAAATCACATTATCGCATTTTTTCCTTCTTATAAATAACAAATTGCCAAAGATGATTAAGTCTCTTCTTAATAATTCCTGACTAAAACAAATCTGCTGACAAATACTAATATATTTAAAACATAGACGCCTGCCGATGCGGACGACGTGTTGTTATCATCTCTAGTTATTTTCATTTTTGTCTCCTCATTTCTGCAGAAATTCCTTCTACGAGTCACTGAAGCAGATCGGCTCCGCCCAGCAGCAGGGGAACGCCGTCGGCATGGGAACATACGAGACCATCCAGCACTTCAATGACATCAAGGAACATTTGCACACAGTCCGACGGGACGTGGAGCACCTGGTGCAGCGGAATGCTCAGGTACTTTCGATTTGACTGGTTTATAAATCAGCCGAGGATGAAATGTGTGAGGATGTTTTATTGTCCTGAGATCTGTTCCCTCATGCAGAACCCGGCTGAGAAGGTTACGAAGTGCCCCGAGCTCCCGCCGATGCCCTCCTGCTTATCAACAGTTCATTTTGCAGTCTTCATTGTCGTGCAGTCGGTTCTCTTTTTCTGCTACATCATGTACAAGTAAGGCTGTCTGTTTATCTCACAATTCACGTGTGCATTTAATGTTCTGATGTTCTGTATCTTTCACCTCTCCTTTGTAGAAGCCAACAAGAAGCAGCAGCAAAGAAGTTCTTTTGATGAAACAAATTTACTGAACTGTCAATTTTTGGTATTTTGGGGGGGGTTGATTATTTGCAGATTGTAAGTTATTCTTGAAAAAAAATAGATTTTGTGAAAGAATTTTGTTTTAATTAATATCAGATTTTTAATTTGAGTAGTAAAAAAAGTTGTGGATGAATGCCAGCGTGATGTAACATGATCCTTGCAGTATTTTTTTTGGGGGGGGGGGGTTGGAATTCATTTGCAGGAGCTGCCACAGTCCCAATTCACAACAGTGAAAATAAAGACCCTGTGTTTTGAAATGTGCAATTTTGTATAAAATGCTCAACTCTCAGTGATGAGAACTCAGAAAGCAGGTCCCTGCTTTGATCCAGTCAATCTTGTCAGAATCTGACATATCCTCTGAAGAATTTAATAAACAGAGAACACAAATCATCTTTGGGCTGCTCATTGTTTTCTCCTCTCACCACGTCTGCTTTGAATAATGTAATAATCTCTTCTTCTCTCATGGTTCCAGTTAGCGGCTATGATACAGGTCTGCACATCTACATCATCACAATTTAAAAATGCAAACCAGAACTGAAGACGTGTTGGCCTGTCCATACTGTATAAAATCAGTCTGGATTTGAGTGGTGCAGTGGTCAGCACTGTCGCCTCACAGCAAGAAGGTCCAGGGTTCGAGTCCCGGCTCCAGCACAGGATCTTTCTGTGTGAGTCTCCATGTTCTCTCTGTTCCTGTGTGGGTTCTCTCTGGTACTCCAGCTTCCTCCCACAGTCAAAAGACATCAAGAGGGGACGAGGCTGATTGATACTCTAAATTGACCGTAGGTGTGACTGTGAGTGTGAATGGTTGTCTGTCTCTATGTGTTGGCCCTGTGATGGACTGGTGACCCGTCCAGGGTGAACCCTGCGTCTCACCTGAAGGCTGCTGGGATAGGCTCCAGCCCCCCCACAACCCTTAACAGGATAAGCAGAAGAAAATGGATGGAGTATGAACAAACTCTCCCCAGGACCACCAGCTCTTCCTTCAATCCACTATCTTAGATTTTTCCATCATCTATTGAAAGAAAAGTCATAAAATATTCATTAGTCTGATGCGCTGATGTCACCATGATTAAGACACCTTCAGGAAACTGATAACTTTGTACATCCTGCAGCATATGATGGGGCAATCAAGACACAGCAGCAGAAGTGGATAGTCAAGTTTGAAACATCAGTAATACACGGTATTAAGGAAACAAGCAATATGAAAGACATTGACATTTGTGATTGTGTGCTTTGTTTTACAGTTGCATCAACATGTGAGATCACTCACTTTGCACTGCTGGAGAAATGTTGCGCTCTAAGAAAGGTCTGCTGTGTGTGAACTGGTGCAGGTCTGTCTGATGATCTGCTGCATGTCCCTTAACTGTCCCCGTATTTCCTCTGTCAAACTGTACAGAGCTGAAGGGCTGAGCATTATAGGGTTAGCAAACCTGCTTCATGCAAAACTTATCATAACATGACGGTCAGCTGGTAACCTACAAGTCTTTCGACAAGCTTGCAGATATGTTGGGAGTAAGAAGACTTTGCTCCTCCTCCTATTCTGTCAATCATCCTCCCTCTAAACAATAGCACAGCATGAAGGATGGCTCCGGTGGGGATCAACAAGACTGTAATCCCGCTCCTCTCTCCACTCTGCCTCAGCCCTATAAGCTGCACACAGGCCAGTCGTACTTTACTAATATGATTAAGCGACCAGTGGGCGGACGTAGCCAATGTGTTGCCTCAAACTGATGCCACCCACATCTCCAAAACCATTTTATTAGGAATTCTGCTACTAGTTTCGGCCAAGAATGCCCAAACTGTCAAATAAATATAAGCAAAAACATTACCAAAGGTCTGCGTGATTTAAAAATAGATAGGAAACAGGCCATCTGTCTCTTAGCATAGTGGAGCAGGGAGGATTAAATCCAGATTATGGCCGGGGCACAACGTTGTGTGTGCGTGTGTGATTGTGTGTGTGTGTTTGTTGCTTGTCGTCAGTGTGTCCTTGGCGCCATAGACAAGCAGCAGGTTAGCTAGAGAGCTACCACTGGATTTAACAACTAAAGCAAGAGAAATCGGACGGCACCAAGGGAAGCGGGATAGTTTTATAAAAACATCCTCATCCTCGTAGAGTGAAGCAGAACTCAAGATGGCTTTCTTGATCAAGAGCATGATTGGGAACCCCCTGTCAGGAATGGGTCTTGGTGGTGGAGGTGATAAAGAAGAGGAGGCCACCCCCTCAGATCCAGCCAAAGCAGCAGGGATGACACGCGAGGAGTATGAAGAGTACCAAAAACAGTTGGTGGAGGAGAAGTAAGTAGGCAGTACTCCATTTTGAACTGATGTCATTGGCCCGCCGACAACAGGATGGCTGCAGAATGGGCAGTCTGACCTTGAGAGCTGTCGGCTATCTCAACACAACCTTTCACTTTTGGGAACTTTAAATTTTATGCAACTAAACATAAAAGCCCATTTTAATGAGATTTTAGAGGGGCATCTCTTTACAGACCCGCCACCATATTAATGTCTGACTAATCCACTGAGGCTCTAGGTTATGTGGGACCTCTCAGTTATTTTCATAATCTGACGTTTATTTCAACGATTGCTTTTCGATAACGTTACACCTGATGGGCACCTGTGTAATGTCTGTGTCACCCAAGGCTCTTTACGTGCTTTGAGGAAGGGAGTTTCACATTTGAACTCAAACAATTCAAAAAAAAAGGAGGATCAGTAGTTCATATCCGGCAAAAGCCAATACGTCAATAATATATTCACAGTTTCATGAAGGCCACTTTTGATTTAGCTACGCTACAAAACAGACACAGCAATTGATATTATATGCTCAGCTGTTCATGCAAAGTATTCCAATGTTACTTTTATTGCATCTGGAATATCAAATCTATGTGAGCAGATTTTTTGTTTTTTGTGCCCGTCGGTACATCATGATCTGTCTTAAAAAGTCCTTGTTTCACACATTGATGTACAGGATTAAGTGATAAATTGTAAAATTAGCATTTTTTTTATATAATATTCAGACCAGCAAATAATGATCAAATGTCATATTGCATTTTTAAATAAAACCACTTGTTTGAGGAAACAGTGTGAACGTTTGATACCTGAAAAATGACAACTGTGGTAGAATTTGTGACAGGATAAATTTTGCAGTAAGCCTGAATTACATAACAAGATTTATCCAGCCTCTCTCTACTCATCTTTAAAGAATGATTTCATTTATTCTAGAATAATTCTTTGTGAAACAAACAGAATGTCATTTCTTGATCTCAATGTTGCCTCAAACAGAAATTGAGTGGATATGAATTGTAAAATGCCTAAAATTCTCCTGTTAAATATCATACCTGTAGAACCTTGGCGGTCACTTTGAAGAATTTTCCTCCGGCTCCTTTGCAGTTCCTGTGTGTTGGCTTGATTTCCAATCGTCTTGCCTCAGTCTGACCCGATAATCCCGGTCTTTAATTGGCTGAGGGAAAGTGTCACCTCAGAAATGACAATATGCAGGATCATAGTGCAAAACTGAAAACGTTACAGAGACCCTGTAATAATTAACAAATACACAGGTTTGTGCTTCAGGGTCTACAGATTTAGGGATGTAGGTCGAAAGCAAATTACACATTCCATGTTGGAGGGGAAAAAAACGGCAAAAATATCGAATAAAAATCAACCATTCATATGATTAGAACTGAATTTATCTTAAAACTACTACAGAACACACGACTCCCTCCATTAACATCTTTTTTCTGCAGATATTATTTCCTGCTCTCATGATATTCGGGTGAATTGGACTCTTGACTGAGGATGCTGCGAGGAGTCGGGTCATGCGGTGTTTAGGTGCATGCCGAGGTGAAGATGCAGTCAAAGGAAAAATGGGAAACCTTTGCACTGAAAAACTTACCACAAAAAAACCAAACAAACTACGCTACCATGTACACAGCCAGGTGGTCACAGCCAAATGTAAAGCAATGAAATTCCTAATTGCTCATTCTTCCAGCTGTGTATGCAAAAATATTTGTATTTCTATCTTTTAAGTTTTATATTTTTCTGTCTCTTTAAGGATGGAGAGAGATGCAGATTTCTTACACAAGAAGGCAGAAAGGGCAACACTGCGGGTGTGCCTCCGAGAAAAATACAGGCTGCCCAAGGTAAACACTACAAGTACTGTGGAATACTATGTAATACTATGTATCATGACGCACACAAGAATTTCCACTCCTAGAACACGTTTAAATACATTATCAGAGAGTACTGATTACATATTTGTCTTGCAATAAACTGCAGGATTGCTATAAAATCAGCACTAAACTGCTTTTGCTGTGAAATATTTTCAAGATCAAACATAAATTATATATATATATAAATGTATATATATGTATACACACACACATATATATGCATATATATATACACACACACACACACACACACACATATATATATACACACACATATATACACACATACACACACACACACACACACACACACACACACACACACACACACACACACACATACTTTCCCTCTCCTTTTGATGAAGTAACTTTAGATGACCTAATTAAAAGGATGTTCTCCGGCCTGTACGGATCTGCCTGTACAAGCACAGTACAAAATAAAGGTGGCAGTTTTAGCTCCTGTTGTCTTTATCTAGCAGCAGAACTTGGCAACATCGGGAGGTGGAAATCATGCCAATAGATTAGAGAGAGCGACGTTCTAGCAGCGTATTGCACCTCCAGTCTTATGAGGCCAGATGCCACTGAGCAGGTGTCCCAGGCTCATTAGGGAGCACCGGGTGGTTGGAACCAGTTCTCTGTGAGGACTACACGCTTTACTGGCCCTTGTCTACCATTTAAAGGCATTTTTGGAGTAATGGAGGGAGCAAAGAAGGTATGTTGGTATTCTATTTCAACCATTTAAAAGATAAACAAAATAAATGAGCATTCTAATCCTTTCAATCCAATTAGTTGTGCTTGTAATTAATGATTTATGACAAAAACAACGGTTTTGTCATATATTTATTCATCTGAATGCAGCAATGACCTTGGCAATTGTAGGCTTTGCTAATAATGCAACAAACACTCCATTGTATTTGAAAGAATGGGAGCCATGCATGTACCTTGAGGGCAATAACAGGAGAATATATATATATAAATCTAATTATTTTTCTCTAATGATGTTTACATTCCATGCCAGCTCACAACAAAGGGCCAAAGTGCCTTCATCAAAACTGACGCGTGTTTTTAAATAGACTTTTCAAAACAACAAAGCATCAAAAGGAATCCCATTCTGTTCACTCCTTTTCTTGAAACGGCCGAGTGGGTGAGAACACGAGACGAGAGTGCAAAACAAGAGTAAATATTACTTGAGTGGAAACAGGAAGATGGCGTTGTTATTCTAATGGAATTAGGGTCTCGTGCCATCTATAGACGATATCTTTAGACTATCGTTGGGATTTCCAGTGGAAAGGCTAAAGCAGGTCCGACATAATCCCACAGATTGAAGTTTAAAGTAGTCACAGTACAGCGCCTATTGCATGACTATACTAGATATTAAGTGATTAGACTGGGTTTTGTTTGGGAGGCTCGAAATGTAACATTTCTATGATGCAATGACACATACAGTTAATCTGGAAGATTCATACCTGATTCATAAAAATACAAAATAGAATAACATGGATTAAGACCGACCCTAGAGATCATCCACTTGTTTATTCCCTTGTTTGTCTTATTGTTTGTGTAGAATTTGAAGTCACACCCAGACTGGCGATGTTTTCAGTGATTAGAGTAAGGAAAATAAAAGGACTTCTAGGAGTTGTCCTCTTGTGGGTGTTATATATTCAGCGTTTGATGGAGTCGTGAGACGATATTCTGTCGATATCAGACAGGAAAACAGTCCGCTAATCCTACAAGAACCGTGTCAGGAAGCTGTTTATCAATCCCATGAATATTCAGTCTTTCATCAGAAACAATGAAGAAACACCTCACTCGCATCTCGTACTGATGCAGATTTGATGAGGTGACAGAGTGGCCTTTTGCAGCAGTATTTCTGAACTATTTTACGACACCAAGGAGGTTTTTACGATAAGATAAAACCTTTATTCGTCCCTCCGTGGGGAAATTCGTTTGTTTGAATGTCCATTAATAGGATTACTATTAACTTAGTGAAGGGTTTAACACGAGGAGAGGAGGAGCCCATTGAATTTCAAGATGTCTTCTTTTTTTTTTCTTCATGATTCTTTTTTCCATCAGAGAGATATGAGGTCATTTGTGTGCTCAAGAGCAGTGGAAGGATTTCCTGATTTGCTCGAGGAACGCTCGGAAAACATCATAAAGGATCTGCCTCATTGCTTAAATGTTTTCTTTTTTTACCCGCCCCTCAAACTTTGAATTTTAACTAATAACTAAAATCAGAAGAAGCAGGAAACTTTAAAATCTGCGATTTATTAAGGAAGGATATGCTTGTCAAACACTGAGAACGATGCAGCACTGGAGTGGCCCTAGAGAGAAAAAACTGTGGGAATAGAGAAAAAACTCCCCTCAGTGCAGTCCCTTTCGGGCTGTGATGTATAACTCCTCGATAAATATAAAATAACTCATTTGAGGGAACAGGTTATTTCTTGTGGTCTCTAAATACTTTTTTTTTCTTTCAATGCAAAAAACCCTAAACTCTGTCTATGGCCACGCAAGGCCTCCGTAGTAAACAAATGTGACAAAGCCGATCTGCTGAGATCAACGTACATCGTGAGAAAATGTTAAATGTTTAATGGAGAAAAAGCTCAACATATGTAAGAAATTCTCACCGTCTTTTTTGTCCTTTCCCGTCTGCAGAGCGAGCAGGATGAGAACATGATCGAGATGGCCGGCGACGACGTGGACGTGCCAGAGGAGCTGCTCAAGATGGTGGATGAAGACGCCACAGAGGAGGAAGGCAAGGACTCCCTCATGGGCCAGATTCAAAACTTGCAGAACATGGACATGGACCAGCTGAAGGAGAAGGCCTCGGCTACCGTCACCGAGCTGAAGAGCAAAGCAGAGGAGAAGTGCTCCGTCATGTGAACGATGAAGAGGAGAGGAAGTCGAAGAATTCACGTCAACATGTGGGAGTCTGCCGAAGATGTTTTTAAGAGTCAGGGAGTCAGTTACATTTGTATTAAAAGCACTGAAACCTATAAAACTCACCAGGGCGTTACATGGTCATGAGGTCAGTTTCCCCCGTTAGCTTGTTATTGAACGGCTAGTCTTTGCAAATTATCATCTCAATCCATGGTGACCATCCAGATTAAATCCCCTGGTTACCGTTTCTTTTAGAGAAATCATGTAGAAAAGTCATCTTCCCTGAAGATTAGCCTCTCCACATCCCTCCTCTGCTCTCAGTCCCCAACACGTTCAAAGGCTGAATATCTCTGTATATTATTATACATACTTTGTTCTGTTTGTTGTAAAAATGAGACGGTTACGTCCCCAAAAGTGTGTTTCCAGTCCAACACTTAAAAAAACACAATCCTGTATGAGTGTTTCAATTTTCCTGTTGGTTTGTTGGTTATTCTAGGTTGTTGTTTTTTTTTTTTTTTTTTTTTTGGTGTACGGTATTTGAACTACTTGTGATATTTAGGTTTTTTTTCTTCAGATTTGACTTTAAAACTCCTCCACGTACACATTTGAACTGTAATAAACACATTTGAAATACCTGCAGATAATTGCACAAAGAATCCTTTTAAAACTCCAAATGCAATGTACATAAACGCGAACGAAATATGTGAGAAAAACAAATATGTTCTTCCAATAAAGATGTATATTGAATACACGTGATGTATCTGATTTTGTCGCGATGTTAACATCAGCTATCAATTCGTCAATATCAGTATCGGCGGTTATCTTGAATGAAGACCATCGGACGCCCCCGTGATGAAGAAGGAAGACCCTTGTTATGCTGCAGCGTGGGGGGGGGGGTGGGGGGGTGGCTACGACCTCACACTATAGCTGATCACGTTTCAAATCCTTAATTGGATTTCCAAACGCTCTGAAATTCTGTCGAACAGCGATTAAATTACATGAAGCTTAACTAAACACAATTAATCTCATCTACCTGAATCAGAGCTGAAGCAGTGAATACAGAAATAGGTCTTTATTTAATTGGGAATTATCCAAACACTTGTTAGGGATGATTAGGCATAAAGGGGGGGGGGGGTGGGGGGGGGGGCAATCCTCAACAGTTAAGTTAGTTTCACATGAACCGGAGTTTGAACGGCTGTGGATTTGTACAGTCTGAAGATTATCAGCTAATAGGATCAACGTGGCCAAGGTTGTCAGCCTGTGCCCTCTCTCTCAATCTGTGTGTGTGTGTGTGTGTGTGTGTTGTTGCGTGTGTGTGTGTGTGTGTGTGCATGCACGCATTCTATCACAGTGCATACTGGTCGTCTTTTATTATTTTCTTTTTTTTCTGTTTTCAGAAATTGGGACGCCGATGAGCAAATTCCCTTGAATGTTTGGTATTTATTGGATAATTTCTCTCTCCTGCATGCAACCTAACCTCCTCATCCACAGAGACCCCAAGTTTGTTCTTAGTTGTTTTAATGCCATAATTTAGGAAGATTTATTTATTTTTCCAATCGGTCTCATCGGTCACAGACTGGTGTGCCCTGCTGCCTCTCTGCAGCATGGCTCAGGGCAGAGATGCACAGTTTTGGGTACGATTGGCTGGTCTGGGTCTGTGGGTCTACTCTATGTTGTTGGATGAATGTGTGATGATATTTACTTCTTTTTTCTTTGTGTCAATTCAGTCAAGTACTGCATTAAATTTTCCAAATAAAATGTCATGACGATTAGATAACGAGCAGCACGGTGGTGCAGTGGTCAGCACTGTCGCCTCACAGCAAGAAGGTTCAGGGTTCGAGTCTTTCTGTGGAGTCTGCATGTTCTCCCTGTTCCTGTGTGGGTTCTCTCTGGTACTCCAGCTTCCTCCCACAGTCCAAAGACATCAAGAGAGGACGAGGCTGATTGATACTCTAAATTGACCGTAGGTGTGACTGTGAGTGTGAATGGTTGTCTGTCTCTATGTGTTGGCCCTGTGATGGACTGGTGACCTGTCCAGGGTGAACCCTGCCTCATGACTGAAGGCTGCTGGGATAGACTCCAGCCCCCCGCGACCCTTAATGGATGGATGATTAAATAAGCAGCATTTCCCTGTTGTAGACACAAACTCCACTGACATCAATATAATAATAGAAATAAACAGAAAAGAAGGCAGAGTGTAAAAACATTCTGAAAGCAGCTCTGATTTCACTGCTAAGATTCGGTAAAGATTCAGTCACGAAAAGTACAGCGATCTGTCTTTTTGACTACGGACCCTGTCAGGCCTTCGTTCACTGTCAGAACTTTTAGAAGGAAAGCCAATAAAACATGACCAAAGGATAACTAGGAGTGACCGACCTGCTCTCCTGGCTGAACGGGAGCAGCAGGAGGAGGCGGAGCGAAGGCAGGAGGCGTCATGATGAAAGCAGCATATTGATGAACTTTAAAGTCCCTTCCAAATCTCTAAATCAAAAAGAAAGAAAACAGGGTTTATAGCTGGTTATTTTTCACACTTTTGAAGCCCACAAAAACTCAGTCGTCGTCATCATCATCATCGTCATCATCAGCAACAACTCTGAGGAAATGTTGGTTGAACCACTTTCAAATAAAGTTTGATCATTTTAATCAAGAACATTTTCAAATATTGAAGAAAGCAAGCAGACACGTTCATCATAACAATGTTTTGTAACACAGATGCCGCCTGTAAGTGTGCACGTGGCGTTCAAGGCCAAGTGGCGGTTGAGCTAAACCAACGGAATAATCAGCTTGACATGGATGTAACTCAATACTTCCAAACGATAAAACAGAATCAACTCAAACCGTTTCAACAGCGGCACAATTTCAAGGTAAAGAAGCCGTAAAACGACACCTTCAGCGCTCAGAGCGCGCAAACGCGTAATAAGACATCCGAATGCATTAAAAAAAACAAAAAAAACCACAAAAAAAAACAAAGGAAGTTTTGAATTTCCTCACAACATCTTGGTGCTAATTAGCATCTCTTACTGCCCCTCTGCTCCCTCGGGGAACAAAGGATCAAGTCACCTTTTGTAATTAGGAAAAGCTAAATAGTTTTAGGGGTTTTAACTCATTTGAGTAAAATAATGTAATCCCCTTAAGCAGGATTAACCACACTGCAGGCAATCTTTGTTTGCTGTTAGGTGCTTATAGCTCAAAATTGTTATTGTTTGGGCTTTGTTCGCCTCTTCGAATCAACACCTCCAAGAAACTAAGTTTGTTTTAGGCGTTATTTGGATCATATTTAACCTATTTCTTGGAGATTTCCTTCAGCAGAAATGAAAAGTCTTATTCGTTTTGGCAACAATATTTTTTGACGCTTTGATTAAATATTAAGCTGTCTTCTTGCAATCCGTGTCCTGAACAGAAATCTTGTAATTATGATTTTGTTGTACCTTAATCTGTGAGCCTAATCTTCCTCTTTTTTTTCTCTCCCTCCATAGTCTGACATGAACATGACATCTGGAGGAGTGGAAAGATGGTTTTAAGATTTATGTAAGTAGGTTTAGAGGCAGTGCTGACTGGAGATGCACTTGAAATGGGGAGAGGAGGGTGGGTGGGTGGGTGTGCCTGCCTACATGGGAGCACAGTTACCCCTAAATCCAGGGCCAAATCCAGCAGGACGTCCCCTCTCTGACGTGCAGGGGGGTGCCACATGAGCAGGGGTCTTCCTTTAAAAGCCCACTCTGAAGATGCGCCAGGTCTAGAGCTTACTTTGCGTTCTCTGAAGAGCTTTACAAGTGTGAGGAAGTCGTATATTTCCCATCTTTTATCGACCAATGTGGCTTCTTGGATCACCTTCCCAGCTGATGATGATGGATGAGCGCCTGTCTCCCTCCGCACGCTGCGTCCAGAGTCCGGGGACCCCGTCCACGGTCCACAGCATAGAGGCCATCCTGGGTTTTAAAGAGGACATCATCTTTCATAAGTCAGCCTCCTACAGCCTCACGGACAAAGTCCTGGTGAAAGACGGAGAGCGGAATGTCATCGTCACTCCGGCTAAGAAGAGTCATTACGCAGAAAGTTTTGGCGGTAAATTGGTTACGTCTCTTCTCCAAAATCCAGAAAAAGTGACAAAAGTCGTTTTAGGTTACACCTAAAACATAGAAATCAAATATTATTCCTCTTAATTTGAAAGAAAACCTATAATTTTCTGAAATTAATTAATGCAACTTAACAGCGTGTTTTTTTATTTTAAGAAAAGACGGTGTCTTTAATAAAAGCGTGTCTGTCGCGCAGGTGTGTGTTGTTCCAGCAGCACCGGGCTGGACGCGTCCGTCTGCCCGGACTCACCGGACAGAGACGCCAAACTGTCCGATGATGAAAACCCCAAAAAGAAACATCGTCGGAACCGAACCACGTTCACCACCTTCCAGCTGCACGAACTGGAGCGAGCGTTCGAGAAGTCCCATTACCCGGACGTGTACAGCCGCGAGGAGCTGGCCCTGAAGGTCAACCTGCCGGAGGTCCGAGTGCAGGTATGCCCCCCCCCCAAAAAAAGTCTTTCTGCTGTCAAAAGATAAAGTAAAACATTACATGTTCTTTACTACACTACAAGGAAAAACGGCTTCTCACAGGTTACATCAAGTTTCTATTCTAAAATATATTTTAGAGGCCAACTTTCTAGATTTGAAACGTCTTAATATCATAATCGGAGATGAAATATTTAATCTGGTCATGAAATAAATTTAATTTTTACAGAGACGTTTCTCATAAACTGCTGTCCAATGTTTTTTTTTCCTTTTTTAAGTTTCTTTACATCAGCTAATAAAACTGTAAAATGTTTTAGTGTTGCGAGGACCTGCTGATGAAAATGAAAATGTTCATATTTCTTCTTCTTCTTCTTCTTCTTATTATTATTATTATTGTTATTGTTATTTGTTTTATTGATAACTACATTTTTTTTTCATCAAATGTTTGCTCTACAGAACATTTAATTAACACATTTAATCTCAGTCCAGGCTGAAAATCGATGCACTCATTAAGTTTCTCATAATCTTGTGTTGGTGAAAATAATCGTTGGAGCTTCTCAGAGCTGTAGACTTTGTAGCTCAAACATAAATTCTTTTACAAAATGTCATATTTACTGTAACATAAAAGAAATTCGGATATTTTAAGTTTGTAGATCTTAATCAAAAATGTGTCTTTTTTTTTTTAGCATCTACTGTCTTTTTATCTGTTGGCCTGCTGCTGCATGTATTCGACTTCACATGGATAAATAAACTTAAATGACTTAAACGTGGATCTTTGATTTCAGGTTTGGTTTCAGAACCGGAGGGCCAAGTGGCGCCGGCAGGAGAAGCTGGAGGTGAGTTCCATCAAGCTCCAGGACACCCCCTCCTCCTCCTCTCTGCTCGGCTTCGCCCGCTCTCCCATGGGCTCCCTAGGCTCCGGCTTGCAGCTAGACCCCTGGCTCACCACCCCCATCACCACCTCCACCTCCCTACAGTCCCTCCCGGGCTTCATCAGCGGCTCGCAGGGTCTCCCGGGCACTTACACCCCGTCACCTCCCCCTTCAATGCCATCTTCTCTGCCGGCCTCTTTCCTCAACTCGCCAGCCCTGGGACACACGGCTCACCTGCCCCGCATGGGCTCTATGTGCCCCCCACCGCCAGCCTACCAGTGCTCAGCTGACCCCAGGAACTCCAGTATTGCCTCACTGAGGATGAAGGCCAAGGAACACATTCAGTCTATGGGCAAGACGTGGTGATGCTGAGTGGACGTAGCTGGACGCTGCATGTTTGGAGACCTCATCCTCACGCTGATGGGATTGTATCACTCTGGATGGCTTAAAGACACTCCTGGATAGACACTCGAGCTGTGACACTCATATTCCTGTAAAATAAGAAAGGGAACACTATTAGTTCCCTGGATTTGTCTTCATATTTTCTACTTTGAGCTCATTCCTGCCCAATGTCATGTTGCCAATCAAACAAATCAGTCTTTTAGTCGTATCGATCTATTTATTTTACTCATTTCTTTTCTGCTGCTGGTAATTTGGTCAACATCATGAAAGTTTATAAATGTAAATACTTTCTCTTTACAATAAACGATATGTAAGATCAAAAGTCGAAATCATGAAGATTTCCCAGTCAATTCATCACATCTATATTTGCCAGGGATTTCATGACCTGTTGATTAGAGGGCGCACTGTGTGTGCAAGCAGCGTAGGAGAGTATGAAAACCAGGAAAACAGCGCCCCTCGGTGGCGGCGTTCAACAGCAAATCTTAAATCCTGCAAGAGCGTCATTTTAACATTAAGAAAGAAAACTGGAACCGCAACTCCTTTCATAATCTATAAATCTTCTTTTACAAGCTGAAATATTTTTTTAAAAAAAACGCTGGTAGGTGGTAGGTTTGATTTCCAGGCTCTTAAAATAAGGAGTCAATGTTGTTTATTGTCATTTATAACAGAAACAGCGTTGGTTGGACATACAAGCCATTTAAACATGTTACTTTGTCGTCTGGGAAAAGGAAAGGGAATATTTATCAAATTTATTTTGGCATTTGATAGAAACAAATTAATCGATGATGACAATAATGGTTAGTTGATCTCATTCAGAATTTCCGGTGTCAATTTTCAGAAATCAGTAAAAAAAAAAAAAAAAAAAAATCTTCCAGATGAGGGGTGAATTTATCAATGGGTTTTTTAAATCCCCGATGAGGAATTATGGGCTCGAATGAGCTGCAAGTACAACTTTGAACCAAGACACAAGTTTGTTTTTTTCTTTTTACCACCATTCAATCGTGTATTCTAATGTAAACATGAATAAACACAGAGGACCTGAGAAGCAAGCAGCTTAAACTTGCAGACTTCCTCTCGCTCTGTTTCAGAGAATGAGTTTGTCGACTCACTTATTTCCTCCTCATTAGCTCCTGTAAACTTCATCCCCTTCACCGGCGGGATTAGACCCGGTGAAAGTGGCTCGTACCTCCATTGTTCACCGATCATCCGTGACAAATGAAGGAAGAGAGCAGAGGAGAAACTTTCCTTTGGCTTTAGGAGGATAAGGAAGTGTGCAACCAAAGTGCCTCACTTGGCATTTCCACTCATCTGCAAAGCCAGAGGGCTACTTACACTCCTCAAGCATCCCACTGCTCCGAACACACACTGGAGGATGTTTGTTTGTCTCACTTACCAAAACTTGAATATTTTTCTGTAATCATGCTAGTTTACTGGTAAATGACTCAAAATGAAAGTCAGAGAGCCAAAAAAAAGATTCTGAACGCCATCTAGTGGCGTAAACTGGTAACTGTGCAGGTGGCGTGAACGTATTTTTTTTTTAAATAAAAGGCAAAACATGATTAGACTTTTATAATTAGTAGAATTTATTTACTCAGCATTCTCAGCTTACAATACAAATGTATCAGGTTCATAATCACTCTGTTTCACAAATACAAATTTGAAGTCACTGATAAAATAAACCATTACCAGTGACAGAAAGAAACTATACAGTGTGGATATTTGATTATTGATAGATTGATTGATGTGATTATTTCTGACGCACTCTCAGTTGGAGTCTTGCTGTTTCATTGCCAGAAGAACCAGGTCCGACATCTACAAAGAGAGAAACAATGGAAGCATGACATCATATTCAATGCTCTTAACAAGAATTTGTAGCATACAATCGGATAACCGACAGAAGACGACAATGAACCCCACAGACCGACCTCTCTGAGATACTTGTCTCTGTCTTCCTCTCTCCAGCCGTTGGCCAGCGTCTCTGCAGCTGTTGGAGTCGTCAGTTTCTGGTTTCCACGTTGCATCAGCGCCTCCATCAGACGCCGGTACGGCTGCAGCTCAGAGACTGCGGCTGCTTCTTGGGATGTGAGGAGGTCACTGTCCTGGCTCTGGATGCTCTTCTTCCCCATCAGATGCCCTGGGAGGTTGAACATCACCAGACACACCAGCGTGAGCTCGCAGTGAGTAACGCCGTGCAGGCACAGACGTGTAATCACATGATGTGCATACAAAGTCTTTGTTCCAGTTACGTGCAGGTTTGGTGGAGATACAGTCAGGGAATGATTTCATAATTGTGAGCTGAAAGGAACTGCAGTTCCAACACCCTTGAATGGACACCAGTGTGCGGTTGTATGTTGGCACATCTGACCACTCATAGTAGCTTGGTGGGATATTTCACGTGTGTCACTCCATCGGGTCAATAGTTGCAGAAGTCGCCTGAAGCTAACTATGGAAGTTGTGTGTGTTGTTTGAATGGTGGCTGCAGAAAAAGTTGGGAGGAAAATGGAATTTTATGAAATTTTTCCAAATGTTTTGGAAAGACAAATGTTATTTTTCTCAAATTCCCAATGGATACATGTGTTTTCCAATTTGTGCAAAATGTGAATATCATTCAAATGTACAATGGGAGGAAAGATTAAACCGTGATACTAATTATCGAACAATTATTGTTCATATTTGAAGACTTTCAGCCTCATAAATCATGCATTAGTTCAGTATCTTAACTGAAAATGTTACCTCTTCTTCCAAGCAACATATCGTCACCTTCTTAAAATAATCGCCTGTCATTTTTTGACATTTTTGTTGTTGTTGTTGCCTAAAACAACTCCCAATGATGTTGTGTCTCCAGTTGTTGTTGTTGTTGTTGTTGTTGTCTTTGTTTTCAGACAAACTTGAAAAAAATGACTCAGGCGATTATTTTAAGGAGGCGACGATGTGAAAGGATTTACTCCAGACACCGTCTATCATGATACATTCAACTGTGCAAAAAACACACAAACAAAAGTTTTCAATCAGGTCAATAATACTGCAATTCTCTGGAGAGTGTTAAGTGTGTCTTACCCACTGCCCAGTGTTTCCCGCGGGGGAATATCTTCCCAACCGGAGCTGGACTCTCGGAGCCGTGGAGGACACTGGCCGTCACAACCAGAAGAAGAAGAAGAAGCGGCCACACCGGTCTGCACATCCATGAGGAGCATAAACACTCTCCGCCCATGTTCCTAGAGATAATGAAACGGAACTAACCCTGCTAGATTAATCCGGAGCTGGATGTAACTTTAGAAACCCCCCACCATCGTTACATTTATGTGCACACAGAGGAGGAATGCGTTCCCGTTGGAGGTGCGACGCCTTTGACAGCGTTAAACGCCCCTCCCGGTACAGCTGGACGTCAGCGGGTGTTTTTCAGAAGTTCTGCTGACCGGGATACTGATGGTGATGACATATGATCATCCGCAGCAGCCTATAATTATGACTTCTGTCCCGTGTTTGTTCAGAGATAGTGGGGTGATAGCAGCGGGGGTGCGCGTCATTTCACGTTGATGGCCGGGACTTGAGAGTAATTGGTCCCATGAAACAGCCTCACTGGAGAAAAGCTGCAGCAGCCAGCAAAGCAAAGGAACTGAAAACCCTCAAAGTAAACATCTGAATAACACGTCTTCTGTTCACAAGTTACAAAAACAACAACAACATTACCAAAATGCGCCGAAGGTAAAAGCAGCCAGCCCCACTCAGGGTGCTGCCACGGGTGGAGTCCGGGGAGTGGTGCTAGGAAGCTGATGGAGGGAAAATGCATCAGGTTTGATATTCACTTGGTGCTGCATAGGCTACAACCAGATAAAACTGAGGAAGTAAAATACAACAACCTCGCACCCCCTCCCAGCGTGAGGACAATGTGTGTTCTCATTTCATCTTTTTAACAAAAAAACATGAACCAAAAATATTAGGAACTAAAACAAATTACAGCAAGTCAGCAAGTAAAATGACCTTTAAAATAAATTGACAACTCTCCGAAACAGATTCGATTAAAAAAATGGAAAAAATATTGCCAATTTAATCCTCGTGAGCGTGGATGTATTGCAGGGGTGATGGACTGCACTGCATTTGTTGAACGTTCTGATTAACTGATCAGACGGAGCCTGGTTTTGTTGTGTAAAGTTCATTTACAATTGTAGAATGTGGACTCTCACGTAGGGTTGGGTCTTTAACTGCATATGAATCAAAGCGGAGATTAATGGTAATGTGAGATTACAGTTTTGGCTGAGTTTGTGCTGTTAAATCGTAAAAGCACATACGCCACGAAACTGCCATTGAACTCCCCTCATCAACTCATCTTTAATAATATTGGCAGATATTGGTCATTCTTTAAATGTATTAGTACCGGACGGATGGCCGATATCCATATCAGCTCGGTTTTGCTCATCATCTGCATGGAGCAAATGACGAGGGAATAATATGTCAGACATACAATTTATGGGTTTTTCCAAATGTTTTGGAAATAAAAACAAACCAGTTTTAACATTTAATGCTTACATGTATTTTTCAGTGTATGAATAGCATGTAACGTTTTCTTTATACAGATACTGTAACATTCACATCAGTAAATATCAGCTACTGGCCAAAACAGTTGCAAAAATATCAGCCAAAATTTTTTTTTTTCAATATTGTGAATCCCTAATGTTTACGACAGTTAATTTGGGTAAAACGTTTCCCTTTTATAGTACAGCATACAGTGCAGTCCAGACATTGCCAGAGACCTGAGGATACTGTTAAAAAGTGTAATTAAGTATTTGTTAATGCAGGTAGGAATGTTTCAAATAATAGTGATGCTGATGTGAAGCGATATCGCCCTGCACTGCTCCTGGCTTTGTGGAACGTTGACTTGATTCGTGTCTTCAAAGAACCCCTGTGAAAGATGACGATCAATAATGAACAGAGGAAAAGACAGAACTGGGGACATCGACATCACGACCACATTTGGAGAGAGGGAGGGAAAAGCATTCATGTCAGCATTCGTGGAGGAATGGAACCGTGCAACTGATATTCCACAAAACCTCTCATTAATAAAGCTCAAGACTTTGACATGGCGGCACGGTGGTGCAGTGGTCAGCACTGTCGCCTCACAGCAAGAAGGTTAGGGTTCGAGTCCCGGCTCCATCACAGGATCTTTCTATGTAAGTCTCCATGTTCTCCCTGTTCCTGTGTGGGTTCTCTCTGGTACTCCAGCTTCCTCCTACAGTCCAAAGACATCAAGAGGGGACGAGGCTGATTGATACTCTAAATTGACCGTAGGTGTGACTGTGAATGTTTGTCTGTCTCTATGTGTTGGTCCTGTGATGGACTGGTGACCTGTCCAGGGTGAACCCTGCCTCTCGCCTGAAGGCTGCTGGGATAGGCTCCAGCCCCCCCACAACCCTTAACAGGATAAGCAGAAGAAAATGGATGGAAGACTTTGACATTACATTATAATGTAGATGTGAGTGACTCATTAATGATAAATACATTTCCAGTATCTTGAAGTAGTTATGTGTCATGTGACTGTCTCTGCCAGCCTTCCCCTGTTAGAGTCATTCTATGACTCAGTCCAAAACTACAAAGTCGTTAGTTGATCAACTTGACGGAGGGTGTAGCGTGGCCCGAGGAGGAACCCTTTACATTTTGGAGCAGAACATAATGAAAAGCTGTTCATTGCCTGTGTATACATCAGTTTCTACTTATGGATGCACATGAGATGAGTTAATGTTGATGGCAGATGTTTTAAGACTTGTATCATAGAGCGCTCTAACCTTTTTTATGTATGCTAAACTGTGACACTTTGTTTATTTTATGTCTGTTGCCGCTATCTTTAATTGAACAAAACACACTGTGACATTTGTGATAAACAGAATTCATTCACAACAACACTTTGGTTTCAGAAGAGAGAAAATGACTCAGAAGCCAAATAAAACATTGCAAAGGAACAGAGGTCAAACAAGATGACGCGAACGATGACGAGGAATATTTTGGCTCTGAACAACACCTGTTGTGTGCTCTGTTACAAGAATTCGACAATGCAGCATATACCAGCTTGCCATGTATAGGCCCTATCGTTTATCGCTGCACTTAATTACAGTCTCATTTATCCCTCTGGAAAGGTCAACAATGTGAATTAGGTACCAACGCGTGTTCCTGTGTTAAATGCTCATACTTGAATGATCCCTTTCATGACAGTATTGACATTCAGATTACCGCAGAAAGAGAAATGACAAGGCCAGATAAGGAGTCCCATCCACGGCTTCGTGTGCGATCGAATCAAAGTAACATTTTGTCTTGAAAAGGTTGTGGGTTTTTCCTGCGTATTGTCAGGCAACGACGCCACACACATCCCAGCAGCACGGTGGCTTCATGTCCCCATGCAAGGGCGATCTTAACGAAAGAAGACGAGCCACCTATGGTCAAAGGGCAGTACCATCGCAGATATTTGTGGTTTTATTTTTATGCGCAACAACAAGATCTTGGATAATCGTGCACCCAGACAATGACATAACAACAGAAATGTGCAGACGTGTGCTACTAATATTAGCGATTCAGAACTACCTCTGTGTAGAGGCCACAGAGAGAGAACATAGTTTTTAAATGCTAAAGATGTAACTTGTTCACATAATTTGACTCGGCTGTGGTCATAACACACGACAAATGAATCCAAACATTGGAATAAATTATATCTTTTAGCCAAGGAATTATTCAGATTGTGGGAACAAGTTATGCATTATGGACACAACTACATGGAACCGCAAGAGCAAGTCAAATAATAATTAATCAAAGCATGGGAACAAGTTATCGCGCTATTTTCTGCTCACAAATTCATCAAATTTTGGGAACAAGGAATCTACAAAATAATAAAAATGAAGAGTTGCACCTGATGGTCACAAATCAATGGAATGGTAAATTTTTCTTCATGTATAAACTTTTGTGCCCTGTACAACCCTTTATGAATGTACGATGTGGATTTCACATTTTATTGAAATTTTTAAAACACCGTATTGACTTTGACAAGGACTTTCAATAAAATTTACATTTCCAGTGATGAAAGAGTTCGTCCCTGGATTCATCACTGGAAACATTTCAGGTCTCAATGAATCGCCTGAGCGGTTGTGAAGGGCTTCGTCATTCAGCATCTTTCACACTGAGCTGGAAGATTCATGTCCACGAAGTTAGATTGAATAATTTGAGGATTTAATTAAAATATAATAAAAGATGATATAGTTCAACAAAATGTTGAAACACCAGATGGCGCTGTCGGTGAATTTAGGAAGCCTTGGGTCTGTTTTTTTTGTGTTTTTGTTGTTTTAATAAATTATGTCGTAATAAAAGCTGCATCTCTTGCTTTTCATTTGGGTATTATATTACAAACTACCAATAAACATTATCCTTTTAACTGACCCACAATGTATTTGAAAGTACCAAGTATCGTGTTTGGAATGTGAACAGGTTTCAACGCTGGTACTTCTTGCAATGTTAGATATTTTATTCAAACTCATAAAATGAACACAATTATTTTTTCTCATGTTGAACAGCTCAAAAAATAACCCTTCTATTACCCGTTATTACTGTTCTTTCTTTGAAAATGTCATGTGATGCATTTAGTGTTCTGACACTGTCGAGACTGTAAAGATTTTGCTTCATGGAAAAGGAAACGTGCAATTAAGGGAGGGCTTTAATTGCACATTTAAATGTCAAATTAAATGGACAGTTTTCTGTGATGAGGTTAAAAGGTTCAATCATCAGGTGGCCATCCAATCAGAGACCTTTGCAGAAAAGAAGCATGATGCTTCAGACTCTAATCATTACGTAGAGCACAGAGAATGAGAGAATCTATAAGAGACTGAGTTTCACTCTCCCCACTGTCATTTTTCCTTTTCAACTGCAATAGGGAGCTGTTTACAGACAGGCAATGGCACAGTGAAGACACAGTAATGAATGGTGCATTCCCATTCAGAGAGGAATCCATTCTAAATTCGACACACTGGACCCTTCACGCAGGTGTACTGTCCCCTGAAAGCTCTCTTTGCTTCCCATGGTTCAGAGTAATACTTATTACCACCACTAGAGGGCTTTTCTTTACAGATACTTTAAGGAGTGTGGACTCATTCTCTGGAGAAACTTGACTTACACTGTCTACCACAAAAAAATACTACCTGTTTTGCCACTGCCCTTAAAAGGTTCTGACGTTAAAGTTCCAAGTCTTTGGACATTTTCAATAAAGATTTGGAATCCTCAAAAAAAGACAAGCTAATAGGTTTTTTTGTTTTGGTTTCTTTTTGACTTCTTTGTTGTTCTTCAAGAATTTCCAGATGTTACCAGATCATAGTCATAGTTCATAGTTCATGGTTCACGGAGTAATTCTCAAAACAACAACAAACAAGACACAACAACAAAGAAATAAAAAGAAAAAAGAATGTGTCAACCATTTTATAGACATTTCTTTCACAATGTCAGTCTATGGTGAAAGAGCCTTTTTGGGTCACAGAGCATTAAGCGACAGACACCATAGTTTTATTTATACAGTTTGGCCACTCTGTTAATTGGCTTCATCACCCAGTGCACTTCCAGGTCTCATCATACATCCAGACTACAACAGTGACGCACGCATGAATCCTGGTCCCCTCATCCCAGTCTTTCTGAACGGGTTTTAGGTTAAAGGCTGAAATAATGTCCATGATAAACACAAGCTGTAAATAATGTAACATTTTGTCCAAAAGCATAAAATGTATCAGTTAATAACCTACTTGAATTGTGAGGTGTGTTTGAAGCGTGAAGCCATTTGTGGTGACAATAGTCATTCATCCATCGTGTAGTTCCTTCGTAGCCTAATATTCGATTTTTAATTCTCATTACTTCATTTTAAGTGAAGAAATCACACAAGTTGTGTTCATTTGTATCGATCGTCTTGCTGAAATGAATGTAAAATCCTGCTGGCATTTGGTTGAGAGAACTCATGCTGATGAGAACTTCGGGGTTGGCCAACACGTACACCACTTCTGTCACACTCCATGAACTGTGTTAAGGTGGTGTTACATGACTGCGTCACAGCAACCTCCTAACCTAAAGAGAGGCATCACAGGGGACTTTCACAACATATTTTCAAAAATCCTTCCTGCCCTGTGTATAAAATTAATTTTGTCTGATGAATAAATTGGTGATGGCTCAAGGTAGTTTATGTAGACGTATCAATGATAGGCAGTGGGTCTGAGAGGAAATCGTTTCCTGCTTTCAGCCACGCAGGTTTTTAACAGATTGCTTTGTTAACCAGGGTGATGGCGAGCGACCACTGCTATCACACAGTAATTGGAACATTTTGTGTCTGCTAATTGCTATGCAGGCTTCATGATCATCGCAATTCTGCTCACCTGTGCCACTGGCATGACTTGTTGATATATGTAGGAGTAAGCGGTGCCATTTTGAGTCGTGTGTTTACTGCTGTATTGTGTTGCATTTCTCTTGATTCTCCTGTAAAACCATGTTGTAAACCCAAGATTCATTGACTTGGCAACCAGTGATCGCAGATAGACGTTTACGACTAAACTGAAGCTTTGACAATTAATGTCATGAATATGTAAGAAAAACCCGCAGCATCAAGGTTGCTTTGTCAACACAAGCCTCATCTCTACATTCTCATCTTGATCATAATATGCTGCCATGCCACAGGCCTAAATAATGAGTATTGTGCATTGAAACCCTTATTATACTCTCCTGCTCATTTCCTTTTCTTCCTCTCCATCTCCCCCACCTCCATCTGTCTCCCTCTCTCTCTCTTCTTCCTCTGCGCCAGCTGCTGCTGCTGCTCCGGAGCCGGAGTGGCGAGTCCCCTCACCCCCCCTGCACAGACAGAGACAAAAGGCCTGATTCGCCTGCTGAACACTGCCCCCTTTCTCCGTCCGTCCCTTCATGAACGACCGTGGTGGTGGTGGAGGTGGCGGCGGGGGCAAAAGGAGGAAACGAGGCCTGGACTGGGACTAAATCTAGGACTGACCCAGTGAAGGAGAGTGAGAGGAGGGGGGAGGGGAGGAGAAGGAAGATGGGGGCTGGAATGGTTAGGTCTAAGTAAGGCAGGTGCTGAGGCCTCTACAGGAAGATTTTGCTTGAATATCTCTCAGGTTGGAAAAAACTCTGACAAGGGTATGCCACATTTACCTCTATATATGCATGAACGTGCATGTCTGCATGTGTGTGTGTCTGTGGGGGTATAGGTAGGCAAGGATGGCATGTAATTGGTAGGAATCTGGGGAGGGAGGGGCATGGATGGCCTGTGTTGCCCATGCCAGGTTGCCTTCTGGGTTTTAACATTCCTTGTCTTTATGTCTGATGAGGGCTACATGCACATCAAGTATTTAGTTTTCTTTGGTGTCATGACTGGAGATATTGCCATCGAATCTAGGGTGAAGGCACTGGGGGATCTGTTTGAAGAAGAGGTCAAGGTACCTGACTAATACCATCATGGTTACTTAAACTTGCATCTTCTGTATTGCCTTAAAGCTTTTTATTCCAACCTTCTTTATTCAAAGTTTTATTATTTTATGATATTTTATGTTTTTTTTACTGCAGTAATGAGTTTAATTTGTATCAAGGTCTCTTTGCTCATCCAAACGTCATCTTTTTGTTGTTGTTTGTATCATAAGGCCTCATTTTCGGACAGCGAATGGGACCTGAAGCAGGAAACTCATTTAAACCCATTTTAATTTCATGTAGACTATTGCTGTCTCTTGTTTCACATACTCTGTAAGAAAAAACACATGTAATCAAGGGAAAATGTTCAAAGTGTTTCCTAGGAGTAAAGTATACGGCTTCTGCCTGTGTGTTTCTGAGGCCGTATTACAGCACAGGGCTTTATGTTGGGTGACCAGAACCAGCTGAAACCGGTTTGAGGCAGATGGAGGGCTGACGGGAACAATGCCGTCTCTGTGCTCCACTGAGGGATAGAGATAGTCCAAGCTACTCCATGGCAGCCCTCCACAGCTCAGCCACTGGCCACCATGGGGCACAGACCCTGCTGCAACTGCTCGCTGCTGGGTGGATGACGGCGGGCTACGCAGCATGGCTCACAGCGAGGGGAGCAGGGAGATTTGGGAAGGGACAGGGGTAGGGGGGACGTGGCTGGCTGGGAGTCTGTGAATCTGCAGCCTAGTGCCTGCCTCACACACACACACACACATACACACACACAGGAGCATGATCAATCTGTCTGTTTGTATGTCTGTGTGCTGCTAGTGGTGCAGAGAATGACTAAGGAGGATCCTCACCAGGACCACCAGCACTCACCAGATCCCTGGATGTAACCTGACCCTGTATTCTGGGCCTTTGCCTTTGTGAGGAAGCAGGACTTTTTCCAGTCAGGGTGGGGTGGATGGCTTTTTGTGGGTTAGTAGTGTTGTGACTGTTTGTTGCAGGATGGAAAAAAGGAAGGAAAGAAGGTTTGGCTAGTGGCTGGAGAGGGACGGAGGCAAGAGGGTGAGGAGTGTCTGATTCTCTTGCATGTTTTCATTATTGCAATTTTATATTACTGAGATTGTAGAAATCTCGTGGATTTGGGGTGGTAATGGTGCATGAATATTAAAATTGTGTTGTTGAGAGGGGTTCTGCGTTGTGTATTTTTCATTTTTCTCTGTATTTAACCTTCATTTACTTTCTACGTCAGGCTGCTCTGGTTGTCATGGCTGTGACTAGCTGTTCTTTCCACCAGGCCTTTCTCTCTCTGCTGCAGCCTCACACAGCTCAGCAGCCATTTTTTCCCCTCATTTCACATCTCGTCTGCCCTTTTCCCTCCATACTATGTCTCCCTCCTTCTGTCATTTTGTTTGTTAACCTCATGATTGCAGCAATCCCATCCCCTGGACAGAGAAATGCTGCTTAATGAAACAAAGATGAGACTACCAAATTTGGGTCTGTGTGTGTGTGTGCAGATGTGGTTGTCAAAAAGCAGTACTGGTTTAACTGCACGTACAATCAGGGTAGCCCCATGGCTGTGCCTTTTGTCACACAAACACATCTCAGACACAGTCCATGTCATTCCAATCATATTGTATCTTTAGTGGCCACTATTAAAAAAATGTGATTTGAAAGACTGACTTTTGGATTATAATCCACTAATAGCAAAAATATTCTAATATTAAAAAATATATAAAACCTAGAGTATTCCAAGAAATGAATATCAAAATATCAAATTAGAGACAATTAAGCATGAAACAATTCATATATGTGCTTGAGAGGTAGACCATCTATAGATCTGGGTCTCTAATATCTAATCTAATATCCCCTGATGAACACCATGAGGTCATCATGTTCAAATTTTTCGCCTGTGATTCCACAGTGTTTCTCAGAAAAATAAAGTGGGACAAATAATCTCAATACAGTGCATACTTGTATGTCAAATGGACTTAAAGTCAAATGGCTTTTCATTATCAGTTTGAGGAGGAGAAGACTCAGCTCAGCCAGCTAATGCGTAATGAACTATCAACAGCCATGAGAGGTCCTTGAATTGTTGGTATTGTGAGAAGGGAAATGACAGTGTTGAAAATGACACCATCGGAGGGTAATCTCCAACAGTCAGCAGTCTTGTCAATGTCAACCATACAAAGTCTGGAACTGCCTTGTTAGTATCTACAACAAATGAAAAGGCCAAATGTAAAACTTAGAGTGGTGATGTTAATAAGTCAACCATCCACCCATGACACCTTTCACCAATCACAGGTCTGACACTTGCACAACAAATAAAACATCTTCTGCATCTAAGATTGCTAATATGTCTCCAATTTGCATAAGCGTTTTTAGTGGAAGTTATCTGATTATCCAGGATTATGCAATTATGTTTATTACTTTATATCGGGGGGGGGGGGGCACTAAGAAGGAGGAAGCTTCACTCACTGTCCAACAGTTAAACATCAGTCAATGTCTGGCTATCTGTGAGTGTCTGTGCCCCCGATGGCACTAGATGGCCCTTGCTGGTAGCTTTTCATTTTGTCGAGAGGACACACACAAAACATTTTCCACTTCACCTCATCTGAGCATTCCTTGCAATACCAGTGTCATTTGCACCTATTTTATTGAAAACTCTCATTTAAAAGTAGATATATTAAGAAACCAAATTCGATTGAGGTGAAAATTGTAGACACACACAACAGTGTTTGTCTATAGTCCTAGGTCTTCTAGTTTTTAATATTTTAATATTTTTGAATGACAAATACAGCCAGAGGCTACCTGCAGATATGGAGAGTTATTTCCTCTCATGCAGGTACAGAATGTACATGACCATTGGCTGTAGTCTTAGTGGTGTGTTTTAGCCCAAAGACAAGCTAAGTGAGGTGGTCCAACAACTGGCCTACACTGATGCAAGTTCTTTGATGTGTGTTTGGTGTATCTTCACCCTTAACACAATAATTAATCTTTGAACACGTCTTTCTTTCTCCAGGTGATCTCCTCATCAGAGCAGGGGCAGGATCATGGGAGATATGAAGACGCCAGACTTTGATGATCTGCTGGCGGCCTTTGACATCCCTGACATGGTGGACCCTAAGGCTGCTATTGAATCTGGCCACCACGATGACCATGATGAACAGCTTAAACAACCCAGCGGAGGAGCAACTACCACTGAAGATGATGCCCACAACCCCTCAACAGGACACGATGTTGGCGTTAGTGTTATTGTCAAGAACATCCGTAACATGGACACAAGTGAACATGGTGAAACAACATCAGACAAGTTTCACTCCCAACCCCACCCCCGTTCTGTTAGCATTGGCAATGGACTTCAAAATGGCTTCTTGCAAACCATTCAAACTGGTACTCACTACAACAAAAATGGATGGAAAGCATCCAGGGAGGAAGGACAACCAGTTTCCAAACCACCATTAACTTTCAGTCAGTTCAGTCCCATCTCCAGTGCTGAAGAGTTTGATGATGATGACAAGATTGAGGTAGACGACCCAGTGGACAAGCAGGGTGGTCAGCCATTTCTTGGGTCCAGCAGTAAGAAAGAGGAACAGAATTCCAAATCTCCTATATCAGTGGACAATGTTTCTAAGCCTGCAACAAAGGACCTAAAACCTGACCAAAACAACAATGGCATTCTGGGAACTTCCAAATGTAACAAAACCTCTCAATTAAGTTTGCTTGAGGAGGACCCTAAGGAAACTGTCCACGACTCTCCAGGTGTGGAATGCATGGAGGGTGATGAGCTATCGGGGACGGGTAGTATGTCAAGCACATCACATATCAAATCAAAGTCATGTGCAAAACTTTCTTCTTGTATAGCTGCCATAGCAGCCCTCAGTGCCAAAAAGGCCAGTGCTACAGACTCTTTGATCCAGGATTCTCCTAAAAAGCAGAAAGAATCCAACCAGGCTAATGAAAATTCCAGAGCTCCAGGGAAGCCACATGAGCAGGAATCAGCCTTGGAGTTTGCAGAGAGGCTGCTATCAAGACAACCAGATAGTCCCTCCAGTGTCAGCAGTGAGGGTAGCATCAAAGGTTCCCCAGCCTCAAGTTCAGACACCACCCCAGTCATTCCAAAAGTCAGGATCAAAACAATCAAGACCTCATCTGGACAGATCAAGCGTACAGTCACTCGCGTCCTCCCCGAGTTTGATCTTGAGAATGTGAAAAAAGGAGAAAATTTCAACAGCCCATCAGTCATGGCTACCACAGGTGCAATTTTCTCAAGATCCTCTTTGCCAGTAGTAGCCACAAGTGGAGGAACATCAATTGAAATAACCAAGCAGATGACCATTAAACCTGTGGCAACAGCCTTCTTGCCAGTCTCAGCTGTTAAGACAGCTGGTTCTCAGGTCATCAACCTGAAGTTGGCGAATAACACCACAGTAAAAGCAACAGTCATTCCTGCTGCTTCAGTGCAAAGTGCCAGCAGTGTCATCCTTAAAGCTGCTAATGCCATCCAGCAACAAACTGTCATGGTACCTGCCTCCAGTCTAGCTACTGCCAAACTTGTACCAAAGACAGTCCATCTTAGTAATCTAAATCTTCTTCCTCAGACAGTGCCCTCCACTGGCTGTGATCTCCAACAGGCCCTGTCCTCCTCCAAACAATCCCAGCAACAACAATCCCAGCAACAAATCAAGCAGCAAACAATTCTTGCTGGCCAGCCCTCAAGGAAACTCTCAAGAGTTCAAGTGTTCACCAGCTCTCAGAGCTCTGTAGTGGATGCCTTCAATAAAGTCCTCAGTAGCATAAATCCTGTCCCTGTGTACATCCCAAACCTCTCTCCACCAAGCTCAGCCTGCATCTCTCTACCTTCTCGTGGCTACAAATGCCTGGAGTGTGGAGACTCCTTTGCTCTTGAAAAGAGCCTGACCCAGCATTACGAACGTCGAAGTGTGCGGATTGAGGTTACCTGCAACCACTGTGCCAAAAGTCTGGTGTTTTACAACAAATGTAGCCTCTTGTCTCATGCTAGGGTCCACAAGGACAAAGGGGTTGTCATGCAGTGCTCACACCTGATCTTAAAACCTATCCCTGCTGACCAGATGATAACCACAACATCCTCATCAGGACCACCTACCATTACAGACACCACGTCCACCTCTCATGCACAGGCACCTGCAGTTCAAATCCAAGGGAAAGTCACAAGCGGTGGGTCCCAAACTGCAGTGATTTCAGCACCATGCAGTGCTCCTCTTGAAGCAGCCATGCCCTTGGAAGATGATGCATCAAAGCTCTGCAGGCACAGTCTTAAGTGTTTGGAGTGTAACGAAATGTTCCAGGATGACAGCTCACTAGCCATGCACTATCAACAAGCTCTGGAGTCCAGTGGGCAGGTGTGTGTATGTATGGCAGCTTTCTCATATTAAATCCCACGTTCTGAAATTCTGGCATTGCGAACAAACATAGCACACGACAGGAAAATGTCTGTCAGGAACTGAGGTAAAACATACAGGAGGCAGGACATGATGCAAAAACTACACTGCAGTCACGCAGGATGTTTGTAACCATGAATAACCAAGTCTTCTGTCATTTCTTAAATTTACTTGATTATTTTGGCATTGACATAACCGACCAAAGTTCCAAAATCTTGTGTCTGAAGCTAAACACGGCATTTTTGTATAAATTACCCTTCTTATTTACCCTTAGACATTTCACACACTCATTCCACTTGCTTGCTGCACGTTTCTTCAGAAAATTACCTGCTCCATTCATATACACAGGCTCAATCGGACATTACAAAGACATTCAACAAAAGAGTTGGCAAGTCAGTTTAATATCCAGTCTGAGAGAGTCCAACATTTGGGCTCTTGCTCCACAGGCTAATGTCTAGATAAGTTCAAGTTTACAAAGAGCTCATGAAAGGAGAACATGTATTTAACCGCAGCTTATTATTACCTCTGGCCAAGGACATAATTTTTTTGAGGGCATCTTTCCTGTCTTTAAGCAAAAAAAAAAAAAAAAAAAAAAATTAAAAATTTCACCAAATTTAGAGGAGGGGTATAGCATGGGCCAAAGAAGAACAAATCACATTCAAGGGAAAATCCATTTAACACAACAAAAAATAGCATTTATTACTTCTGGTGCGGCAGAGTTCGCCTTGGCTGAGATATGCGTTCTCTGTGTGCCCTCCTGTCTTCTAAAATAAGTACAAGGCTTCTTCAGGAAAATAGTCTGCCTTGCACAAGATACTGGGCACACACATGTGATGCAGATTTTCTATACAGCATGACTTAACTTTATTTATAAGGTCCGCAAAAACAAAAAAAAAGTGGGGTATATGGCTTACATCTGGTATTACTGGCTTTAGGTTTTGAGGTTCTATGCTTTGCCACAACGGTTTTAAATGGAACAATTTTTTCAATGAAAAGATGTTCCCAAAAAAAAAAGTGGTCATAGTTGTAGGCTTTCATTTCTAGACAAAGTGTTGCGATTAAGTTTTTCAAAAAGAAAATCCTTTGGCATCTATATCCATGAGATGTAGCCTAAGTAAGATTATATTAAGGGTTTTATAATGGCTTCATGTAAAATTCCATTAGAAAGTACAGTGACATTAAGATAATTTCTACCTCCTTTTCTCTGTGCCTACAGAAAACCTGCACAATCTGCCAAATGCTTCTCCCAAATCAGTGCAGCTTTCTGTCACACCAGCGAATTCACCAGCACAAGTCTCCGTACATCTGCCCCGAGTGCGGAGCCAGCTGCCGTTCTGTCCACTTCCAGTCCCACGTCACCAAGAACTGTTTGCATTATACCCGAAGAGTTGGCTACCGGTCAGTCTAGACTAAAATCAAAGTGACATGTCAGCAGAGTATATGTCAGTATTCTCTCAGATCCAAAATAGTTCTTTAAATGATTGCAAAATCTGATATAATATATGCTAACTGTTTCTTCCAACAAGAAGCATTCTTTGTGCTGACAGTGTGATTGCTCATAATTTCTTTAATGTCCATTTTTGCTTTGGCACAGGGCCACTTTTTCCTAATTACAGTTACATCACATTTGCCTCAGCTTCATAATCCTGTGCCAGTGAAATTATGTATTCCAAATTATTCTTGTGCGGAGAAATGGGTCTCATTTCTATGAGGTGACATCAAAGATACAAGCCATTAAACATACTCAGTGCTTGAGTAATTATATTCTAATTATGGCCCAGAGATTGACCAAAACATGACATTCAAAAGGAACATCTTGTCTAAAAGAAAATTTAAATCTAAAAAAGACAGTCTCTGTGGAGTGCTCCTGAATATAGTCAGAAGTCACCAGTAAGGAAAATAAAAAACTCCAGTCAGAAAAATGAGTTTAACTTTCTTACACACAGTCAACATCTTGGTTGTCTGCCTTTTGCACACTCTTACATTTTCCCCCTCTGCTTACAATCATTTATTCCTGCAGCTGTATCCACTGTAGTGTGATCTTCGCTGACGTTGCAACTCTCAAGTCCCACATCCAGAATACACACTGTGAGATCTTCTATAAATGTCCTCTTTGTCCAATGGCCTTCAAGTCTGCACCTGGAACACACTCCCATGCGTACACACAGCATCCGGGAGTGAAAGCAGGAGAGCCAAAGTAGGTCCAAATGTTAAACACTGACCAAATCTATGGGGTTCTATCTTCTTTCAATGACAAAAGTTTGGTTTTGGAAGTAGCCAAAATGTATTCTAAATCAAATGCAAATTACTTAAAATTGTGCAGTATGCACATAATTTCTCCTCAAAGAAGGAACATATACAGTATCTATTCCCCACATATCCACACACTCTTCCACTCTCACAGTGAAACACCAGTGTAACTTAATAGCTATGTCCAATTTTTTTTTTTTCTAAGAAAAATCACCCTCGCTGCTTCATCAGTAGGATTAGACATGGTGGCTTTACTTGGGTTTGATTTTTCCACACAGAATCCACTTTAGCTGGCACTGATGACGATTCTGGTGATCAGAAGCTTGTGCTCTTTCCCCAAGCTTAAGGGTAAAGGTTAAAGTTCAGTTCCACTCTCCATCTTGAATTGTCTCACCTTGCCTCATGAAAGAATCACCAAACTTTCAGAAGTGGTACATGCGATCGATAAGGCTGGAGACAGGATAGTAATCAAAATATGTCTGATCAGCCTATAATTTAAGTAAGTGGTATGAGGCAAAAACTCTCTCGCCTTATCTTTCCTTATCCGTGTCTTTCAGGGTTATATATAAGTGTTCCATGTGTGATACGGTGTTCACTCTGCAGTCTCTGCTCTACACACACTTCGACCAGCACGTTGTCAATCATAAAGTTTCGGTGTTCAAATGCCCTGACTGCTCCATGCACTATGCACAGAAACAGCTTATGCTAGACCACATAAAGGTAAGAACATTTTTTAGAAATTTAATGCTGTGTTTTTCTATTCCAAATTTCTTTATTAAGGTGTGCCAAAATGTCAATATTTGTGAATCCTTCCCAGGCCATCCATGGAACTCTGAAGACTGTTGAAGGTCCACCAAACTTGGGTATCAACCTTCCTCTCAGCACAAAGCCAACGAATTCAAACAGCACCAACAACAGCAGTGCCAGTACCAATAACAATAACAAAGATGGAGGAACTGTAAATGGTCAAAAAAAGGGGGAAAAGAAGCCTGCACCTTCTTCATTAAAAAAGATTAACAGTAACGTTTCAGGGGAGGTCAAGAACCCTCCTGGCTCAGCATATACATGTGGAGAATGCAACAGCCTCTTCAGTTCCAGGGAGGTCTATTTGGCACACATGAGGCGTGAGCATGGCAAGGTATGTGGCTTTTTTATAATCTTTGAGCCAACAAATATCAGAACGATTATGAGATGATATCACACATAGAAACACAACGCATAAATATAACCGTTCTGTTTCATATCACAGATATTGAAGAAGCACCCATGTCGACAGTGCGACAAGTCCTTCAGTTCCCCCCACAGTCTTTGCCGACATAACCGTCTCAAACACAAGGGGCTGAGGAAAGTTTACACCTGCCCGTGAGTACGCATAATGATCCTTAAGGCAGCTGTAATTGATGTTTTTTTTACTGTATCAAAAGAGAAAGCATAATGTCAACAAGAACAAATTGGGCCTGAAATGCAATTTTGATTAAGATGTTGTTCTGCTAATTCCGCATCTGTAAATAACAAACTACTCGCTAACAATGCGGCCATGTCAATCTAAATTTCCAATGTCACCGATGGCTCCAAGTGGCAAAAATACCAGTCAATGTGGGTTCAGTGGTTCAGCATGATCTCTGTGCACACAAATTGCTGCCTCATAATTACCTGTCACTAAGGAAGATGCAGTAACCAGTTGGCTCTTCACTCAGAGTTTCTGTGTCAAGCGCATGATAGACAGCCTTGCTTTGATAATCCCAAAAGTTTTGGGGCACCTAATGCTCCTGCTTGCATGCACCAGGCTTGAAGCCCTTCCAGGATGCCATGAAATTTGCCAAAATCACACAACATAGTAAATTAATATAGGAAAAATAGAGCAAAAAAAAAAACCAAACAACAACATCAGTTGAGATCCAGTTACGAGGTGTCTGGCAGCTGAAAGTAAAATTAAAATCCCCAAACTGACATCCTTAGTTTATACTCATAAGACCACAGATTTGACAGATTGGCAGTAAGAAAGCTGTTGTTAAAATAACAAAATTGAGTCAAGTTTGTTTTAGCTGGGTGCAGTCCCAGTGCCAAAGCCCAGAAAAGTTGAACAAGTGACTGCTTTTGGAAAAACACAACCTCCTGTTAAGCTGCAGCTGCCAATCATGTAAAGTGAAGACCGGACAAGCAGAATCCCAGGGATTGAAGCCTCTTCTCCATGTATCATTCGGCTGATTCCTTAGTAAAATGAGACTAGAAGGTGAAATAATTGGTATTTTATTGCACTTTATTAGGCACTGTCCAACTCTGAGTCAACCCTTCACCAAAAGACTGCTGCTGGATCAGCACATTCAGCTGATGCACCCTGAGGGGAAGACTGCCAGCTCTGATGACATGGCTGCTTTACCTGACAAGAAATCGGTACTGAGGCACACACATTAAAGTCCTTGATCTTGCAAGTCATTTTCAAAAGGTCCCTGATCACTTTTAAATTATCTTTCAATCTCCTGTACAGACCCTCAAGAGGAAACCAGAAGAGGATGAGGGGTCTCCAGCATTAAACCACAGAGGCTCTGACTCACAACCATTGAAGAGACTCAAAGTGAACATCCCCAAAGTTCACAAGTGTGCCGTCTGTGGCTTCACCACAGAAGACCTTACTGCTTTCCACAAGCACATTCCCCAGCACAAGTCTGACGGCTCGTCCTACCAGTGTCAGGAATGCGGTCTCTGCTACACCTCCCACCGCTCACAGGCCCGACACCTCTTCATAGTCCATCGACTGAAGGAGCCACAAGGCCTGGGCCGATACAACGGACGGGGTAAGGATGACGACGAGAGTCAAAGAGAGAACCAGTTGGATGTTGCAGTTGACAACAATGATGGGACAGTAAATACCAAATGTAAAGTTTGTGGGAAGCTGTTTGAAACAGAGGGAAACCTGAACACTCACATGAGGACACATGGGATGGCGTTCATAAAATCAAAGCGATTAAGCACGGCCGAGAAGTGAAAAAGATGCACTTTTCAACCATTCCATCTAAATCTTTGAGTGAAACATGGAGTCACATTTGTAGACAACACACAGCATTTCTACTGGCTGGTCATACTGCATATAAATATGTACATGTAGCGTACAACAATATGTATACGATATACACACCAAAATATGTAATATACAGTATATCAGAGTCACTTTATGTGTCTAAGTGAATCGAACAAAATAGTTTTTGTACACACATAAGTGTTTCTATACGCCTTGAATAGATCTTTTTTTTATAGAAGAGCTTTTTATTTTGAACAGTTTACATTGTTGTCTTCTTACTAGACTAGAAAATGTATGAATATATAGATGACACGGGATCAATCCTGTAGTTAGCAGTATTTTGGATTTTTAATGCTGCTATTGTCCAATGAATGTCTTTAGGGTGCTTCATGTCCCCCCATGTTCCCCCACGGTCACACTGATGCCGGGATCAAACTACATGACATTTAGTGTCTACCAATGATTGTCAGACTTAGCAATCTATAAGTAATACCATAAACTGATATTATTTCCAGAACTTTTCTTGATGATCAAAAATCCCATTGTGTTAATATTTTGAGAAGGCACCAACTGTCACCCCTTCAACATTATCACAACATCATTACGAAGCTATTTGGTCTAAAATATGGTGATATTTAATGTATCGCCCAACCCTGTTACTTCTCGTAAATGAAAATCACATCCTGGTTATAAGACATTGTCCTTTATGGCGACTTTTCTACTGTAGCTGAGTGCTAATATTACCTGGGAATGACAGCATAGCTTAGCTAACCGGCTACTCACCAGGTTGCTGAATTATCACTGCTAATTCTCGCCAAAATTGATCCTTTGTGACTGTCTTGGGTGTCCCCTCGACGAAACTTTAAAAAGGCAGGTGTATTTTAGCCACTGCTTCAAGAAACACTTCCTCCGGTCAATTATTCCACCTGACAGTAAACACGTCACCCTTTTCATCCAACTCCATGTTTACATCTGCGCGCTGGAAAGCTCCCTGTCGTCTTATTGGTTAATGTAAATCAGAGACGTCACACCGATTGAAGACCGGGGGGGCACGATTTTTAATGCCGCGTTTTTTAAATTTAGATTTTGTTCATCATTTGTTATATTTACTCGTAATTTAGCATACAAATATCAACAGCGTGTATCTAAAATCCAACGTGTTCTTGTAATTTATGATAGAATATACCTCCGAAATTCACGAACACCCCTTCTCCTGTTGGTGGTTTCTCCCAGCGGAAGGTAAACAAGCTGATAAGCATGAGAGGTCAGGCCGACAGAAAGTTGTGAGTTGAACAGCAACCCCGTTTTTGGACGTGATGAAATGAAGTGAACAATCCTCAGTGCATTTAATCGATATAGTTTGCTTTGCAAAAGCCTGCGGCAGCTGAAGTTGTCAGCATCTTCAATCAAATTGTTTTAGATCGCTTGCTAATCACGGCTAAAGCGTTTAGTATATTAGGGAGACGTGATTAAACGTGATGTCAGTGAGCTGATAATTTTACCTCCGTTATCACAGCCAAAGCCATTAGCAAAACAATGAATCATATTACATGACGGGTCCAGATGACTAGAGAAAGCCCTGTTGCCCCTCGTCAGGTGCTTGGTAGTGGAAGTCATTGGTCATAATACAACAGGGGAGACATTGTAGTTATAGTTCCTCATGGTAAATATATCACAGTGATTTGTCTTATTTGTTTTTTTGTTTTTTGATGATAATGATGATCAGCATCATCATGAAAAACGTCATAGATGTTTTTGTTGTTTTTGGCTTGTTTGTTTGTTTGCCTCTCAAGAATTTTGGCTTGCATGATACCCCTGAAATCAAGCAACACTTCCCCCCGCATGTTGCAAGAATGTTATATGAAGTCAAAAAGACTTCCCAGATGGTTCGTGGCTGTTTTTGCTTTATGTCTTTCTGCAGTTTAATCCCGGCATCGGCAATTTAAAGTAGACTCTGACGTTACCATTCGACATTCACATTATATGTCCTTAATTTTCTTGGATTACGCTTCTCTCTAAACCCAGAGAGAGCTACTGTGGTTCCACTGGAGACGTTCTAATACATCCTGAAACTATTGATCCTGAAACTGTGTCTTCACATAAATAAGTGAGAAAAAGACTGGATTAAATATCCGTTCCCGGGACAATCAAAGGTTAAACCCATTTTAGCTGAATTCCCATTCTACCTGGTCCACCTAATGTAATTTACCTATCAAATAAACACAAAAATAACAGGAATCCATTTTAAGTATGAGCCCCTCATGTTTAGGATGATTAAGTCAAGCAAATGTCTTCTAAAGACAAAAACTTGGGCCAAATTTTAATTTGCATTAAAAATGTATTTTTTTTAAAGTCGTGAGACTTTTTTTTTTTTATATTTCACAATGTCATTCCTGTCTTCAAATGTATATGGCAGCTCTTTGTGATTACAACTCACTTAAAAATATTTATTTACCTTAATATTGAAAATATAAGATACAAAGCACTTGCCTTTCCTATGAGAGTGTCCTTTACAGCATAACGGTACTCTCGTTTTGAGGACAATATTTTGTTTTCATGTTGCATTTTTTTTGTGTATGTTTCTTTCTAATGTGAAATGCTAATGAATGTTTGTTGAGAGGAATTTACACTGGGCAAAGATCTTGGTTGAAGAAAAAAAATACTTCCGAGAATGTAAACTTGGCTGTGTTTGGGAAGAACTACAACCAGTTTGAACAATAACTTTGAAGAGGCATGAGAAAGCCATCTCAAGTATGTTTTCCATTGCTGTCTTTTGTTACAGGCTTTTCTGTAATTTAGGATAGTAGGTTTTCTTCTCCAATGATAAGACTTTCAGTGTCTTGCGCTGTAAAACTGCATGTGAGAAGCAGTCTGTGAATTGTTGATTAGAATGTGTCTTGCTGCTGCTGCTGCTGCTGCTGCTCTTTTTAGAGATTCCTGATGCTTGTGTAAAATGCTGTGTTTTATGTCAATAAAAGATGAAAGGTGAAGATCTGATGTCATCTACACACGAGGCATCAGCTCTTTTGGAAATATATCTGAAATCCTTTCATGATAATACGTATTTGTGTTTACAGCCCTGTTTTGGTCACTTACTCCATGTTAAAACTGCATTAAACGACGTCTTTATGTTTTTAATGATTTGGAAAAAAGCAAGGCTTTCCACCTCATGTTGTAACTTGTTTCTGTTTCTTCTCCGTCTCAGTCAACAGTTAATATCAGTTGTTTCATTACCTACAATACATTCTGTTCCTCTAATCAACAAATTTGAATGCACCAGTTGCTTGTATTTTACCACTTGTGCCAGCAGAGGCCACTGTTGCTCAGCAAAACCATACAATGCTGCTTTAATATAGCTTCTTTGTAAGAACACTGCGTGCAGCTTGTTGCTCGGCCCTGAATTATGATGATCAATGAATACTTTGCTCATCTAACATCCCTCCTCAACCCCACTTGACAGAATATCTGTATAAGCATAATCCAGGCTTAGGAAGAAGATTTGGTTGTATGTAATAGTTAAGTATTTGGTCTGTGTGTATGATTATATGTCTAATGATTATCTGAAGGTAAAACTCAACAAAATGGAGTAAAATGTTATAAAAACTTGAAATCAGTTCCTTATCATTATTGGCACCGATGGGCACATATAAGAGCACACAAATTCAAATTAATGACATTCTTGGTACATCATGTATGAAGGCGATGTTAGTTCAAATAATGTGCATTCATGTAGATTTTTAGGACAAGTTCCCCCTCTAGTGGCCAATGTTGCTTTATTTCCTGTTGTTTAACTTGAGAACACTGTGCCTCAGTAATGACATGTTCTTACACATACATTTGTTCTCACACACTATATCAATATCAACTATATCAATTTATTCAAATAGACAGTAATAGATAGAAAATAAAGTCTGATGGGAAATTTGAACTTCTTGTTCCTTTATCTATTGTTTACCTGAAGGCTGACTCAGTCCTACAGTATGTAAGAACAAGTTTGTGTTTAAGAAAATCAGATTTTGCTTTTTTAAAGGTTTTTTAGCGCGCGCGTGTGTGTGTGTGTAAAATGTGATGTGCTTACATGTGATTTTCCAGTTGAGTCTTATTCAGAGAACAATACTCCAGCACAGAACACACTCTATATAGCTTGATTAAAATATATATGCGCAAACAAGCATGAAAAAGTAGGATCAAATTAACAAGACGGATACAACGTGTCTTTACAACAACTGCTTGAGGACGTGGATGGCTTCACTAATTCTGTTAATTCCGTGTAGTGACATAAACGCATCCTGGACCTTTTTTGTTACCCACTCATCCTCGTGTAACTGTATCCTTTCACACCTGCTCTAGAGCCCCAGTTACCAAGGAAGTTTTACAAACCATGGAAGATTAATTCTTTCTCCACAACGTGTCCCTCTACTATGTTATTTAAACACCTGCTACAACAATAAGATGTAGTCTGATGTATAATGGCCCCGGGTTGGGTGGCATTGCCTCTGGTAGCAGCTTGTGTACTGCTGGAGCAAACACAGGCCCTGGATGTGTCTGAGAGATGTATGATGGATACCAACACTTTCCTCTGGGAAATCAACCAGGACAGGCCAAAGGAATATGCTGTCTTCAGTAAGTCCTGACTTTTTAGTTCTTCCAGACTGACTTTGCAGAACATTGCAGAACATTCAAACATTCAGTTCTATTAGCAGAGGCCAAATTACTTCCAGCTGTTCTTTTAGAGAGCCACTTCAGTTAAGAGTTCACAATAGCAGTTAAGTGGTTCAGGAATCACCTCAGACTGACCATATGAACATACTTTTAAAAAATTCTAAGATATTTTTATTAAGGTTTGTAGTCTAACATTTCACAGAGGTGTAATACAACAAACTACAGTTGCTGTTTGACATGTACATTTTTTTTTAATTATCAATGTTTGTATCAAATATTTACTTAGAGGGGTTGAGAACACTCATTTATGACAAAGCTTGTTTAAGTTGCTTATTAATTAGACAAGCTTTTAGTCAGACCTAGGTTCATATGTCTTCATGTTTTACACCTTGTTTTGTGTTTAATATTGTTTATTCTTTTTTATATTATTTTTTTTATACTTCTAAGGTTTTTTTAAAAAATAAATCTCACTAATTTTACGTATTCATTTTAACCATAAAGACCCAGTTTAAAACAACGCGGATTCAAAATATTTCTCTCAAGCATCTTCAACATGACGAATCTCACACAAAGTGCAATATTTGTCATGACTGAAACTCGTACTGACAGGCTACTGTTACAGCTTCAGTGTCCAGCTACACAACTGAATAGAATATACGTTTACAAGCTGTTTCAAATAGCAGAGGACTGATTGTTTTGGTTCATGTGAGCTTCCTAATACTCAGAAGTAGAAGAAGAATTGCAAACAAAACTAGATTCCTTGTCATCGTCTGAAATATAAAAACTCATCACAGGATTTCCATGAATCAAAATCATTACATTGGACCTCTTGGATGTTTTTGAGTAAAAGAAAAAAGAAAAAAGAAGAAGTAAGCAAACATTTTGTTTGTATCAGATGCCAGTTGTGGTAAAATGACGTTCCCGATTTCTGATTTTCCTGCATTAGAAATGTTACTATTGATCTATAGAGGCAGAACCATGATTAAGACATGAGCGTTCATGCTATTGTATTTGCAGTGTTTGATGCTTTTGGTAAGACTGGCAGCAACGTTGAGGGAGGTAACACCAACCGGCCAGGCTTGCTGCAGCAGTGCCGCTCCGCCCGAGGGCCCACCTTCTCTGGGCGGTACTGCCAAGTGTTCCTCCGGCAGGTAGTAACAAAAACTACATGTTAGAAGAGATAATATCCGATGCTTGCAGTACCAGGTGAGTGGATGAAATGTTCTACCACCACAGGGAACAGTCCAGTACTTTGTGGGCATTTGTGTTCCGGACTCTTGTGAGGAAGAAGACGTGCAAATGCTGGTGGTGTACGGTTGGTGATTAATTAGTATCCTATTATTCTGCATTCACAGCAACATTATATCACTCCCATATGTTTTACTTGTTTCCCTTTTGAACAGGGAGGTTTCAGTTTGGCCAGACGTCTCTCATCCCTCCGTTACCCTCCATCCTGGTCAATCAGTCCACTCAGGAACTGATCATGGCACACTGTTTATCTGACAGCATTGAACCTGATGCATCAGAAGTCACGTGCCTGTAAGAGTACGAGCGGATAACCTTTGTTACACTCTTTACCGTTGGCCTTCCCCTAAATCAAAGCCCTTCTCTCCTGCAGGCTTGTGTGTTGTGGAATGGTAGCACTCCCTCTTGCTGCTACCTTGATCGCAGCTATAATCAGGTGGCAGCAGAGGAAAGCGGTCACTCCTGCGGAAGAGTCTTCCTCTTTAAATGCTGGCTTCAACTTGTATGGGACTCTGATGATGAATGGCTCCTTTTGCAGTGAAATAAAGAACAGTACCTCAGAAGAAAATCGTAAGTACAATGTGCATTATGTGTTTTTTACATGGCAGGATTCATGACAGATCTATAGCTAATATCAAAGTAAGCAAATGCACAAGAAAAGTATTGCATTATCGCATACAGAATCCCAGAGTGCCAAGTGAGAGAGAGAAAAAAGAATACTTTATATTCAAAAGATATTTGTTGATCCTACAATTTAATTAAATTATGGCCCAGAGACATAACTTGTTGCCATACTTTGATTCATTTTTGGCCATTAGATACAACTTGTTATATCTTGACGCCATGAATGAATAAAAAATGTGTGAAAAAGTTATGTTTAGTGACCAGAAACTTTATTTATTTATATTTAGTGGTGAGAGATGATCTGAGGAACAGCTTAGGTATATTTATCTCTCTCTCTGGCCACTCAGTAGTTGTTGGTGAAAACTCACAGCTTATTTTATCCAGACACTGTCTGATTGACAGCCATCACAGACAGCAGCAGGCGCAGATCGCGGTGTTTTCCTCGAGGCTGTGTACTCCAGTGCCTTCAGGCGTTCTCTCTTCAGAACACCAGCAAGGGTGTCTTAAGCACCTCCTCGTCGGCGTCAGAAGGAGCCTTCTCCTCCTTGAATGGCATCCGTGTTCTCAGCCTGTTATGGATCATCTGTGGTCATTCTGCACAGTTCCCCGTCATTAACAGCCTGGGTAGGCCAGAACTGAACCTGCCTTATAAAACTCAATCAGTGCTCAGTCAGTTCACTCATACTGCACTGTCCTCACTGTAGATAACTACAAAAACTGGAGGGAAACTGCTGAGAGCAACCCTGTGTATGTGTTAGCTATCAGTGGGCCTGTGTTTCTGGCTGTCGACTCCTTCCTCCTGCTGGGGTGAGGCTGAACCCACATCAGACCATGCTCTGTATGAGTTTTAAGTTGCTGGTTGCCAAAGTAGCTTCTTTGTTTCAGGGGTCTCCTAAGTGCCAGGTCTCTGCTGGCCTCCATCCACAGAGCTGAAGACAAACTGAGTCCAGGTCTGGTGGCCAACTACCTCTTCAAGAGGATTAAAAGGTACTCAGAGCTAAAGTGTGATTATTAAGTTGAATTGAAGCAGGATTTCTCTCACACTGAGCAATCCATAATATGTTTGTACCCCAAACTCCAGTTAGTTTGCCTCGCTCTGTAGGCCATGACACCAAGTGCGTGTGTGTGTGTGTGTGTGTGTGTGTGTGTGTGTGTGTGTGTGTGTGTGTGCGTGTGTGCGTGTGTGCGTGTGTGTGTGTGCGTGTGTGTGTGTGTGTGTGTGTCCTTAAAAGGTCTAGGTGTAGGTAGCCACAGAAAATGTGAACTGTCGTTGTTTGTTTTCACGACAGGATTCAACCACTGCATCTGTTCATTATGTGTCTCACCATTGGCCTCATCTCACTGGTCCACTGGGGGCCTTACTGGTTCCCATTTCTGGATGCATTAATGGATTGCAAGACATACTGGTGGGCTAACTTGCTATTGGTCAGCAATCTCATCCCAATTCACGAGATAGTGAGTTTAATCAATCATTCAGACTTATATGTGTTTGATTATTAAATATCTCTAAACTGACCCGTTGTTGGTATGCTCCAACCTTTCTGCAGTGTGTTCCCTGGACATGGTACCTCTCTCTAGACTTCCAGTGCTACGCCACCACTCCTCTGCTGGTCTATTTTTACAGACTGTATGTGCATGTGCTTTTATATGATTGTAAAATGTTGTAATTTTTTTGGGGGGATAATTTGTCTCCTACTCTTTATCAGGAACAGAGGGGTGTTTGCTGTTGTGGCAGGAGGCCTCCTGTTGATGACCACGCTGGCTGGTTCTGTACTAACAGCATTCATGCAGCTGCCAGTTTTCCAGCCGTCTACACTGTGAGACTGATAGGAGCCAAATATATAAAATACAATTTCATTTAGATGTCTTATACCCTTTTTAAGGTGGATAAAAACACCCACTAATGAGACTTTTTCCTTCAGTGTGAAAGGGTACAACCAGCTTTCATTTCTGGGTCAAACGGCTCTCCAGTAGTCGCTGGTGTTTATCGGCTCCAGCTCAGAGTTATAGGAACATGACACTCAAATGGAGACACAAATTTTCACCCTTCCTCAAAGTTATGATGTGAATTGCTCGCACACAACCATTGTAAACACACCTGCTCAAGACACACTGCTGCTACACTGAACTTTTATATAACCTACTGTACAAGCTACACACAGCCTGTGGAGAGTCCCAGGTCTCCAAGAATGAGTAATGGGTGTAAAATGGCAGCTGGTTATGCAATTTTATTTTTTCTATTTAAAAACTTAACTGTACTGTTGCAATTAAATAAACACTGTCCACCAACTAGCAATAACATTTTCCTGACCATCCAATGATTGTTCTATGTATTTATTTTCCAGGACATCTGAGAATTATGTCTTGTATTACTATGTGAAACCCTACACCAGATATGGACCATTTCTAATTGGAATCTTGACTGGAATTTACCTGACAACAAAGAAAGACCGGCTCTTGAAGAAGAGGGTGAGGATATAATCAAGCCACACCAAATGATACACGCCGCCGCACTGACGTTTGTCGTGTCTCATTGTTGCTCCAGTGGCAGGCGGCTCTCGGTTGGTTGTGCTGTCTGTCAATCATGGCTGTGGTGGTTGGGTTGGCCTACATCCTCAGGGAGACCCCAGCTTATCCCTCTCTGCCACATGCCCTCTACCAGGGGCTACACAGACCCCTCTGGGCACTGGCTATAACCTGGATCATACTGGCCTGTGAGGAGGGCTACGGAGGTAAATAAGGCTTTAGAGTACCGTGGTTGGTTGGTTGGTTGGTTGGTTGGTTGGTTGGTTGTAGGGTGAGTTGTTTGTAGAAACCAGTCAACTCATCTCGTGTTTCTTTTGGTTTCTAGGCCTCATCAAGAGCCTCTTGTCATTGGGTCTCTGGGTTCCTCTTACCAACATCAGTTTTGCCTGCTATCTGATACATCCTGTCTTCATCATCCTCTATATTGGCCTGCAAGAGACCCCGATCCACTACACAGACATTAACTTTGTGAGTTCTTGACAAAGTTTCATGAATTCAATGCTAATCCACAATTTTGGCTTCTCTGTGCCTTTTTAACCTCCTATACTATCCATCTGCTTTCTCCTGTAGATGTATCTGTTCCTTGGTCACCTGGTTCTCACACTGGTGGTGAGCTACATGTTAACTGTGCTGGTGGAGAAGCCTTACCTCCATCTGAAATGGAACCAAACGCAGAAATAGTTCAGTAGCTGAATGAAGACTTGCCCAGCTTTAACACACCTATTTCTAAATTCTTTGTAAGCTGACTGTCCTATTATTGCCATCATAAACATTTAAAAAGAATAAATGTTAGTCTGGGTAGTTGTTGAGTATGGTAAATGATAGTTTCTGGGTTGTTGTTGTTGTTGTTTTTTTGCATTACTTTAAGTAAGTAGTATAAGTAATGATAACAATACGTAGAAGTAGGTTTTACATCAACCACAAATCTGATGTCGTTGTGGATGTAGTTCAAAGTAGTTCCCTCCTCTGAGCTCATCCAAAATGGATTAAGTTTCTCTAAGTTTCTCTAAGGACAAAGATGTCAAATAGGATTATTTGTCACTTAGATACACTTTCCCCCATACAGCATCGGTCTTTTTAGATGCAGCAAAGAGAACCATCTCCTAATGTAACAACAAAATACAAGACAACAAGAAGGGGCTGTCTTGTGATGATCCTTATCTTATTTCCCACCATCATTCTCCCGCGTTTCTAAATTTCCAACAGCACAACCTGTGTTCACTGCATTTGCCATAACAGTGAGTCAGAATCCACAAGTGACTGTGACTCAGCTGGTGAGGTCACAACAAAGGTTTTTAGTTTCTTGTGACGCAAAAAAATCACACTCCTATGTTTCCATTCTAGCAGCCGAGCTACGCAGGGAATGCTCTCCTCTTTACGTTGCATGTCGCTGAGTAATGCCTGGTGTGATGCTTCAAAGACATGAAGGAATGTCTGAATCCCTCTGCTGTCGTTCATCTCCGCCACTGGCTTACTAACACAACAATCACGGAGTGATGCTTGGTGGTGTAACACTATAATTTACTTGCTAAAGTACCCTAAAATAGCTTAAACTCACCGGATTAACATGGTACATCCAGAAAATCCAGATTGTTAAGGAGCAGAAACACGCAAGTATTCTGTTTTTGTAAATAATGTCAATTTTCTTATGAGGCCCTTAGTTAACTTTGTCAAAACTTTTATTAAACATCTTAATATCTTCATGCTTCATTGGCATGTCAAATTGTGAATATTTCCAGCAGAATAGTTGGTGGTAAGGAAGACACCCCCCCCCACACACACACACACACACACACACATACACCCAGTGATGTCTATACAGCCCACCTCCCTGATAAATGCATTACCAAACTCCTCACCCTGATTGTTTACTTGTGTTCTATTTTAGCCTGGACCACGATGTGCTCTAAAAGTAATGCCAAAAATGGTTTGCAATGTCTTTTATAACATTTAGGCAGAGCGGGTGTGTCTCATGTGGCCCTCCAGCTTGAACTGCTCCTGTAAAACCTCCTTTAAGTGACCCTTTTACACGCCTGCACAAACAAAACAGGGCTGTGACGTGCACGTCTTCCGTGTGCGCAACCCACCGTTCTCCACCTGACTCTGTCCAGGGACTTAGGAGGGAAGGAGAGCAGACGCCAGGTGGAGAAGGAAAGGGCAACAACGTGGTGTAAAAATATATCGTGCTTTGGTAAGATGACACCTCTCTCTCCATCATTGCATGATTCCACGAGGCCACAAAGTCTGATCCAGAACGCCACAACAACATACTCAAGATGGTGTAACATGTCTGAGGCTGGTAGAAACTTTTCAAGTGCTTTACAACAGCTGTTAGAGTTCCACTGAGACCATAATTGAGGCTTTTGTCTGATAAGTTATTAACATAACGACTCATCTATACCTGCAATTAAATAAAATGTTTTAGTTATAATGAAATACACTCCTTCCAGCTACAGAGCACAAAATAATAATAATAATAATAATAATAATAATAATAATAATAATAATAATAATACATATTTTAGATGTGACTAACTACACAAGGTTTTTCTAATTGCACCTGCAAAATTAGCTTCTTATTGCTGTTGTTTCTTTTTGTAGTGAGTAAATAAATAAATAAATGAGACAATAAATAAATACATAAATAAATAAATAATATGCCCTCAGCTGTTCTCCCGAAGGTGTAAGCGGTTAGCAAACACACACTTGCACCCCTCAGGAATGCCTTACCTAAACCTCATCCTCATCTTAGTTCTAAATTCTGTTGAATTTAATGTAATATTCAGTAGCAAATATACGCCTTGTGTTAGTGTGTAAAAAAACAGTAGGCGATGCTCTGCGTACATCTACCAAGAATATTCTTTCTGTTGCTTAGTAGATGTCCAAGGAACAGGTGTGTGTGTGTGAATGTGTGTGTGTGTGTGTGTGTGTGTGTGTGTGTGTGTGTGAATGTGTGTGTGTGTGTTACATAACCACACAGAAAGAGGCGGAGGGTTACGTCTTTTAAATGGTTTGCATCTTCATCCTCCTCTGTTTATTATCTTCCTAATGACTAATGGCATCTCGGGGTGTTCATCTACAAATCTGATTTCTTGTTCACACAAACACACGCACACACACACACACACACACACACACACACACACACACACACACACACACACTTACTCTGATGACTTAACATGATGCTTTGCCAAGTAAGTGCTCTCAAGTTCAACACCATAAATGCCATCATAAACCTATTTTCTGTTTTACTATTGTTATTGCGGGGTTATGAATTCTTGAGGCATGCCTGCTTCATTTCAGGCTCTGTTGTTACCGCTATTTACAAAGTGCTGATTTTAAAGCAGGAATAGTATCCGCTCCCATCAGCTGTCATGGGAACAATAACACAAGAGGCATAAATCACTGCTGGTTATAAAGCTGTCACACTTCATTGTGGTTATGGAACAACCGTCAGTTTGCAGTTTTCTGCAGGAGTAACAGGGAATGAGCCTGTCAGTTTTTACTGTGCCTAAACAACTCAAACCAAGGGCCGTCTGGCTGTGAACAAAGCATCAATGTTACCACAGCAACAGCAATCATACCAAAACACTCCAAAAAAATCAATTAAAAAAAAAAATGTTTTTATGGAGCAGTGATGCAAAACAGGGGAAATGTGGTGACATGGAAATACAATTTTTGGAGAGGCCTTGAGATTGCAAATGTCTCAGAAAACTTGCGATAGCCCAAATAAAATGACAACAAATTGAAATGTGAAGCAAGAACTGCTAATGAACAGAAAATTAGCAGCAGGGATGCAGCGTGATCACGAACACTCTGATGTCTATCACATCCTCCACACTTTCTGTTGTTACATGTTAATTTGTGAGACTCCATTATTATTATTATTATCATTATTATTATTATTATCATTATTATTATTATTATTATTATTATTATTGAGAAATATGACATTTTCTCTGCTTGTTGAAAAGTGAATTAGAAATAACATGAATGATTGCGCTGGATTTCATCATCCATCAATTGTTCGGTGACTTCCTGACCACTGCACCTGCTGACCCGTCAGTGTCGGTGGGTTCAATAGCTGTGAGATGGTTTGATTGTTCGGCCCGTACTGAAGCGGCAGCTGGCCGACAGACTGACTGACAACCACTCAGAGAGCCGAGCTGCTCGCGAGGCTAAAAAGGAGAGAGGTGTAACAGGAGAGTTTGTTAAAGAGGTGCTTCAGGTGACAGGCAGCACTACTCTGAAGACTACCAGAATACCTGTTCAAAGACTTGGTGGCTGAAACTGAAATTCCCATCATCTTTTGTCAGAAATAAAAATGTCAATTGAAAGACAATTTTTTTAAACCCATAATGAGTGTATTTATGCTATTATAAGTGTATTCTAACTAAATATTTTTTACTTATAAAATCAAGCATCTGTAATATTTGTTGTTGCCTGATACAAGTTAATGTGTTCCCACAAGATAGATAGATAGATAGATGATAGATAGATAGATGATAGATAGATAGATAGATAGATAGATAGATAGATAGATAGATAGATAGATAGATAGATAGATAGATAGATGGATGATAGATAGATGATAGATGATAGATAGATAGATAGATAGATAGATAGATAGATAGATAGATAGATAGATAGATAGATAGATAGATAGATAGATTGATAGATAGATTGATAGAATATTGTCACCTTCTTAAAATAATTAAAATAATAATTTTTACAATTTTATCTTTTGCTTAAAGCAACTCCTTATGATGTTTTGTCTCCAGTTTTTTGTGTTGATCTGAAAAACTTGACTTGACTTAGGTGATTGTTTTAAGAAGGCGATGATGTGGAATATAGAATAAGGTAAAGTTGCATTGTAAATTGCACATAGGAGATTGCACCCCACTCTTGTGATGGTGAGACAGGTGCATGTGTAGATGTCAGTACTGGTAGGTCCTTTGTTAATGATAGTAAAGCTCCATTGATGTGCTCATGATCCATCATGAGACTACACAGGAAATCTTTCCTAATTGGGGATTCAAAATAGTGACGGTGTTTCACAGTCTATTTATCTAAAGTAAAATATACAAGATTACAACAAATATACATATTCACCTCCATTCGCCATGACTGGAGACCGGTGGCTCAGCCCTCAGTACTAGGAGCTCAATCTCTGTGCAAGTCTAATTTAAAGGAGTCAACAGAATGATGGTAAACAGTTTCCCTTCACATAGGCACACACACACACACACACATACACACACACACACACACACACACACACACACACACATTCAACAAGGGAAAAAACTTCACCAAGCCTGACCGCATGTATTGCAGATTGTCTCTGATAGACTGTTTGAGAGCATGACCGGTTTATTTCCAACGCTTCCATCGTTTTCTCTGTGTTGTCTTCCTTTTTGAAATTTTGATAAAATAAAATAGTGACAAATAATTGAGTTACAATTTTTAAAAATCCTAAAACTACTGTCCCTCATGTCTTACGGACATATTACAGATCAAAATAATCATTAAGCAGTTGGTTGAATGTGTAAAGTGGGTCATCATAGAAGCAGCTTGTATATATAGATATTGAGCGTTACATTTTCAAGATCGGCACATGCCTGCAATATCAGGTAACTGACTTTCTACTTGTGGGGGGACAACAGTTAAAAATAGACTCAAACCCCGAGACCGCCGGCTCTGCTTAAGCTCATAACCAAGTCCTGCATCACAAGTCTCTATCCTCAACTGCACGGCAATGAAAAGGTATGTGCATGACTGGAAATCCCCCACCAGAACACTTTTATTATCTACCATTCGAATGTACCATGATGTTTATTTGAGGTTGTTTGCTGTCATGAGACGCGTTGTAAGTTGCTTGCTTCCCCACGTTACTACATTAAGAACACACACAGTGCTGTGCTGCATGATACGCTTCATGATAGTTGGAATAATTGAAATTAGACCATAACTTGCAGTGTTAGTCTAAAAATTATGAAAATGAATGAGTTGGTCCCTGAACACACATCTGACAATCAAGTCCTTCACATAGAAAATACTTAAAGTTGCAGCAGACTCTGGGGGGTTGTTAGACCAAGGATGGATTTATTTTGGCTCAATCATTTATGCAGGCGCTGACGGGTTTATTGTATTTTAATGTCAGTATATTAATAGATCAAACCCTAAGTAACAGGATTGATTTAGGTTCGATGTTGAACTTCCAAGTGACTCTTAAAGTGCAGCTCTGGTCATCTGCATGAGACACATTGTGAAAAGATGATGTATGAGAGTAATATTCCTGCAGAGCACGTGAAACACCTATGTATTATTCAGTCGTGCTTTTATTGTGTTTTACAACCTCAAAACTGAAGAGGTTTGTCACGGGAGTTGGGATGTGTATTTTCCAGCAAACATTTCAGTCCCGAGGGCTCGGCGAGGTGTCCTTCAGTACAGCAGGAATGTAACTAATGCAGGTCATGGGTGAAGATGTTCTGGTATTTTTCCAGAGTCTTTGCCACCAGCTCCTCTCTGACAATCTTGTATATCAGGGTGCATGTTTTGAAGCCTCCCCCTTCAACACTTCGCATCAGGCCTCTGCACGTACGTCAAATAGCGCGTAGTGGGTAACACGTGTGTGTGCTTTTTTAAATCAGTAAACATTTGTTGTTCCAATCGGTGAGACACTACATCAGTCCATGTGACCTTATAAAATTCTAAAGTCTTTAACTTAAACTAGGAAATATGTTGTTTAAGGGATGCGTTGCTGACCTCAGTGACCCAAATTCCCACCTTTTGAGTTTCATAGATTTCAGGAATCAGGCTGGCATTCGTTTGGAAAAACACATTTTGTAGCTAGCAGAATTGAACATTGTCTTTTTTTGTTCATATATCAATATATCTGTGTGAGAAATTATGAACTGAAAAAGAAGGTGTTGATTAAATGAATTACAAAATGATATAATATATGATACAACGCGATATGATAGGATACGGTACACTTTATTTTCCCTTTCTGAGAAATCTGCCTTTGACTTAAATGCTTTACTCATGGATGCCCCCACAGTCAAGTAACAACAGCACATGGAGCCCTCTATCTATCACAAGAGTAAAAGTGCATACTGTAAGGCAAGGCAAGGCAAATTTATTTGTATAGCACCATTCATACGCAGGGCAATTCATAGTGCTTTACAGAGGTAAAGAGAGAATTGAAAGTTAAAAACAGTTTAAAATCGAATATGTGAATTAAAACATTCAAAAGTCATTTAAAATAAATAAAACAGTTTAAAATCAATTCGACAGCAGACAAATCAATATTAAATCAATCCATCACCAGATCACCCAGATCAATACAGTACCAAATCAATGCACTATAAGAAGGCTGCGGTAAACAGCAGTGTTTTCAGCCCTGATTTAAATGAGCTGACAGTTTGTGCACACCTCAGAGGTTCAGGGAGTTCCACAGGTGTGGACCACAGAAGCTGAAAGCAGCTTCACCCTGCTTGGTTCTGACCCTGGGGACGCTGAGTAGACCTGTCCCTGATGACCTGAGGGGTCTGGATGCTTCATACCCAGCCAGCAGCTCTGACATGTATTTAGGCCCAAGCCCATTCAGTGACTTATAGACCAGCAACAGGATTTTAAACTCAATCCTTTGACACACAGGGAGCCAGTGCAGTGATTTAAGGACAGGCGTAATGTGGTCCATTTTCTTAGTGTTGGTCAGGACTCTGGCAGCAGCATTCTGGATGAGCTGCAGGTGCTTACTGTAATCCGCACTACACATACTGCATGTTGCAAGTAACATATATTGCATGGTTGAATAGCGCAATGAGAGGCTTCTGCTTCTGCAATCCCTGCAGCCTTGAGGAACATTGTTTAAAAGCCTGATAAAGGTAAGAACAAATAAGTTCTTAAAACGGTTGCGTTTGTAGTGGGGCATCGGCGTCTCGATGAATAAAACCTCAAAGAAGAAACATTTACAGTTTTGCAGAAACTAAAGTGAAAATAAGGAAAAATAGGCTTGTTTTAATGATAATCTGTGTTTTGTTGGTTTTGTTTTTACAATATCGTGTGCTGCAATGCAGTTTCAGACAATTTAAACATTTCTGTCTAATACTGCCTTACAGAATGTAACTACTTACAACTTCAGGTTTGTGAACTTGAAATTCCTTTGTGTTTTTTTTCTTCACGATGTTAATTGTTAAAAATGAATGGACATGGGTGATTGGTATACATATACATGCCCAGACCACTAGAGAGAAGTTGTAGTGCATGTGCTGATACCCGTTCCTGCAACACACCAACGTTTTTATCGGCTACAAAGTCAAAACAACAGGAAGGTTCCCTGTTGATAAGGTATTTTAAGAGTCCTTTACAAGCTTCTAAAATAGATGAAACGCGCTGCTTAAAGAGGGTATCTACTTTAGCGCAGATAAACATGTCACACAAAGGGACAGCTAGGGGGAGATAGCGGGCCTCCTTTCTGATGCAGTCGTAGGTAAGGTAAACATGCTTTGATCGGGTCATTTACAGACTTTCCCCTGTCATGCATTACTTTACAGGGACTGAATCAAAAACTCAAGAGTACAGCTGAACCCCTGGGAAGGAGATGAAAGCAGAAAATCTAGGAACCTTGACCCTGCAGCCAGAACTGTGTCATTTCCAACCCAAAATCGCTGTTTGAGTTCACAGAGCAACACACCGAGAAGTCCAGATGGACGTGACTCTTCCGTGCACCGACAACCAAACGCTGTCGCCGGTCTCTCACAATCAAACTGAAGATTCAGACACAGGACACCACCCGTCTGCTCATAATGAGACTAGAACAGAGACTGTGTCAGATCTCTCAGAACCTTCTGAACATTTATCAAACATTTCCAAATGCTCAGACTGTTTGAAACCTTTATCATCAAGCTTTAATTTTTCACTCTGCTCAGAGCCTGCACAAAAGGATGACGATCTCAGGGTTTACGGCTTCTGTGACTCATCGGAACCTATATTACCTCTTTTATCTCCTGAACTTATTCCCCCTTCATCCGAGCTTTACTCCAAACATGAATCAGTCTTAAAAGAAAAGTCTTCACTTCAACCTTTTGGGGGATTGTCTGCTTTTGAGAGTTCAACAGAGCAGCCTCTCCCCAGCTTCAGCTCCGAACACAGTCAAGCCTCCTTCCGATCATTATCGCATCAGTCGGATAGTTTGGAGAGTGATTCAGATGTAACGCCGATGCCAGACCTTTATATATTTGAAAGTGACACACGGGATGTCATCCTGAGCCCAAATGTAGATCCCCAGGAGATTAGAGGTCCTGAATACCCAACATTCACACATACAGAGGGAGTAGAAGTCCTGAGGTATGATTCAGCTGAGGTGTTGAGACATCATCAGGGCAGTGTGAAGGAATGGGCTGTGATGGACAATGAGTCAGACGTGAGCCAACACACAGGGCCGAGCCCAACTGCTGCCTGTGAAACAGACTTGATGTCAGTAAATGATGTGAGACACGGGAAGGTGGAGGTCAATGGTTTAACCTCACAAGGAAAGCGAAGTGACAGTCCTATTGAGCTGTGGCTCGACGCATGCCAGTATCTGGCAGGCGAGGATACAGATAATCCTGATATTTTGGGCAAGATGGATCAATGTGTGATACAAGAGGGGCTCTCAGCCACCAATGACTTCACTCTCCAACCAGAACAGACTCAAGTGTCAGGTTACAAGGCTGAAGGTAGCAGCAGGATTGGCTGGTCCGGCGATGACACCAAAGGTTGGGGGCCACCGGTTGAAAGGTGGTCATCAGTAGACAGCTGGGCTAGTGCACTCTCAGACTGGACTGAGCTCATCACTGCTTCACCAGAAGAAATCACATCTTCCTTCACAGAGATAGGGGCAGAGATAGATGCTCTGACACAGGCGCTAGCAGAGGTGAATACGCACGTTGATTCCGAGACTCTTAAAGGAGACCAGCAGGAGGCTCAGACACAGCCAGCCATGGGAGTCCAGGATCAACTTCTGGAAGAACAAAACATCCCAGAGAGCCCAGTCCTCTCTGGGCAGAGTCATCTGTCCTTCCGCCTGGAGGCTGCAGGACCTGAGCTGAAAGAGGTCGAGGGTTCCCAGAGTGCTGAATCCTTGTGTGACTCAACAGCCACTACCCAAGAGGAAAAGGAGGCACAAGCAGCTCCATGTCCCATGTGCCAGCACTCATCCATGACTTCACCTGGAGGATACAATGGTGTGACTACCACACTGACCCCTGGATGCACTGTTGATCTGGACCTTTCTCATTTCGATCTGTGCGTTGAATCTTTGGAGGGAGAGATTTTTATCAGTAAAGAGCAAATTACCCTGAAAATAATAGAGGATACAGATTTGATTGGGCAAGACACATCTGTAGAGCTGATATCAGAACAGGTAAGATGCTTTATTTTATAACCCTACTTGAAACTGTGTGTGGATATGTCACAGGTAAATGCTGACCCATACCTAAACACACTCTCATATATGACATGCACCACTTTCATGAGGCGTTTGGCATGAAAGCAGCAGTGGAAAGATTTCACCCTTCGTAACAGAAAGCATCACCTTTGCATGAGTTGTGCCGGCCAGCAGATAAATCAGTCATGCACTTTGTGAGAAATTCGAGGTCCTGCCCTTGTCAATGTTGTCATACCTACAGCATTGGTAGCCAGTCAGGAGGGACACAGAGTCCATGTATGAGGACTCGCAGGTATTGTCACCCCGCTCTGCATTAGAGCCATTCTTTTCATCACGGCTGTCTTTCATTCTGTATTATTGGTTAAGTCCTTTGGCCTCCATCTTAAAGAGTGACAGCCGTGTGTGCCAAAGGAAACAGGAGTGCCTGAGAGGAAAACTTCAGATGGACAGAAATGGCATCTAATAATAGCTTAAAGTTCAATTATAATAGCATGCATCCGTGGCGTGTCAGGGTGGAGGGGTGAGAGGAGAGCACAGCTGAGGACTGTAACATGACCTTCCCTTGCCAGCTCTCTCTCTTTCTCTCTCTCTCTCTCTCTCTCTCTCTCTCTCTCTCTCTTCATACAAACCCTTTAGTACACCCATTCCCTCAGCATCTCCTTAAAACCCAGGATCAGGACACCAAAAGGTCCGTGGGACTAGTAGACTGCTTTGAGTGGCTTGGGTGCGCTCAGCATAGCTGGTGCTCCTGTTTATAACAGAGACCCTGAAGGTTTCAGCTGCATGCAGGACATATGGACTGTGGGCTTGGAGATAGAAGCATGGTGTTTCATGAAGGTCTGCTTTGTGGCTCTATAGGAAGGTATGTGTTGAACAGGAGAATTAAGCGTTAGTATCTGCCTTCAATGTAATTGCATGTTAAATAGTTCAAAGTTAGAACGGTATAATTTCTTAAAACATTATTCTATTATCAGCCCTCTAGTGATGGAGTGTGTGAGGTGACGAAGGAACATCGTGTCCAGCCCACATCGGAGACCAAACAGGGCTGCGAGCCAGCAGTGGTCGATCATGATGGAATTGAAGCTTCAGCAGATCTTCATTCCCTCGCCACTCAGACACTGAGGAACTCCCACGTGCAGGGTGTAGACGGAGAACCTGGGTGGCACATTAATGTTCCCACTCACGTGTCGTTGGACACTTTAGCAGACCTTGACGGAACAGGTCAGGTGGAGCCACAGTGGGGGAGTCCTAAGTTTATTATGCCCTTAGCTCCTCTCAGTATCAGCTCCTCCCTCAGATGTAGGACAAGCACCAGTTTGGAAGGAGATCAAACTAGTGCCAAAGAGTCTTTCAGTGACAACAGAGACCTCACCCGGGATCATGTATCACCTTTGCCGACCACTTATGGGATTACTGACACTCCATATCTGGAAGGAGACAAGCAGTTGATTCATAAAAAGGAAAGTACAATTGATTTTGCAGAGGGACAACAGGACTTGCACACAGAGAGAAAAACAATCATCGAGGGGATTAATGACCTCAGCAGAGAGGTCTCGAGCCTGTCTGATGTCGCTGCGGATCATTTCGTAATCTCAGCAAAAAACCGGGTTGCGTTCATCACTTTGGACTTAAGTGACCCATTTGTCTCCAGGTCTGTTGTACAATCTGAAAAAGCTGAGCTAAATCCGAAAAAAGCTGAAAAGATGCCTCACAAAACAAACAAGAGCTCCTCAGAGAGCAAAACCCGCTCCAAAAAAGAAAAATCAGCTGTTCAACATCATCAGACGTCTAAGAAGCAGGACACTCATCATGTCCTGGCTCAGCAGACCTGCAAACAGAAAGAAACTCTTCCTGCGGAAAATCAAGATATGGCTCCTGAGCTGGAAGACAAGCAGGATAAACGAGTGACTGAGGCTGGTGTTGCTGCTGAGAAGGCTAAACCACATGGCAAGAAGAAGAAGAAACACGGGCAGAGTACAGCAGGAGTGAAGAGTGTCGTAGAGCCACCGGTGGAGGTAGAGAACGGAGCAAAAGCAAAGACAGCGAAAGGGAGGATCGATATGTTTGAGGCCAAGCTGGGTGCTAAAGCTGCAAAACCTCAGAAGGACAGTGATCCCCCAGGGAGAGCTGGGAAACCGCAGCCGGAGCCTCGGCAGGGGGGGAAACCTCCACATCACACAGAGCATGAGGACCACCCAGCAAAAACCAGTCCTCTGAATGATGACATTGTTAAAAGGCGACGCCTGTCAGAGGATAAGTTCGGGAAGCTCGTCAGTGTTTTGGAGACTAAACTAGCAAAGCCACCAGGAGTTTCAACTCAGGTGAAGAGCGACTCAGCCAAAGATGTCGGAGCGACTCGGAGGAAAGCGTACAGTGAAGTGGTCAAACAAAAAACAGCTCTAGAAGGTACGAGATTAACCCCCCATGGTACACGTGTGGAAATGCTCATTCTCTTCTACATCATGATAAAAGTACGTGACATCATTTACAGACCCCAAGGTGGTGCAGCCCATTCAGGCGGCGTCAGTGAGCGGAGACCCCCAAAGTTTGTGTCTGTGGTGTCAGTTTGCAGCTGTTTCCAGCGACTACACGGTCACCTGGAGGAGGGAGGGCGTCGCCCTGGCTGAGGTCAAGAGGAGGTACAATGATAGTTTACCACACAACTCACATCTCCACTTGTCCCCTCCACTTTTGTTACTCTCACAACAGTTCAAACACTGGCACATAGGAACCAATATTATAATACATTTTATAATAATACGGTATTCATATAAATTTGTGACCTCATCCCAATTACTCATTTCACTGTTATACATCATTAGAGCTGTTTCCAGTGTACTGCTTTGTTTGACCTAGTCTGACAATGCATTTACACTGTTTGCAAAAAGGTTTCAGTCATTTATTCCTTTAAGTACATTATTTCTGTGTCTGCTACTTTATGCTACTTTCATTCAATATCTCAACTGCTAAATTACTTGTATGCAAGGGAACATCAACCGAAAGGTTCTAAACATAAATGTACAAATGATTTTGAGCTTTTAATGATACAGTACCTATTTTGGACCATCTCGACTAAGTTTAATGTGCAACCACACACCGATGGAAAGACCATAAAGCTGTTGTGTTTTGTTTTAGGCATTTTTTTTTTTAAATGACACAAATTTTTGATTTAGAATCTAATGGCAGAGTTCATAGTTTATGAATTCGGAGTGTTTCTTCTTCCTCTTCTCTGAAGTGCAGGGGACGAGAGCAGAGTGTCGCTGACCGTCTCCAACACTTCACACAAAGACCTGGGCAAGTACCAGTGTTGCCTCAGCAGCCTGCAGGGATCAGTCACACTGGACTACCTGCTCACCTATGAAGGTATTTGTTTTAAATTTTGATTACATTCTTTCATTTTATTTTGTTTCATGTCCTCTTTTTGACTATCCTGCAGTGCTCAGTGAGATCGTCATCCCTCCAACTCCAAAAACTATCTCAGGTGAGTTGTGATCTCCTGGCAAGTTCCATGTTTAGTTCATGATAATAAAAACTCAGCTCGACCAAAGCGCTCTTCCTCCTGTCCAGACGCGGCTGTTGAGGTGGGGATGGAAGAGGAAGACGTCAACTGCTCCAGGCTGTTGTTCAAAGAGGATTTCTTATCAGAGCAACACTTTGGAGAGAACCATCCTGTCAGCATCGTCACAGAAAAAACCCACTTTGGGGAAGGGATGCACCGGCGGGCCTTCCGGACTAAGCTGCAGGCGGGTCAGGTGCCTCTGTTGCTGCCGGGACACTCCTGTGTGCTCAAAGTACACAACGCCATCAGCTACGGGACCAAGAACAATGATGAGCTCATCCAGAAGAACTTCACTCTGGCTGTGGAGGTAAGAAATGATTCTTTAAATCTTGGCCACTAGGCAGCATCATTGGTCAGGTTAACATGCAGCCTGTTGACTGCTACACTTATTGAACTCACTGCCAGCAGGTTGAGCTTCCTGCGTTGATGGTAAGTGTTGTCTGTGTCGGTGGCAACATCCTGCCAGCTGCCGGAGGATGTATACGGTGAATGTTCCCACCCATTAGCCCTTTGCTAACTTGAACGTGGACGTCGAAGTTAATCATGTGACTCTTTTAGATTTTCCAATCCGCCACCTTTTTATAATGATTGCCTGAGTAATTTTTTTGGCAATTTTGTTTTTTTTTCCCAAATCAAATCCTTATGATGTTTTGTCTTCAGTTTTTTTGTGTTTTCTGAAAAACTTGACAAAAATTACCCTGCCGACAATTTTAAGAAGGTGACGAAATGTGAACAGAGCAAAGAGATCAAAATCGAATCGTGGAATTTCTATTATCACAGATGTGTGATACTCAGAACAGTAACAACAGAGCAAGCTAACGATAGCGTCTCTGACATATATGGTTGTTGGTAGTACCTGTCTTTGCCAGAAGGTGGAGACAAAAATGCTGCACAATTCCTTTAATGTGGAACCTGAAACCTTAAGGCGCTGACACACTTTAACCATGTAAAATTTAAATTAGAGTTTAGAAAACTGTATGTAAAAATGCCAACAAAAAAACAAACACATTATGAGACTTTTCATCACATAAGACTTTATTCCCTTAATAATGAATATTGAGTGAAAACCGTGTTGTTGTTTTTTTCTTGTTTTATTTTGTCTTGACATGTATAATCAAAAACAAATGATATGAAAAGATTTATCCTTTACAAAAAAAAAAAGTTTAACATTTCCAGTGTTATTTCACCAGCCAGTAAAAGTTTAATAAACAGACTCGACATGTGATTTGACTCATTGTGCTTTAATTTTGATTTGATCAAAAAACTGGGTTGGGACTCGGCGAGAGCGGTCGCACTCCTCCTCTCTCCTCCTCTTCTTCTTTCTGTCTGTTCATTCTCTGTCTACTCCCCTTCTCCTCTACCCAAATCCCGCCTCTGCCCTCTCCACCTCCCTTGGGGTGGCAGCGCCGAGACCTTGGCTGCAGCCTAACCCCCCCAGGCTTGGCGGCGGGGCGCACGCTGCAATGCCTCGCTCTCACTTGCGTCCATTGGGACGACGGACTACTCAAGTTAAGCGCACATATACAACAAATGTATATGTGCTTCTTAATTCTGAAGTGTGCCATTATTACGATCAACCAGTAGTAATTGTGAATGTTGTGATAGCTGTATCAGGCAATTGAGTGTGGAATTTCTTTTCGCCTTTGGGTGACAATAAACTGAGTCTGATGTGATGTAGGAGTGTCAAGTTCAGAACACAGCGAGAGAGTACATCAAGGAGTACACGGCTGCAGCCCAGGCTGTTGAGGCCTTCGGACAAGTCCCGGAGTGAGTGTCAGGTGTGGTTAAAATATTTTCTATCATGAAGAATATTCAGAAATGCTCACTTCTCTTTCATTAAATTTCCATTAGAATCATTCCCATCTACCTGGTTCACCGTCCGTCCAACGACATCCCGTACGCCACCCTGGAGGAGGAGTTGATCGGGGACTTTGTCAAGTATTCAGTGAAGGATGGCAAAGAGATCAACCTGATGAGACGCGACTCAGAGGCGGGGCGCAAATGTTGTGCTTTCCAGCACTGGGTTTACCACAAGACTGATGGTAACCTGCTGGTTACTGACATGCAAGGTCAGGAAAGAAATATTAATATAAAACCCTAAAAAATATCAGCGTGCGAATTTTTGTGCTGAAGCTTTTTTGTGGTTTTCAGGCGTCGGCATGAGGCTCACTGATGTCGGGATAGCCACCTGTAAGAAAGGGTGAGCATTTTATTTGTTTTCTAAGAATCAGTAAAAGATTCTTTATTTTCGCTTCATACGAATAAATTCCTTTCTTTCCTCCAGATATAAGGGCTTTAAAGGAAACTGCGCAACCTCCTTCATTGACCAGTTCAAAGCTTTACACCAGTGTAACCCCTACTGTGAGATCCTGGGCCTCAAATCTCTCCAGCCGAAACCCAGGAAACCGGCACCTGCTCCAAAACCCAAACCACAACCTTCTTCTGGATCCAAGAAGAAAACCTTTGGCCCATCAGTGATGAAGGGGAAGTCCTAATAGAGGGAGAATCCTGGACTGAGGGGCTGGTGATTGACTGAAATTGTGAACAGGAGAAGAAAGACGAGTTTACCTGACGTTGATCATCTCTCGGATAAAGAGAATTTGCAGAATCAACAGGTCAACTCACCCTAAAAGAAACATTTTATTTAGTGATATTCTGTATGCTTTATTTTAATAAACCACAGAAGGAAACTTTATTAAATGCAGTAACACTTGAAAATCTGATGTGTTTATCTGCAGTGATGAACTGTGAAGTCTTAGACTGCTGATGAGGTGGGACTGAATTTTGTTTATAGTTTTTCTACGTCGGAACTGTTAGTTCATTAAATTAATGAGCTTTTTCTAATTGTTTGATTGGATGGCATACGTATTATTTTGAGTATGAGTGGGACGTGTGTGTGTGTGTGTGTGTGTGTGTGTGTGTGTGTGTGTGAGTATTGCACATAAATGTTTCTTTTAATTGTGTAATGATTAATGTTCATGTATTAAATATACTGATGCAGGACAAACTCGTGTTAATATTGGGGGGGCACATTTTGTACACAGTTTGCTCGTGTGCCTTTGTTTTTTTTTTTGAATTTGTAAAGATTTCTTGATTTATTTGAATTTAAGGGGGGTTGTTGAGTTGATTTGGCAACATTTTTTTTAAGGATTTATCCTGAACTTATCCAGCTCGAACCTGCAGTTCAATAGTTGGTGTTGTTTCAGACCCACATCAGTTATTCCATTATAGTCTGCTTGCAGGTAATTGACTGTATTGTTCTAGCATCTGCTTTAAATCCTAATTACCAACATGGTTCTCAGGTTGAAGCCAGTTTGGAAATTAACGGGAGATTCTTGTTATTAAAGAGATGCTGCTGGGTAAAGATGTGTCCTGTGTACAAATATCTGTTCATCTCAAATTTACCCTCCTGTATAGTAGCAACAAACTGTTTTGTAACATCTCTAGACAGGCATGAACACACACACACACACACACACACACACACACACACACACACACACACATATATGTATATATACACATACATACATATATATATATGAAAAGGTGTCCAGCAGCAAATTAGCACCATGCACTCAGGAGAAGTGGGTCACGCTGGGAGGCTCAAGATCATGTACCATGCATCAACACCCTGGATGTCTATTTACAGCTCTGCTCCTCCTGTGTGGTGTAACGTGTCCCACACACATCTCCAAGCTTAGTAAATAAACCAAAATAAAAGTTACACATACACCACAAAATCAACACATCTAACCAGCCAAGTAAAAGACTGAGGTCCTTTTCACACTGTAGCTATTTAGTGTGATAATGGCGTTTGATACACAGGACACAAACACCATTGTCACACTCCACAGCTCTGGAGGACATGTGGACATGGAGGGGGGTGGTGGAGGTGGTAGTGGTGGTCATAGTGGTGGACGGCTAGTGGGGGATACGATGCGGAGGACGGTTGATCTGGCAGAGTCAGGAGAAAAGTAGTTAGATGACATGGAAACAGCAATAAAATGCGATGAAGTCAAGATGAAAATACACTTAATTTATGGTTTCAATACAGGACCAAAATAAATAAGAAAAGCAGTGAAAACACACAGAAAATCACTGAAACTGTGAAAAAAAATGCTGTTGAGTGTCACAAGCCTACCCCTAAAGTGAGCAAAGTCCAGTTTTTCTACTGATTATGGAGATGGCTACAGCTGTATGTTCAACCGTGTGTGTGTGTGTGTGTGTGTGTGTGTGTGTGTGAGTGTGTGTGTGTGAGAGAGAGAGAGAGAGAGAGAGAGAGAGTGTGAGAGAGCGAGCATTGACACCTGTGTGATTCTCAGTTCATTGTACAATTCTGCTTCATTTTTTGTCAGGCAAAGGTTGCTGGAACACTGACTAAAATCTGACACATTTCAACTTTTTTGCAGTGATCAAAACTAAATACATTCAATATGTTTGTCATACTAAAGGAAAGATTGTTTTTATCTATAAAAAAGGACATGAAAGTAAATGAAAAACACCGATAAAAACGATACTCGGGGCTTAAATCCACAGGACAGCAATCCAACTCACCTCATGTCTCCACGCCGGATCCTCTATCCACGTTCATTCATTCACATCCAGCAGTCGGACTCACTCCCAGCTCACTCTCTCGTCTCTCTCTGCTCCTTCCTTCTTGCACCCACGCATATCTTCGTGTCCCCAGGTAAACAGTAAAAGTCCAGCGGTTCATCTGCAGCTGCAGGAGATGATTTGTGGTGCATTTGGGTTCAGTCTCGTCTCTGTCCAAGTCTTTATGTAGACAGCGCCGGCTTTGGACAAACAGCCAGTTCCACATTAGTGATAAGCTACAGGGGCAGTATTGATCGACCCTGACCAGGGGTAGAGCGTGAGGGGCGGAGTGGGGGGAGACCAGAAACTAACCTGGTGTGGGCCTTAAAGCCAACGTTTGGCCCAAAGTTACAGTGAGTTAATCACGTGTGCTCGGCACTGTAGGTGACGGTTCCCCAGCAGAGAGTCGGGGGGCAGGAAACATCACCATCGTTTTCTCTGAATCATCTAATGAATTTCTTCAAGTCATGATTATAAACTGACAGATGAGAACAATTACTCTTCCTCCACGCTGTACTGATACCAACCTCAGTTCTGTACAACTTTTATCGTTGCATAAATCGTAACATTTCACTTGTTTATTTGAGGGGATTTTCTATCATTTTAGAGAGAAAATGTCCTGTGACCAGAATGAAAGGAAAATGTCTAAACTTCTAAACTACAAGGAGCTCAGTCTCATACGTTATGAATTCGAATTTTTTGATAAACATATTTGAATTCATTTCTGGTTGAGTATGTGTGCATTAGGAATGATAAAGGACAATATAAATGCGTGAACATATGTCTTCAAATAAGGTCAATCGAGCAAATCTATGGATTAAGTTGAATAGTAACAATGTGTTTTAAGTGGGATTTTTCATTTTTCATCTCACACAACTTTTTCAAGCTGTAACGGGACCGCATATCACAGTTAAAAGTTTGCATACGTGCAATTTAGCCAAATAAACACAAGAAAATTTAAAAAACAAAAAAAACATCATCAGTAGAGGCTCTCACGTCTCATGGCGGCGGTGCAGCCTGTGAGCGTGACCAGCCGTGACCCAGCAGGGTTTCATCGGGGTCACTGCTGTGACGTCCGCCAGACAAAGGTCTCAGAGACGCAAAACTGTCAAACAGCCCTCAACTTCTTATATTTTACATGTCACTTATGAGAGCATGATGGATTATCTTTGGGTAAATGAAAAGACCCGCCACCATCTATACCTGCATGTAGCAACAAATACACACACCAACACACACGCACACATTGGTGACCTTTTTTTTTTTTTTACCAAAGTGAAGGGTTTTAGAAGGTGGAACCAGAGGAGAAGAGTTGGCTCCTGGTTTGTTTGTGGTCAGCTCGAGGGTAGGAGGGCTTGATAAAATGTCCCCGTGCTGGCAGGGTGGTTTTTATTTGCTTGTCCTTGGAGCTGATAACTGCTAGATTGTCTGTGTGAATGAACTGAGGTCCCTTCACCACAACATGTGCGCAAAAGCTAAAAAAAAATAAATAAATCATTGAGTTGTTATAATTGAGACAGCAGCTCTGAAAAGTAATTCTACCAACATGTTTGGGGGTTTGAGGTTTGGTCCTTGTTTACCCAGCCAAACAGCAACTCCTGCCGCAGTGGATCTTGTGAAACTTTGTGTTTGATTTATGTGACGAATAAGAAAACCTTATTTCTGCATAAAGATCGTTTTTTACTTCAAAAATGTCATGTAGTCTCATTAGGATTTGTTTTACTTCAGAGTCAGTGAAATTACTGCCCCAACAATAGAAACCGGACACCGCCATGGGTATGTCATTTCAACAAATACACATTTGTCTCCTGAAGCACAAAAAAAAGACTTCAATCCATAAACATATTGAGATTTTACAGTACATACGAGGTCATCTTAAATATTTGTGAAAGATGATTTAAAAAAATTAACGATTCAGTATGTAGGTCATAAGTTAATTATTTAAAAATTGCTTTAAAGACAAAATCCAAGATACAGTGTATAACCAGCATTCCTTTACAAAGAACTGTAACATAAGAGGTTTTAAACACGTAATCTGGTTTTATAATCTCATTTACATGTAATCCATTACAACTCCGTCCACGCTACTGCTTGATCGGTGAACGCGAATGCAATGATTAGCTTTATGCTCTTATTAAATCTTTTTAAAACCTCTGTATACTCTACAGTTACGAAAATATACGTCATGATTTACGTAATACACGTTAGAGACTGAAGCTATCATCTATAGTTTAAAGAGTGATTATACTGCAGGTAAAAATAAAGGAATTACTGTCATAAATGTGGTCAAATATTATTAGATCTAGACGACTTGACCTTCAGGTAGCAAAATACTTAGGTGGATGTTTTATTGGGCGTCCAAGTCTTAACAGCGTCTCTCCATGTTAGCAACTGAGGCTATTCTACCTGTGGAACGCAAAGGCAAGTCTCAATGATGTCAAGAGACAAGACGGTCTGAGAAGTTTCATTTTTATTTAACTGAAGTTAAATGAACCACAAAGTTTTGCAGAAAGTGTCGGAATCTTTAACAAAAGTGATATTTTCTGTCACTCATTCTCTACTGAATGAGTTGGGGAGACGGTATCACAAGAGAGAAAAAACACAAGGAAGAAGAAGGTAGAGAAAAGAGTTAAAATACTAAAAAGTATGTGAAGTCTCTGCTTCACTACTTTTTTTTCTACCTTAGCAGCAGACCAGATTTACAGACTATTTATATTGCACCAGTTAAGTGCTCCGGAAAAAAAAAAAAAAAGTAGAATCACATTCAAGTTAATGACAAGACAAACAATAGGTGACATGACCTCAGCCGATCTATAAAGTGCCCTTTAGGTTTAATGGTGTTAGAAAAAGGAGAGAGGAAACAAAAACAAAACATAGAAAAGAAAACATCTTTTTTCTTCGTAGGAAACGTGCTGTTTTTATATTCAGTGGCAATCACAGCTTTTCTCTCACACACAGCTTCATTTTAGTGTCGTTGATCAGTAATACTTCTGTTAAATGTAATGCATACATATATTTATATATCATCAGAGAACTAAAAATGTGTTTTCCATAAACAATTTACAGCATTATGAACAGCAACAGGCATGAATATTAATATAATCATGATGCAAACGTCTCACAGAAACTATCCCTGCTTCTAGTTTTCACTTCCCGCCCCCTTTGAGACCATTTCCAAATTACTATGTAGTCAAAGCAAACACAAGAGACACTTCCATGCTGCTTTCATAGCACTACAATAAAAACCAGTTGAATCAACACATTTGCTATCACTGTAACAAATGATATGGTTTCATCATTTTCCCCAGACTAATTAACACACCATCTCATGTAGAATTGTCAAAATAGTAAACATTATTCATCAGTACAAATACGTTGAGAGTATTTTCCTGCAAGAATTATATCAATGACTTTAAAAAAAAAAAGAAAAGAAAGAAGTTCTCTGGTGTCTGGCAAAAACTATAAAAAATCATGTTTGGGGATTATATCATCCCGCCCAGTCTTGAATCCTTAGATACCAGTGGCTAAAAAACAAAACAAAACAAAACAACATTATACTACAAAAGGCTCCTGCGGCGATCACACGGCATAGATGAGGCTCTATGGAGGGGCGTGGCCGATTTCCTGAAATGTGATTGGCTAGCATTCCTAAGGTAATCTGGTGTTAGTTTAGGGATTTGAGAAGAGTAGTGATCATAGTGCCATTGCAGTTTCTTAAGAGAAATAGTGCACGTAGGAGCCAGATTAAGGCCATGCTAAGAACCTCCCCTCAGAAGGGTGCAATACTGTGCTATAGTGTACATAAAGGAGCTATTGAAATGCGTTAATGTTGTCCAGCACTGGAGATTTTCACAGGGTGGCGGGGAAAGAAACATACCAGGGCCAGCTGTCTTCATGCCAGGAGATAAAAGACGGTGCGACTCCCTTTCTTTCCCCAGCCCCCCCAGCACCTTTAAGGAGTGATCTACCTACACTGAAAAGATATAAAGACGTAGGCATATTGGCTCGACAAGTCGCTGTACAGTCTCAAACCACCGAGCTGCAGAGGTGGCTCACAGTCAGGCATTACAGTACAACATGCTCGCACAGAACCGCTACAGCAGCTGGTTGGGACGTCCCTGTGGCTTTTTTTTTGAATTTATTTTCTTTTGTTTTGTTGTTGGTCGGTTTGGATGCAGGCAGGAGGCGACGGCTTTAGTCAACCCCCTCAAAGCCCTGCGCGTTCTCCACGGCCATGAGGAGCTTCTCTCTCAGGTCCTCAAAGGAGTCGTAGGTTGGGAGATCCAAGCGGTTGAAACTGAGAAGACAAAGGTGAAGACTCGGAGGGTTAAAATTGCATGAAAACTGTTGTTTCAAATACAAGACGAGCAACAAATATATGAACACTAGGGTTGGGTACCGTTCACATTTGAACCACTACTGGCAGCAACACCCTTACCCTACCCATAAGGGTTCACTTGGATCCCAGCAGTTGTTTGGTTTTTGTGAACATACTGTCCATAAAGGCTCCCAGAAATCCACTGCCAAAGTTCGGCTTTTTTCCCCAACATGCACGCAACATATTCAGGACCACAAAATAAAAGAACGGAAGGAATTTCACAGTGTTTCAGACATTACTGAGGTTCTCACAGGAGTGAATGGACCTCAGCTCTAAAATTAACAAGTTTGGACCCAACACTCCTAACATGAAAACACTTATTTTAGTGTGTGTGTGTGCGCGTGTGCGTGTGTGTGCGTGTGATGCGGCGACATACCATGTGTGAGCTCTTGGCAATTTATCGGGTGTTCCCCACTGCTCGATTGTGAACAGCTGAGGACCGTTAGAACCTGGTAACCACACACAAAAAAAAGAGAGAAATGAAACTTGCTATGTTTTTGATGTTTGAGGACAGAGTATATCACTGCATTTCCATCCATCCATCCATTTCTATAACGCTTATCTGTTAAGGGTTCACCCTGGATGGGTATCACTGCATTTCACTTCAAATATTTTAATACAATGAAACACTTCAGTTTTGCCAAGTATGTTGGCTACATTGCTAGCAGACGTTAATGTAGGACACAAACACTTCGATGGCACCCCAGTAAGACAGGAGCTTTTTTACTTGACAAAATATTTCCTTGCATTGAAGATTTTTCTTCTTCGCAATTTCAAGATTCAAAATCACACCTCATACAGAACAGACACTTATTGACATTGATGCTACAGAGAAGAGCGTCTTGAATCAAACGTTTTAGCGGTCATGTAATCGTACGCTTTCGACCATTTCTCATCTCTTCTACACACTCATCTGTGTGTATACGATGAAAAGTGGGAAATTCTCAGAAGAGCTACACTGTTGACTCATCTTTTCTTGGAAAACTATTTTTGGGTCACTGTTACATAAAATTCCTGCATTGCTGCTTGAAACCGACAACAGAGGAATTGAGGCAGTTATAGATGTAAGTAAGAAACACAGAAAAATACCGTAAAGCTCTGCAAAGCCATTCATGGGCACCCGTGATGTTCCTGTTACAAACTGGAGGAGACGGATCCTCTTTTCAGCATCCATCAACAGGACAACCTGACAAAAGAATAAAAAATGATGACAAACAGTTTCGAAAATTAAAGCTGAAGAAGTGAACGAAGAACTTCCCGCTTATCAGTGCGAATGAACAGGAAACTTCCTATTTCTAGAACCGGAGCACAAAAGTAATAATGAAATTATTCTTCAAATGTGTGTGTGTGTGTGTGTGTGTGTGTGTGTGTGTGTGTGTGTGTGTGTGTAACCCTGTGTTCAACAAATTAAAAGAACAGCATAAATTTTAACAGGGGCAGTTTGAGCCAGTTCACTTAATCTGATGTCATGACACTGTTGTAAGTGTGTGTGTGCTGTGCATGTGTGTGTTGTTTGGTGTCACAGCGTATTTGCAGTGTGAGTGTAAGACAGATGATAACCAGGGCAGGTACTACTTTAGGTTCTTTCATCAGAGCAAACAAGACTGTTCTTCCAAACAGACTTTGATCTTCAAAAGCGAGGCCAGCAAACCTGTTGTAGGTTGGTTGGAGGGAAGGATGACAAGAACTGGAGTTGAAGGTGATTACTGTGCTCTGGTAGAAGAGGGCTAAGAGTCTCTGCACACACAAGCAAATTGGTCCTACGTGTGTGGCGGTGCTTGATCCGTACATTCTAAATTGGTGCGTACAGAGCCTTCTACTAACAGCCAAAAAACCTGCTAACACCCGCTAAAAACTAGCTTTTGTCTCTAATGGAAATAGGTTTCATCAGCATTCACTCCTGGTTCAAATGACCCTAAAGCAGGCACAGGTATCAATCAGCTCCAGCTTTGGACCAACATTCAACTTACAGTCAGGGCTCAGCCCTAATGGACAGGAACCAGGCTACACTGCTAACTCCCTGGTTAGCTACGTGCTGGCAAGAACACTACAACCATCTGCTGCTGGATTAATGGGGGTTTCCAGTAACAGCAGGAAGACAATCAGTGAAACAGCTTTTGTAAATCATGCCCCCAAACTGTGGAGCACAGTAATGGCAGACACCAGGGAAGCCAGCTCACTAGATACTCTCAAAAGAAAGCTTAAAACCCATTTCTTTAGCCTTCACTTAGCTTTGCATTTGCTGCCTGTTGAATTTTGTGTCTGCACTGTTATTCTATTTTATGCATTTTACCATTTTTTAAAAGTTTTCATTGTAATTTAATCTTCTGTCTTATGATAAACATTCTGGTTTTATTCTCGTGTCAATTCTCTTTTAACGGGACTTCAATGTTCTTCTCTCTTTAGCAACCAGGATGCTCATCGTTCAGTTGGGACTGAGGCTGAGAAAACTACTGCTGCAAAAACTACAACAGCAACTTCGCCAATGACCGTTTTTACTACAGTTATAAACGCTTGTATATTAAAAGGAAATACAAGAGTCTACACTCCAGAGCAACTCTGACAGCATCTTTTACTACTCTCCGGTGTCGTGACCGGTTCATCACCTTCTACATGACACAACAGGAAACAACAACTTTACTTGCAGTAGCTAAGGGATCCATTTGTTGTTTAAAGCCTGTTTGGAAAAAAAAACAAAAAAAAAAACTAGTGTGAATGCAGACTGGTGAGCGGGATGAGAGTATAAACACATGGCGTACCTTCCAGAACCATTGTATAACAGGATGGTTGGGGCAGTAGCCGTTCTTGTAAACAGTGTGTTGTCTCCAGTCGTTGACATCAACATCACCCAGACCACACATCAGCAGCTACACACAGACAGACGAGAGGGAGAAGAGAAAGACAAAAAGCAAATGACCATCACTGCCGTGTCCAATCTCAAATGTACGTGTTCGGTTAAAGTTCAAATGCTCACTGGCACATCACACTGGAGTGTTAGGTTTGACGGATTTGATAATTGAAGGATATTAATCAGGAGTGGGGCAACATATAAAAACCCTACCTCCAGTTCGTTTTCATCAAAGATCTTGATCAGATCTATGAGAATGAGCTCAGTGAAGCCCTGGAAACAAAAAAGGGAATGAAAACAATTAAAAAAGAATAGCAGAGTAAACCATGAAACAGGTATCAATAAGTCTGGAGAGTTTTGATATTCACAGGAGATACAATTTTAGATACAGAGACTTGTGTTACTCTTCGACTCAAGGCCTCAAACATGCTAAACACAGTCACATCGCCCCCAAGTGGCGACTGCACTGTAGCACATAAATACCTCCAAGAAGGCGTTCATCTGCTTCTGGACTCGATTGACGAATCGCCACTGGATGACCAGGCTGTTGGACGGGAGATTATAAATAATGATATCGATATTTGACATATCTGGAAAAACTGTGAATTATTTTTAAAACTGTAGTTTTATTAAAACAGTTACTAAAAGTACTGAAGGATTCGCGTACTCAATGTATTCCTTTTTGTTTTCGTTGGTGACCACCATGTCTGAACCACTGGGCTTCAGGTCCACCTGGTATGTCTGATGAAGAAAAACACAATGATACAACTATCAATAGAGTCCAGAGGGGAAATGCACGACACTTCCCACCTGGTTATGTGTCTGCGAGGTCCAAATATGCTAATGGGCTTGTATAAAGTTGGTTGTCTATTTTTCCACACAGGTTACCCACATGTGTAGCTCACAAATCACACAAGAGGATTCACTCTTATTAGTCACATGTGTCTGGGGTGGACCTCATCAAAGACCGAAGTCCTCTATACTGGACTAATGCCTATTTCTACTCCTTTTTAGTATGCGACCTGTGCTTTTTTTCCAAAAATACATACGTTTTTGAATTTGGATCATATTCAAACCAGAGACCACCTCCTCTGAAGGGTCTCAGCGTGATCATTTTGATCCGTGCTAAAGTGAGATAGCTGGATTCACCAGCCGAAGGGAGGTGCCCCGAGGGGTGAAAACAAACTAATTTAGATATGAAAATGCCCTGAAACTGTGGATTGAATGGTGATGTCGAGCAAACATTAAAATATCTAAAGCTTGTATTAACTACAGACATTATTTCAGGTATTTAACCAAAAACACATTTGTTTCATCTTTTAAAGAGTAGGAATTATTGCATTCCAGTCACAAATGTGTGTTTTGATGTCACAGTGACCTTTGACCATCACATTAAAATGATTTCACACTTGCGCCCGAGCGGACGTTTAGGTCAGATGTAATCAAATTCCCCATCATATCATCGGTCCTGTGAGGCGAACATGTTAACAGATGTACGACGGACAAAAAAAAAAAAAAGAACAAAAAAAGAGGATTCAAACAGTGACAGTGTTGCGCCTGCACACCTGTCCAAAGTTGTCTTCGTCGATGCAAAACCTCAGGTCCAGCTCAGTGGGATCGTTCTCCAGAATCCACTTGAGGGAGTTGTAATATTCACTGTCCTACAGGGAAAAATTAAAACATATTCAAAAAAAAACTGCGAGCAACGTGTCTCAGGAACGCTAAATAATTAATCGCTCAGCAATTTCGCAGGTAATGAGATCTTACCACAGACTCCATATCGTTGAGAGAGATCTGTTTACCCAGCATCATCTTGTAGAAGGGTCGGATGAAAAAACCTGCAAGAGCACAAAACTCCACGTGAGTCATTAGAAATAAATACCGTGCTGTAACATTATATCCACCAGTCTGTGGAAAAGAACATAATTTATGAGGTTTCAGTCATTTGAAAAAAACTGGAAATACATTATATCAGCAAAAGAGAATTTTTTCCTCATTATGCTGCTCACCATCCAGTAGTTTTCCATGAAACACGGCCATCCCTGCAACACGTCCAATGAACTTGAAATACGAGAGGTGATCCTCGTTGCAAAGGCCAGAGTTGGGATTTATCTGGAGAGTGTAGTTGTCCCTGGGAGAGAGCGCATGAGAAGTCATTGATTCATTCATTCATTCATTCATGTCCGCCGCTTCATGCTTCCCTCAGCCTCACTGACAGTTCACTCAAAGGGTTGGTAAACACGGAGTCAGCTGCTCTGATGGGTGAAGAGTGGAGGACAGGCAGACAGAAAACTGAATTCCAGGATTTTCAAATTCTTTTTCAAACCATATTTCCTTTTTTATTTTCAAGCACTCAATGCATAGAATTCCTTTTCAAAGATGGATTTTCTTACAAGCACATGAAAGTCTTTCCAGAGCAATCACTTACTAGACAATTACTTAACATGGATTCATAATTCTGAAGAAGTATTGAATTCTGATCATCTTGACTGACATTATGATCCTGAAAACCATTTCGGTGACAGTATTGTGAGATTTGTAAGATGTACCTACAACGATGTTTTCTTGAGTACCATTAGCAGAGCTCTATCAAATCATGACAAAGTGGTTTTGAATTAAATATTTAACTTTTGTACTTTTCTTTTTTCTTTATTCAGGGTTCATACAATCTTTCACCATTAAATTTGGATGATTTTTCCATGAATTTTTCATGCTTTTCAGGAAAATTTTCATGATAAATACATTCTCTGAAATATCTGTTTACACACACTGTTTTGGTGGGAAATAATCACATCATGTAATTAAATATTAACTTCCAAGATTTTTTCCCAGCCAAGCTGAAGTGATGCACCAGGAAACTCTAATGTTCAGGACTTTTTGAGGCATATTTCCATTCATTTTTCCAACATTTTCTGGCTATATTTATTTTGCAAAATCTTTTCCTGGCCTGAAATTGCCATTTCGGGACACTTCTAAGTATTTATGACCACATGAATGCAGTTTATCAAAAAAAAGCACCCTGCAGTGATTCCGTTTTAATTCCCTTGGCCTTTGCAGAAGCTTGATTTGCACTCATTTTGGTTACCTTTCCCCTACATGGCGAAAATGGGAGCGAATCAACTGAGTCACCATCCACCGTTGATGTTGCCAAGAAAAGCATAAAATCAGGAACAAAACTTATCACCCCTTCATTATCTTCATGTGTATTGTATGTGGGAAATGTTTGTTTCAGGATGGCTTTTTGAATGAGAGGAAAGGTTAATCAAAATGGAAGGACATTTTAACAAGCCCCACAGGGAAACAATACAGCGCCTCTGCTCACTGCTCCGCTTGCTGAAAAGAGCCAACCAACAATGAACAGAGAGGGATTTTTTTTTCCATGGCTCCAATTATAAAACATAGTTCTTTTACTGCATCAGCTTTGCGTCAACACCATGTCTGCTCCCCATATCCTGTTAAATATCTAAGGAGCAGCTTGGCTCTTTCAAAACAAAAGACAAAAAAAAAAGAAAAAGCAGAGACTTACGTGGCGGAGTATTCAAACAAGCCATAGTAAGGGTTGAACATCTCCTTGGATAAGAGGAAGAACCACTCTCTGGCCACTCCACCATAGTCAAGTCCTTTCTCTGACTCAAACTCAATCCACAGCCGTGCTTTCAGAACATCCGGCTTCTTCAGGGACATAATTCGACGATATGATTCTTCAAAGATGTTGTTCCTGTGGAGCTTCATCTCAAATCGGTTGGGAATGTCAGCCTTAAACACACAAAAAAATAATTATTTTTTTAAACCCATTTCGATGTTAACTAAAAGACCGTTTTGTTAATACCGACAAAATTAAATTGTCTTCTCCCAAAATTTTGAGGCACATCTCTCAGGCCCTTTGATTGTTTTGTACCTTCTCCCTATTTTAAATAAACTATTAAATGAAAATTACAATAAAATACAGGCTGAGGCTGAGATCAGATTGCAGCACCTCAAAATTCTGAGAATTCAATTATTACAACAGTTCACCTTCCTGATGTGTGAAGAAAATATGCAACAATTATGTAACCAAGCATCATCAAAATACAGCAGATGAAAAAGCTGTAAGGTTTTGAGCAAATGTAGCTTTCCCCTGCTAAGCAGATTTTTATGCATGAGGATCCATATCATTTCATTGCTTCTTACCGGCTTCTTCAATTTCTTCCGGAAGTAGTCATATTTCTGCTTGAACTCTCTGGAGTAGGGAACCGCCTGAACAGAAAACAATGCACAGAGGTATCAAAGACTGTTAATACCAGGTCCAAATATGTGTTCGGACCACATGGAAACTGAAATTTCACATGCAATCACAAAGTAAATATTCAGCCTTCTTGTCTTTAAAAGGAGACGGGACTTACCTTCATGACGATACCAGCAACTATTCTTCCTGTCATCAACCATCGCTGAAATAACCACTATTCTTTCTGTAATCAACCATCCCTGAAATAACCACAGTGCTGATTTTGCACCAGTGGATGTCCCAGATATATCAACAGAAAACACGAACGCTGTCGTGTCTGGGTGCACATTATCGGGAGGCTCTGGAGTTCTAACAGCCGTCTCCCGTTACAGCTTCTGGGAGACTGCTGCTTCCAATTAAGACTTTCATTTCATTCCAACTGAAACTGATCAAAATAAAGCCGTAACAAAGACACTGCCATGCAGATGATGATTGTTTGTTTTGAACGTTTCACCTCACCCTGTCAGAACTGGCATCTCTATACATTAACTTGGTATGTTGTCAACCTGCGTGAAAACTACTTATTGCATTTGGTCTGAACACGACATTAAATAATATAGGCTCGTAAAAAAAACAAAAAAAAAAACAGACATGAAGTGCAGCCTGGGGGAGCCATGACGGAGGAACAATCTGACGTGGTGAACAGAAAAGACAGGAAGGTGTTGGCATGCTAAGTGACGACCAAAGTAACAAAGTGATTTATCATTGTTATAAAGACAGACTTGGGCTGATGACAGTGTGCGACAGATTGAACAACAGTGTTAAAAGACAAGCTTGTTGTTGAGTCGCTGCCACCACAGTGTTGCTACATGGAAACAAATGGGGCACTGAAAGGAAACTACTCACAGGTCCTGTGATAGCTGGACTCTGTAGACGAGGGTCCTCCCACTGCGTGTTCTTTGTGTCTGGATGAAAGAAAATGGGAAAAAAAATACCAATTTTGCCAAGCTTTAAATAATTTTCTTTGACTGAATATCAACACCTACATGATATCACAACAGCCTAGATATATGTGATAGTTATGGTTAAATGATGCAGTGGTTTGTAGGAATTTTACAGTTTTCCCTACTTTTCAAAAGTCAGAAACTAATGAACGACTCAGGACAGACCATTTCCATGTATTTGGTGTATTTTAAGCTATGAAAAACTGCAAGATTAGGCTAGTTTGACCAACTATCATAATGATCCTATATAGACATGCAGAAATTAAACTATAACTAACATAGGAGGGTTAAGGGGTGGAAGGGCAGGTTCATCATCACCATACATCATTCAAGTACGACTGTTGCACTAAATCAGACCTCCAACAAGTAAATTGTAAAGCAGCACATAAACTGAATACTGTGTCAGTGCTCACTAAGTACTATAACGGATGAAGTGCTTTGTCACCCCCGACAGTGAAAACTCTACAGCTGCCCTGGAACAACTTGATACTACAAAAAAGTAACCCAGTTGACACAAAAACAAACAAATCTGATCAAATACAACCAGGGGAGAGATGTCTTACTGTGGTCAATGTAGAAGGTGCGTCCGTCTGTGTGAACTCTCTCTTCCCATCCAGGCTAAATAATTGTTTTTTTTTTTAAAAAGAGCATAAGAGAGGAAGAGTGAATAAAGTACACATTAACCATTAGACAGCAAGACTAAAAAGGCCATGCTCAAATAGTAATTAAAATCCATCCACTTTATTTCTTTTCCTTTTTAATTTAGGCTTGATTGAACTCGGCTGACCATTATATGGCCTGAGCAGTGGCAGGCAGCGCAGCACTGCGGGCGAGGTAAGCTCAATCAAACACCCCAAAGGAACTGAAAGGATTTTCTCTCCTATTTGAGTCAAGGTCTGAGATGTCAGCAAGGCAGGGATATGACCACAACATAAAAGGTTAATCACCACCACTAGATCAAACCGGTAGACCATCACTGACAGGTGACCACTCAGTGTAGTGTCACAGGCCACACACACACACTCATACAGCACCAGCAATCAGGCAATTAAAACAAGTAGATTGAGGGGAAAGGGGTGGGGAAAGGGGCCCCAGTCTGTCAGACGGAGTTAAGTGTCTTTACTGAGTATGCTTCAACTGCATGAGTGGAGCCCAGATTACAAAGCTGATAACACATGCAGCAGCAGCACACAGCCAGTTACTTCCTCTAACATACAGTCGCTTTCTCTGGAAACCTCCATCTCTCCCTCCCTGTTTCACTCTCCTTCTGCCCCTTTTTTCACCCCCTTTTCCTCCATCAGACCTTCTCCTTCTCTCTAAAACTGTGCATCTCTTGCTTTATTCTACTTCCCATTTATCTGTGCCACACACAGGCAAATTTTAGGGGTCCTAGGACTGTGGCAGAGAGCTCCAAATGTCAATTGTTAATGAAAAAAGGGGGTGGTGGTGCAGAGGGCATACAGAGAGAGGAAGTGGGGTGAAATAAAGATGAAAAAAGAAGGGAAAGGTACAATCCATCCATGCCGGTCATGAAAGAGACAGAGAATAAAGAGAAAAAGAGAAGAGAAGAGAGAAGAAAAAAAAAAAGCGCAAGACTGTCTGCAGGCATTTAACCAGACTAGACTGGACCAGACAGGTAGGTAGGCAGGCAGATGGAGGGAGCCAACCAACCTCCTCTGGTAGGTTCTGCCAAACAGACATGGCCAGGTGTAGAAGAAGTAGCATACATTAGATCCATCAGAACAGAGAGAAAGGAGAGAGAACACACACACATGCACACACCACACAAGCCTGTGAGATGTACAGCAAAACCCATGAATCTTTTGATTATTCGCTACAACGATAACATCTGGCCCGTTCGTTAGGAGTTTGTGCCAAACAGATGTTAGCGTAGGTGACAGACAATTCTCCATATCCTAATTAGGGATTATCACAGCCCCCAGACTCAGCTTTCGCCTCCCTGCCAGTTACATTCTCCTCACGAACACCTCTTTTCCAGCAGGACTAAAAAGGAAATGTCTTATGCAGTCTGCTCACAAGACAATTCTCTATTTTTTTATCATAAAAGCAAAAAAATGATCAATGGTCCAACATGGTGATTAAATACCATTTCTCCCTCAAAGCAACACGTTACTGCAAACTAAACAGACGGATTTCTTAAACACAAAAAGAGTACGTCTAAATAACGGCACTTCAGAAATTCGGAGGAGCTTAGCATTCATCCCGATACTTCATTTGTTCCATTATTTGTTGACAAGGACAAGGTTGTTTAAAATGTTTTTTTTACAGGCCAAAGGTTAAATGTCGTGACGGTACTTACAGGAAGAGGGCCAAGGTCACCAGGCTCCATTGAGTTCTTATTCCTCATATGGACTGGATATTTCAACCTGGGATCCTCCTGGATAACACAGGAGGTAGGGAAGGGATGGAGAAGAGCATTTGAATTTTTAAAATCAGTGGTGAAGGAAAAGATTTAAAATAAGTAGAAGCTAGATAAAGAATATGATTGTTTCCTTTAAGAAAAAGTCAAGTTGGTAACGGCCCAAATGCCAAACCCATTAGTTTGTAGACTGCTCTTTCATTTCTATTCAGTCAACAGTGAAGGAATGCTTTCTTAATGATGAATAAATCTGCTCCAAAATCGGCCTGGTAGATCTCACATCGTCCAGCTGGCACACAGGAAAAAAATTACCACTCCAAGAACCTGGCCGTAACTTCATTGTTCCACTGACCCATGTGGTGGTTCTGCTGTTGTGGTCAATGAAGAAAGGCCGCCCATTGGGGGCTATCCTCATCTCCCAGCCTGGGGGTAGGAAGCTCTGCTGTGTCTTATGCTGTGATTTGGGGGAACTGTAGGGGGATGGTTGAGGAGACTGTGGGTTGGACAACGTGTCCTTCACGGCTCTCCGCACCTGGATGTTGTTGGCTCCCTGGAAACAATACAGAAAAAGGAAAGAATAATATCATCTGTCCTATTAAATTAAAAAGAGAAGATAAAGAAACCGCAAAATTAAAAGTTCATGTTGAAAATGGATGTGAATCACGGAGAGCTAGAAACAAATCACTAGTCTCAGCATCAGCCTCCAACAGTTGCCTTTGTGCGCTGTTAAAGGAATTAATAGGATGTGAAATTATCTAGAGGGATAAAAAACACGAGGAGGTAAATTCTTTAGATTCCCACATAGAGAGGTAGGGAGGAAATGAAGTACAGTAACACCCATGCTGTGTCAATAATAAAAAAAAAAAAGCCAAACAGAAAAGAGCTTGTTACATATCACTGAATCCACTTTTGTGACAGACACACCACGTTCATGCTCACTTTAACAAGCAGAACTGATGTATTACTGTATTTTTGATCAGCCAAGACAAATTGAGCCTTATCTTTAAACCTCATCTTATCTTGATCTTCCTGCACAGTTAATAAAACATAACGCTCTATTATAGAACCACAGAAACCATGTATCAGAAGGAAATCAACCGTTTCAGTAATTGTAAACCCTTTTAAAACAACATGAACCAGACTAAACTTCGCGGGGCTAACGAATCTGATCTTAACAAGAGAAAAGACTGCATTAATTAATGCTCTCCCACCTAAGCTGGATGTTGTAATTATGTTCTGCCTTGAGTTTTTTACTTTCTTTCACTCCCACATTGTTGTGTTAACACACACGCACACACACAGCTTAATTAAACCTCCTTCAGGTCTCTTCCCTTGGTGGTGGAGCACCATTTCCACTGCTGAGCTAAGTCATTAAATGCAGAAGCAGGTGATAAAGGGAGCATCTAAATTTAGATACCATTGTCGATGTTAATTAGCTCAATTTGAGGTATATTTATAGTTACGCTGCATGATTTAACATTCAAAATATAATGTATTTTGCATAGAGGAGAAATATGCACAGTAGATAAAAGCTTAATCAAAGGTCTAAAAGAATTCCAAAAATTGTCACACAAACAGCTGTTTTTTTGTTTTTTTAAAGTCATTCAGTTCTCCCTTGAAAGATGATCTCTAAATACAATAACAGTCAATAATTTGAAATTTAAAACCAAGTTTTCAATATTATGATTGGCTGTAATAGGAGCTGTATTTCCGTGCTTAACTTAGAGACAAGTCAGCTGTAATGGACAACATAATTACATCATGACCAAGCCTTGACATGTAGGTCAGGAACTAATTTATTTCATGACAAGAAAACTTATTTCACCATCTGAGTTTGACAAGAACGAAGCACAATTGCATCTGCAAACAATGACGTCCAAACAGACCACTAGTTTATCTTTAAATAAAAAGCAGTGTAGGAGGGTTCATGTGGCTCAAACACTTAAATGGCAGGTTTCTCATGATGTATCTAATTTATCTGACTGTATCCAGGCCTTTACATGTACTTTGATTCATTAATGTATTTTATTAATGATCATTAATTTCTGTCGCAATTCCACTGTGGTCCCCTTGGAGGGAAATAAGCCTGAGGGTTCTATTGTGTTATTGAAATCACGTCCCTATTTTCAGTGATCAATATATTGATTTGGATGTCCTGAGTTTTGCTTGAGTAAATACTTAAATAACTCATCAGTTTTATTGATACAATTGTAACTTAACCTACCATCTGAATGAAATGTATCAGCTTTACACAGTTATTAGTGATTCTGCTTTAAAAACACAGTGTGTTACAGACCGAAATGCTAGCAGCAGCACCAGCGTCACACACGAACCCATCATCATCATAATTAAGCAAGCTGTTGTAACCATTTCGTGTGACTAATCATTGTTGAGTCACCAGCTCAAAGACTAATTCAAGATGAAACAAAGAGTGGAGAAAGAAAATGATCTTGATGAAAAGGAGTGGGGGATAAAGAAACTGTTATCTGATGATCCTGTCACGATTATCATTTCCATGGGTTTGGAACAGATATGAAGAGAGAAATGCAGCACCAAGAGTGATTTAACCTGAAAGAAGGAGAGTTAAACAAACACAAGATGTGAAATTTTAAACAAAACTGACTGATGTAGAGGTGTGATTAAATTGGATCCAGCTGCAAAGGGTAGGTTGCATGAAAATTAAGAGTTGAGGCATCAAGATTAAGGAAGGGATAGAAATAGGAGTTGCTCTGGGTAGTGAATGAGGGAAGTGAGATGGGTATGTTGGAGCAGGACGGTACTGGTGGCTAATTCTCACCTCCAAGGGGGTAGAAAGGGTGACAGTAGGGGAGCTGAGGCTACGAGGTCGTCGGACTTGGGGCTCATGGAGGTGGTTGTTGGAAGCATTGGAAGAGGAAGAGGGGGTGGATGCCAGTGCTGAGGCTCCTCCTGATGCTGATGCTGCTGCTGTTGCTGCTGCTGCTGCTGAGGTACTTGCTCCATCTTCAGTCAGCTGTCAGTGAGAACAGCACTTTTAAGGTTAAGAGGGGTTCCAATAAAATGTGCAACACTGGTTGCGGAACCATAAGGCATGCTGTCAAAGATGCTTGTGTGCACTGGAAAGGTCTGGATGCAAGCTTTTATCTGAGCTCCTAAAACATCAAAAGAATGGGTCACACTGGCCCATGAAAACATTCAATTATGTCACAAAATATATAATTATAATCGATTAACATTATGCATCCAACTAAAAAACAGGGACAAAGGTTTGGGGTAGGAATCATAAAGTACTGGAAAATAAAGTTAATGTTATTTCCAGCCACGGCAGGACCACGGGCTATAACCATTCACCAAGGTACAGCACTGCCAGGTCTGCCTTTTGAAATTCAGTAGTTATAAAAATCAACTGGCAGGGTCCTCTCCTTCTGAGTAACAATGAAAACAGATGAGAATCAGAGAATAAGCAGACTATGTAGTGACAGAAAACAGACAACAGGTATAATATAGCCACCTGTGATCTGGTAAAATGCAATAGTGTATTTCACAGAGAGACATAAACCCAGTCCTGTGTAGCAGTTTCACTCCCAGCTCAGACTATGAGGAGCTGCTTCAAACCCAGACAGAAAGACACGGGAAGACAAGTGGAAAAAAACAGGGTAGAAATGGGAGAGGAAGGAAAAGTTGTGGCTCCAATTCCAGGGTGAAAGGCGAGACCAATAAAATGTGGCACTTGATCCAGAGTGTCAACTAAAATGCTAGACAAGAGAAGGAGGACATACAATAAACTCAGACAGAGGAGGAGAAGGAAAAAGAGACTCTGAGGTTGCAAAGCTGTACCTCTTTCCACAATTCACTACACAAAGGAGAAACACAGAAGGAATAGAGGAGGCGGCTCAAGGTCATGTTGGGGGGGGGGGGGGCTCCAGTCCCATGCACTGAGTCCAGCCAGCTCAAAAGCCAGCCACTTGACCTGCTGTACCTGCACAATTGGCCTAGTCCATGTAGTGGTGCGGTTGTTATGGTTGACGTAATAAGTTCTTCCTTTGGCGTCCTTCCTCTCCTCCCATCCAGGGGGCAGGCCCGGGGTGGTCAAGGTGTAAGCAGTCGCTGAGGGAGACTGGCCGAGTGTAGGGAGAGAGAGCAAAGCAAACACAACTAATCAATACAGGCTGATATACTTAGGAACCCGATGAGGGGATCTTTTACTACAGCGAAAGGTTTGTGACTGGCATTCAGGGGCACAAATTCATGTATGTGCAAGCGTACAGGAACTGATCTCAGCACAGTCAGGTTCACAACACAAGCTAAGGAGTAAAATAAGCATTGTTGAAAATACCATGTTTTCTCCAACACAGGCAACACATGAGTTTTTACACCTCGTTTCCACATAGATCTGTATTTCTGTATGAATGCAAATTATGCCCACTGGTGATCAATGCAAGGAAATGAATTCATTTATGAATTGATAGAAACAGCACTTGGTTTGTCCAGGGTGAGAGGCTAATTTTGTACATATTCCAGCAGCTACTTGATGAGGAATGTGTATATGGTGCACCTTAGATAAAGCTGTTGCAATAGCAATAGCCTGTTTATTCAATTGTAGCATGCTAGGTTTTTTTTTCTTGCAAACCATCGATGGTCTTTTTCAAATCTGACGCAAACGATTATTTTTTGCAACACAGGAGGAGCTTTGCAAACACTCGGGAGACCTCTGAGGCTCCGATAAGAATAAATGGACTTCTTGTTGCCTCGCATACATTCACAGAGCTATGAGGAAACGAGGCGTTACAATATCTTAGCGTTTGAGCTGCAAAGGATTCAGACAGAAAACAGTTTGGAACTCTAATGGGAAAGTAAACGAATGCGCATGAAGTGAATATTGACCAAAAAAAAGCACAATGCCACATAAAGTAACAATCAAATCACCACTACTTTAATAAGTTAGAACTGATATTTTCTGTTTGAGCACAGATGGCACCCTTGAACAGTGGATATGTACTACAGTATAATGCTCCCTTAGAGGCTTGTTATCAATAGCTGGTCACTGACATTGATGACAGCAGGACTGATAGATCTGTATCAAAAGACAAACATACATACACACAGAACACTGTCCGACACACACAGTAAATCTGAGAGAGCAGCTGATTTCCATCAACCCGCCGTAACATCTTCAATAAGAAAACTAAAAAAACATGAACGTACTTGGCCTTAGATGGTGAAATCAGCTTGTCGCTGGCACACATCATTTTCATTAACAATGACCTGCCAGCATGGATGCACATTTAAATGAACATGCTAAAAGATCCCCGCTGGCTATTGCAGAAAGAAGATTTGCTATGTTATATTTAAGCACATGGAAATGTGTCATATGTGAAAATGATGTATGCTGCCCAAAAACTACTAAACAGAACAAAGTCAATGACTCAAGGCCTCCAAGTGGGATTCAACGAAGGAAAGTGATTCACAGAACTAGGGACAAATATAGCCCCTCCTACCTAACAGGGTTAATACCGTATACAAACTGAGATATTACCATAGGCTCCTCACCACCTGAGACTGTTTGAGCTCTTGTTCTTCTGGTCTGGGAACTCTGCTGGTGGTAGACAACAGGGGGAGATGGTCTTTAGTTCAAAGTATGTTCACTTTCATTGCAAGGGGAGAAATAACAAGGCAGGGGAGAGTATTTGGGCAAAAGTGAAGACTGTGTGAAGAAAAACCCAATGGACAAAGGGGCAATTTATTTAAAAAGGAGGTGAAGAATCAGAGAAAGGGGGTTGATTCCTTTGATTATCGGCCATGGTGGGAAAGTGTAGAGCTGTGAATATTCAACAATACCAATAACAGAGCACAATCATTGGAACATACCAGATGCAAGGTGGACAGGTAGCAAGAGGAGGCACAAACAACTTGGAAGGAGGTCGTCAAATAAGTCAGGACGTGACTGGTTGACTTGACTACCCAGATGAAGGAAAGTTTCATCAGTGTTCTCAATAACTTCTAATCAAAGTAGATAAAATATCACATTCAAACAAAGTAGAAGCAGTAGAAGTCATAATTTTTCCCTGTTGGTGGGAATGACAGATTCTTTTCCTTTAATTGAATCCCTAGTTAATGCGGCATCTTTAATCTAAATCCAAGAACAGCATTCTGTTAAAACTCTTGACTCAGAGCAAACATGTCTGAGTTCATGAAAGGTAAAAATGGAGTCACAAGTCACAAATATGAGGACAATATCTGTCAGATTCAGTGTGATGTCTGCTACAAACACAGGTACTGAGTGTTGACTGAGCAATTCTCAAGTTCACAACCTGGTACACACCGTACATGCGCAATATCAACCAACAATTAAAAAAAAACAGCACTTGCACACAGGTAAATGTGCATTATTTGTTCGAAAACAATAATTTCAAAAAAAACTAAAGCACCACTGGAGGGCAATGACTGGGAAAACTCATGTATTTCATCCCAACAACTCACAATGACCTCAGTTGTTATTAGTCAAAACCTGAAAATAACACCAAGCCAACCTGCAGCAAACTGTCAAGGTTAAAGCAGCACCCATCTACATATACAACATTGCTGAACCCATTTTACAGCAACTTTTACACTACTGGGAAATGCATCAATCACATGCAATTTATATTTTCCAACGAATGGGTTCTTTATGAGCTGAGTGCTGCCAAGTCCCAAGCTTGTCATTCTTGAGAGGGGCTGACATCAGCACCTGTGCTTTTCCTTGCCTCTACAATGCCAACCGCACTGCTGTGACTCAGCCGTGTGACACATGACTGATTCACACTGTGTGACAGTTTGCTGAGCTAAAGCTCCATTGATGCCCTGACTCAGGGCTCTCTGGGGAACATTTGAACTGATGTGGTGTTTTCCGTAATCTTACATCCCAGCCAATGTTTTCTACTGCAATGATCTTTCTGTAAGCACGTAGCTGTAGAGCCAATGTTTCTCTTGTACATCAAACATTGCTGCTAGTGAATCACAAAAAGCAGAGTGTAGAAGTGGGAAAGGAGGGGGAGGAAGAGGTGTGGTAGATCCTACCGAGGCCCCGAGAAAGTAATGAACTGTAGAACTGAAAAAGGAAGGAAAAGTGTGGAGGATGCAAGTGGACAGACAAGTGAAAATTTTCAATGCAGGAGGAGGAAAAAAATTAACATGCGGTACAGCCAAAGCCCCAAGGGACACCAATGACAAAGACGTAAACTAGACAACAATACCTGCCTCCTTAAAGCATTCAGTGAACAATGAAGAGGATGCTTACTACACTAGAGGTAATGTCACAAAGAAAGGCAGGAAGTTGAGGAAGAAAGAGAAGAGGATGAAAGAACATCTAAAAATTTAGAAATATGTACCGGAAGAGGAGGAGCCTGGGCCTGATCGCTAACGCCATCTGTCATACTGGACGACCGGAGTCTGTTGGACAGCTGGGTCTGGAAGGCAAAGATGAAAACCTTTGTTGTGCATACTACTTATTAAAATGCATGAAGAAGCAAAGAAATTCTGAAGTTGTTAAATGTTGCTCTGATAATTTGAAGCAGTCGGGACTTACCAGAGCAGAGCTGGGACCTGGAACTTCCCCGTTAGTATCAGGGATAAGAGACAGCCTCAGATTCAGGTCTTCAGAGAACTCCTGGGTGACAGGTGTCGGCGGGTGCTGTGGTGTCAATATGGAAGAAGGTCCAGGGAGAGACTGGGCCAAGCTGTCGTTCGGATCCTCTTCTGAGATGAGCTCCCAGGACTACAAAGGCAACAAGGAGACCCACAGAGCAAACAAATAATTTATTAATAATTCTATAATCACTTGAGACACTTGTGTGGGGGTGTTTAGTATATGTATGTGTGTAAACATCTCTCACATTGTCCATGTCCCTGGGCTCAAGGTGCTCATTCTCTAGGTCTTCACTGATGTGGCGTCTGGAGCGGAAAACACGATGTGCTTCCTGATTGATCTGGCGCTGTCGATTATCACTCTCCGTCTCAGAAATCGAATCCCTGAGAGAGAAGAAGTGATTTCATACAGAGGCAAAGTGTTATTAAATTTTTTTGCCGGGAAATAAGTCACGAAGCATTCATTCTGAATGGGCTGTATCATATCTCTGTCCATCCAACTCACTGTTGTGTCTCACCTTCACAAAGGTAGTGAAGTTAAACTTAAATTATTCTGAACATATGCTAATTGTTTGTGGGTTGACAGGGAATACACAGCAGATCTACTTTGCATTTAATTACTATTCTATCATTAAATCATGTTTAAAAAACATGTATTAAGTCAAACACAAATAAGGAGAGCATAAAGAAATCAGGTGTACATGTTGGAGGGCCGTTTCCACTGTGTACTGCGGTTGTTGTGGTTGACATAATAGGTGCGTCCCAGGTTGTCCACTTTCTCTTCCCAGCCAGGGGGCAATGGTGGCAACAGCTGCTGGGGTCGCTGGGAGCCTGAGTCTGCAGACTCATCCCACCCCTGACAGGGGACACATATGAAAGGTAGAATGAGTTAATAACATGGATGCTGGGGTATTAGCAAAGATCCTGTGGTCACAGATGCACCGGAGAGCTTGTCAGACACACATTAACATCAGCAAATCCGATTCAGGGGAGTCAAGCATGGAGATACGTTTAGGATGCTGGATTTACAAAATTCTTTTTGGTAGCTTAAATGTTTATGTTAACATTTGCTGGTACTTATTTCCGTCTGACAGAGTGCTGGCTGGCTGGCTGGAATATCTGTGACCGCACAATCTGAGCTAATGTTTGTGGCTCATTACCAGCACTGACATTAACAGAGCTCTCTCTTTTAGGTAGGAGGACACAATAACCCAGACAAATATAATACGATCACTAGAAAAGTTGATGCAACACATTCAATTTTGCAAGATAGCTAAAAAAAAAAAGGGGGAAAAAAAGAAAGAATGATCCATTATCTTAACACAATCAGACATCTTTTGCCAATGTCACCTTGTATGAGAAGCCTTTTAGTGTCAAGACATGTCTGTAACTACCATGTCCACTTTTACCAAATACATACAATCAAGAAATGTACATTTGAACACACCAGTGCAACACCACAAAGACAGTAAAAGTAGAGAAGCTCCCATTTCTTCAAATAAGAGGCAGTATTAGATGCTTTTTCCAGACCCTGACCTAGAAAAGGCCAGATTCTGGCAGGAGGACTCTGTCTGCGTTCTTAAAGGATAGAATAAAGAAGAATGATTCTTTCTCGTCTTCACTCTTAGCAAAGAACACAGACACATATCTACTGGTTTCTAATGGAACACAGTCTTTTATCTTCTTAAATTACAGCTCATTTAAAAAGAATAATAAAACTAGAGTGTGGTTTGGCTTCAGGTCATTATAAGCAAGACAAGTCAAGGATGTTTTAGGTAATGCCAAGTCAGCAGTTAAAACTAACTCGGCAAAAACAGCGGCCAGGATCTTACCTCAGCTTCCTCCCTCATCTCCCCAGCTTCTTCCTCATGTCCTCCTTGTTTGGGAAGATAGGCCATCTTCAGACGTAGATAGCCCTTCACCCGGGACTTGTGACTGCACAACAACAATCAGAAACAGGCTCAATTGAAAAGAACATATTAGAATCAGGTGGCCTACACCTTCAGAGCTTCGCTAATGCTATTAACTAAAGCAAAGCTTCCAGACTGCCACTTAGCAGCAGATACCATTGACCCTTCAGAGTAAAACTGAGACAAATCCACGTAGTGTAGAGGTCCAGAGGGAGGGGGGTACTTTGCTAGGCCAACACATACGTTTTCATCACCATGGGTTAGCTCCAACCAATGACAATGTGATTTTTTTTTAAATTGGATTTTTCGATTATTGATGAAAATAGACTGTTCGCAAATGATCACCACTTTTTTGTGGCTTTTTTCAATATCTGTTCCATATCGCTTAAGCCAGAATATCAGCCAAGCCTAAAATGTCACTTTACTGGCAAAGATTTTTACTACTTAGCTGTCACATCTGGAAGAAACTAACCTTCTGGGGCGCAAGAGGAAGTCTTTAAATGTGTAGGGACGCTCCATGGCAGGGTCCTCTGTCTATAAATCAAGAGAAGGCATTTGTTGACAGCAAATCAACACATAAACAAATACACATCTCAAATGGTATCAAAATTTCAAGAGTCATGCTTCTGGCTGCACAACCATTCTCGGATCCTTATGCAATGCTGAGCTTCTCCTGTTACATACTGAACAGCAGAAAAGGCCTTTTTTAATTCACAGCAATCTCCCACTGCTATGTGACTGGGCCAAACCAGTCTACACTGGCTGCTCATCACATTCTGTTCTGCTCTGTAATATCGCGCTGAATCTAGAATACCAGTTTCTCAAGGCTTCACTCAACTGCAGGTTCCATTTTAAAGAACTGAAAAATGATGAAACAGTGGAGGTCAAACTATCCTTTGGATTTTGCACATTCAGTATTGAAATTAAGTTTTGTAACATGTACATCTGAATTATGATTAATCAGATTTTACTGTATATTAGGTGTGACTCGTGCAACCCATGCATGTGCATGGCTTGACACAGGATGTAATGCTGTGTGTTGCATGGAAATATGTAGCGCCCAGATTGCTTCAGATGAGTCAGAGATTACCTAATCCTAATCGAGCAAAAGGACATCATTTTATAAAATTGTATAAAGAAAATATGACTTAAGTAATATACGAATCACAGATTTAATGTAAATCATATAATTTATAAAAGCTTTGGTGTAGATTATTTTGGATATGCTGGGTGATGTTACTATAAACTATTCAGTTTGTTTTACTAATACATTTGGATTTTCAGCATGAGCTGCATCAGGACCACACATCCTCTCTCTCATCCTCTACCTTCACTGCTCAACATGACTCAGCTGTAGCTTTTATCTACTACTAATTCTCTGAGCCTATAACGATTAACCCCGACACCTTTTACAGCTATTAAGTTTCACAACTTGGAACTTCAGAAAGCCACGTTAAGTCTGGCTGCGAACGTCTCAATGAGAGTAGAGGAGTTGCTGCAGCAAAAAGCTATATTTGTTTGAATTTCAGGTTGTTTGCTCCCTTCAGATTGAGCTTATAAACACTCACTGACAGGAGACAGGGTTCTTGTGTGTTACTGTGTTCAAAAGCTGTTCTCTCACCTTAGTCCGCACAAACTGTGTGAGTGTAAGTGAATTCATAAATCCGACCTATGTGGCTTTTTCCATTCGTTGTGAGGGTAGCCCACCCTCAGAACAGTTGCCTCTGTTTACATTCTAGACAGCCCTCTATTTTCCTAACGGGGAGTGTCGAGCTGTTTGATCACAACAAGAAGCTACTTGTGTGTACTTTCTCACACTCAGATAGAAACACATAAACACGCTTTTTTGCCTGACCTCCACAGAGGTTAATCAGGCGGAGCAAAATTGAAGATAAAGAACAGCTGAGTATTCAAAACACAGTTATAACAGTCAGGCTGGCCACACACACACACACACACACACACGCACACAACTTACTGGCAAATGACTGAGAGGAACATCAACTTGTCCCAGGAAATCATCTCTGGTCTAGGAAAGAAAAATAAGGTCACCTTCAGCAGCTTTATTTCAGTTATTTGAGATCATTTAACAACATTTCCAGCAGGGGAAGAGAGGGGAAAACCACAGCGTTGAAGTAAATTACCTAGTGAAAGAGAAGACCCCGCAGCATATTGTATGTCAAAGAGAGAAAGAGGCACAGAGATTCATTTCATTAACAGCCCTATCCAGAAATAAACTCTAGCCTTTTTTATGAACACCTGTGATTATGATCTGAAGATCTCATGTTATGTTTGGGGAATTTGTTCTACATCAGGACCTTGTGACTGTTGCTTTTAGATTTGCTACCAATTTGTACAGATTTCCACAGGTGTCCAAGCAGACGGTTCAGTCTAGGGTTTGTTTATGGACAGGTCTTTGGTATCACTTCATAGGAACCCATGAACCCAGTGGGGAAAAAAATGACATCCAGTGCCAACAGATAGAAGCCACATCAGCCAAACAGAGGATGAAGAGGAGTCATGTGACAAAAGGAAAGAACCAGGAAAGGGTTTGTGTTTCAGTCTAAGGATTCCCGTAGATTTATCCATCCCTTTGCTGTAATTAATGTAGACTGGGAGGAAAAAGGGGAGATTGATGAATGATTGCGCTACACAGCAGTTGCCCCCCTGGGAGCAATGATTACCTGTCCGAGATGGAAAAGCCCATTCTTGGTAGCAGCCTGTGTGTAGGACATAACTGATTTAGACAGCAGGCAATAAATAACAGTAATGTCTCCTTGTAGAGACATCAGCAAGTCTGGATCTAGAGACTTCTATTAGTGAAGTCCATCTCAGTCCAAGTTGTAAACCACTTGTGGATTGTGGGAGACTGAAGTCTCAAACAATTAAATGGAAAAAGAGCAACACTGCAACAAGTGCACTGGGTTCCCACTGTAGTTACTGCCAGATGCACACTAAACAGCAGGAGACCAAAGATATAACAGAAGATCTAACTGATTTTAAAGCCCTGTTTCCACAACAATGCTCGCGGGTGAAAATAACAAAATATTTTATCAAATGGGCCTTCCGTTGAGACGGTGACAGCGTTTTGGGGGCTTGAAAACGCGACAAACTGGAACCACCCTCCAGAGTGGAAAATTTAAAAACGCTCCACCATCGTGTTCCTATCTGGACCGCTAAAGACGCAAAAGTCTGCTCAGATCAGCTCACCTCGCACATGGGTTAACATCACACACAACTCATCCCGTTTTAAATGTTGGCTTCCTCTGGGTCCACCTCCAGCCAAGACCCTGCTGATCTCATATCACAACATGTTCTAACAGCAACAGAGAACCTCATGAACATCACATGAGGTGACTGATGATGGATGAGCCATCTTTTGGTTTTGCATTTCACGTTATTAGGAGGAGAAGAGAAGTAGAAGGAAGGTTCTACGCAGGCGTGCGCACATGGTGATGCTGTGTGGCAGTGTATCACACCACCACCTACCCATCTGGCGTGCATACATGATCAGATTCCACACACGTTTGCGTCACTATATGCACGCAGATTTCATCCCCAAAACACTTGTCTAAATGCAGAATGAAAAATGAGGAGGCGACGACACTATTCCGTTTTCTGTTCAGATCGTTTTCTTGTAAACGCAGCCTAATGTATTAATCTTAAGAATGAACACACCAGACACTGCAATTCAGGGTGGAGAGTCCAGCGATCTGGGATCTCACCGTTTACATTTACAAATGAATGATGACATTTGTTGCCAGCAGATTGCACTTGTGCATCCCACGTTTTGCACCAAAAGTGAATGAAGCCACTCTGCTTTCCACTGCTGTTCCTTTCACCCTACAGTCTTTACATGTCTGATGTACAATTCAAAACAGGAAGCAACCAATCCAACTGATGTAATTAAGATGAATCCCCTGCGAACAGAAGCAGCCCCCCCTAACTGATGGAAACACAAACAACAAATCTAACCCAGAATCAATCTGATTAGGCTCTAAGGTGGTTCCAGGATAACAGACCTGGAATTCAAAAGGTGGAAGGTTAAAAAAAAGTTACACGAAAATAAAGAGTTATCAAAGCACAGACACACTCGTGAAAGTGAGCGTACAATATTAACATATATCCGAACAAACACATACACACACAGTTCAAGCCAACTCTTCTCAGAAAAGCCAGTCACCACTTTATAATTTAGCATAATTTTCACTTTAATTTAAGTGTGTATCTTCATTTACTAAACTAACCAGAAAACTCATTCAGTAATAGCAAAAGTTGCAGCTAATTGCAAACAGTGAATCATAAGTGTGATCTTAACCAGACAACAGCAGGAGGAGGACCAGATTCATGTTACTGTGTTAGGTTGATTTGTCACTTGTGGTCTGAGTGTGTGAAACACTTGGTTTTACAATGTAGTTCATAAATGAAACGCATGATTAGTTAGTCAAGCCTCCACTGAGGTGCTCATCAGTCACTCTGAGCATTTTATCTTGACCTGGAAATGTCACTGGCAATCTTGCTTGAAAGGCTTGTAACAAATCAAATAGCCAGTAGTAAGTATCAGTAGCAGTAATGGCAGGACACATGTACTCTTGGGAGACGTGGCTGTTTTGTCTGTCATTAGACGTAGCAAGCATTTTAAGCTGCAGGTATGTGTATGCAGGGGCTATAATTGCAGAGTCATCAAAGGGTAACATTTGAGCCTGCAGCTGCCTCCTAGGGCCAGGTTACAAACTCACAGAGGGGGGTACCACAATGTTTGAGCAAGAGGGATGAAGGGGGGAAAGAGACATGAGGCACATGACAAACAATACAGCCAGTCAGTGATCGCAGTACTAAAAGGTCAGTTAAGCCTAAAACAAAACACTTGATTTCCAAATTTCCGTTGAGATTTCTATCACAACCCCAATGCAAAAAAACAGGGAAATTTTATTTATGATATGCACAGTTTTTAAATGTTATCAAATATTAAAACTTCAACATTCCCTACAAAAACACAATGCTCTCTCATTTCCCACTGACTACTTCTAAGGAAGTCACTATGAAATGTGTTCTGAGGGTTTCTGGGAATTTCAAGACATTGTTCATTGAAGAAACGCAATTGTTCAACATTGTGAGCAGCACATTTGATATCCCCTTCAACTCCATTGTGTTAAGGCGGAGGCAGAAAGATAAACAACAATCAAAAACTGGCTATAAACCTCCAGAGGTAGCTGGATGACCCAGTTGTTTACAACTAAAAGAGAGTAAGAATGTAGATGAAGTGGGAAGACCTGGCAACTTAGCCTGTGTAGCACAGACAGCTAATGATAAAGGGAAACTGGAACGAGTCCAGGCTGGCACTGAGGTGTGAAAGAGCTGTCTGACTTACTCAACAGTCTCTCTGCTGATACAACTGAATTACAATTCCATGCAACTCAGAAAAAGCCTTTCACAACAGTAGCAATCTGAATCCCTCTCACATGCTACTGAATCAACAATTTTAAAAAAAGCTCTTTCATCCATCCAAAAATTAGTTCTCAGGTAAATATAGCCCACCCCGTGGCCTCCAAGAGCTCTTTGTGAATGGCAACTGGAGGGGAAGGGGGTGAAGGGGGTTAGGCAGGGCAGATGACGGCATGGCATGGTGGTATAACTATCTGCAGCTAGTCTAGTTGGCACACACAAAAACACACACTCCAAAAAGGGCCACTCCAGCTCCAGGCTACCCCTTGGGGAAGACCTTGTTATTATGATCTTCTGCATGAGGATTTCCTCGCTGCATGAAAACTTGAACGCCCTGATGTAACACAACACAAGTTCTTGTGTCTTCACTAAAAGAGGTGTGTAACGTGCATTAAAGTTGCTGTCAAATAAAGAGTTAAGTGAATCGGGGAAAAAATGGGCTTAAGAACATACTGCTACAGACACGTCTAATTTCAAGAGGAATTGTTGAAGAGGCTTGGAACAGTAAATTAAGTAATATGACATACTGATTATGCAAACTTTAATGATGTTTTACTTTCAGGGCTGGAGTTACACATGAAAAGCGAAGAGACACACAACAGAAAACGTCACCCTTTCAGTAGGAATCTACTGATACTGAGACCATGTTAAACTTCCTCATCGTCATTTGGGCTGTAACCACATCTTAGTACCTAATCACTAGCGAAGCAGCTGCTAAGATACAGATCCATACCGGCCTAGAGCCAAAGAAGACATGCTGCCTGCCCGCTCTCAAAAAACAGCAACCACGCTTCAAGCAGACTAAAGATAGAAACAGCAAAGTCTCAAAGAGCACTGGCTTCATTTAAGGGTATTACCAAAATTTTGTCTCATATTTCTTTGACACACGAGGCAACAAGTGCACTGACAGAGACGTTATCCATTAATCAATAAGCTTCTTCCTGTTTTCCTTCAGTGACTGAATTGGCCAACGTGTGTACAATTTCAAATGCCTGTGGTTGCAAAGTTAAAGAAAGCCAATGTGTGGGATTTAGGTCAGCAACCATGTCTGTGCTTTCACTTCCCAGAATGTCACCACCCTCTTTTCTTGCACCATACGGATCTCTCCTCATCTGGCTTGGACTTAGTGAGTGAAATAAGTGAAATACAAGCACTTACACAAATTACCAGGGAAATATTAGATGCATCCCCTAAGGTTTGCATAATTCCTTTCATATTTCTCTGCCCTGCTAGTGGCTATGTAGTCACAAGCACAATTGTTGATGTTTACAACTCGTGCAAATTTCTTCAATGTTTCAACTTGAAAACTACAGCAAAAGTCTTAAGATTTTAACAACATTCACAATTTGTGACGAAGGATTAACTCTTTCCATTCAACAGTAAGGTCAACAGGGATATTAAACTTTTCCAGTAATCTTTACCTGAGGATTATTTCCAAGGTTTCCATCCTGATCGACACCACCACCCGGACTAAAATATATCTTGAAATGAGGCTGTCGTTTGGGGCTATCCCCACTGATCTTGAAAGTACAACCATTAGATCTGTTGTTTGCTTCCATTCTTGATGTCATCATATCAGTTTGATTCTCCTCCGTAGGTTGGCTATTTGTACTCGTCACCTGGTGTTCATTTCCCAGCAAAAGCATTTGATGAGATGAGCTTCTCTCCAGTCGAATTCTAGGATATCGCACCATACGGCTACAGCTTGGGCTTGCAAATCCAACATTGGTGCACTCTTCCTGGGATGCAGCAGTCTCTTGTCTCCCCTGGCTCTGATCCTGGTTCTGCTGGAGCTGAAACACTAATCTCTGCGATCCACCGTTTGTACCAGAGCACTGATCCAGGCTCTGCTGCTGAACAGTCCAGCCAGTCGCACCATATGGACGGATTCTGAGATGCTGAGTGTCAGAACCATCAGCAGAGTTCCTCCGGATACAGATGCCACCCACGCTGATACCAGGCTGGCCTCTGCTATACACAGTATGGCCATTGGAACCAATACTGAAGACCCTGCGCACTGGCAGCTTGGGCTCTGTCAGAAAACTCTGTGAGTTGAAAGAGTCTGGGCTGTAGTATGGAGGAGGTGGTTGTCGTGGAATATCTGCTTCAATCAGTGATTCGCTATAAGCAGGCGCAGGTCCTGGCGGAGTGTAACAGGGTGGCGGGGCATCATCAGCATGACCACTGGAATCTCCATTACTTGATCCATCGGCACGCTGAAGGGAGATGTGCATGGAGGAGCTTTTAGTGGGCCGTGGCTCAGCGTAAGCAGCAAGCTGGGGTATGAACATGGAAGAGCTGCGTTTAAGCAAAGGCTCTGAGCGTGATCCCATACTTCTTGGAGAAGGCTCCTGAGCTGGCTCCTGAGAAGGCCTTGATACTGTAGGTGGCTGAGTACGGAGTGCCATGACCACATCATTGTCTCCCTGCTGCTCCTCAGAGTCTCCTTCCAGTATCTCCGGGGCTGTGTTACTGCGGCTAGAGCCAAAGTACAAACGCAGCCGTGCCATTTTCACCTCACGTCAGCCTCCGCTCCCTCTCACTTTCCCTCTGACTCGCTGTTAGATTCTCTGTTCTGGCTCCTGTCTCAGCCTTCTGTGTCGCCCACTTCGCTCCTTTGGCTGGATAAATAACTGATCCCCTTTTTTTCTCCCACTCACTCTCGCCCCCCTCTCACAGTCTCTCCAGTCTCTTCCACAACTTTCCTTTCCCCAAGTAAACAGCACGGAAGAAAGAAGTCACATAGAAACTTAACAGCCAATGAGAGAGACCTGACAACTTTACACTACGCACTCAAAGGAGTGGAGGACTGAGAGCTAAAGAGAGAAAGGGGGAGGGGGAAAAACAAAATAAAGAAGAAGGATCCCTGTATGCCAGACTCTTCGCACTACCAAGCACTAGCGACAGACAGCAGAAATAGCCTGAGCCGAATGACAGCCAGCATTCCTGACATGACTGGATAAGAGTGACCAGCGCTCCTGGTTTCCAGGGTGATAGCGGGGTTGCCTGTCAGTTATGTGACACACACATAACCTGTTAGAATGCCATGCTGCCCTCAAGTGCCAACTGTCACCCCCAAAACACAACCTGGTTATCACAATCCATCCCTCTATCCACATGACTCTTCCCAACCTGATCCATCTCTCTCCCTTGCTCCTAATTCCACAAAGTTTAATACTTTTAACCCCAATTACTTATCTCTAAAATTACTTTCCACTTAATTCCCTAGAAATGCAGTATGAGTACCTGAGTTTCCTGCACTTAAGTAGAACTGAATTATTTTCAGAAAACACAACTGTTCTATTCCTGATAAGTTACTGTGTGTTACTTACCGCAACCTGTCATTGTAATCATGTCTTCTAAATTCTCTCTTCAAAATTACTTAAATCTGCTTGAGCATCACACCATGACTCCAGAGGAGGATGAGAAAGTGAAAACAAAGAAACAAAAATGGCACAGGTCCATAAGAAGGGCATGCACACCAGAATATTGGTCACATGTCGTGAAGATGGTCTTCATGAACATCCCAATGACACCATCTGGAGTTCATCACAGTCAAAGGGGCCACAACATGATGGGTTGACCAACAAACTGAGCCCTGTCACTTACAGTATGGACTAACTTAGACTGGATGCACAAAGGGAAGCAGTTCAAAAATGGAGCAGGATAAAAACGCAGCAGCAGAATATACGACAGACTGCAACTTTGATCATGCCAACAGCACAGTCCTCTCTGGGGAAAGATACCCAAGACATACATCATCACCCATACACAGCCACACACGTAAGAGTGCGGTGGTAAGAACTTGCACAGAACAAAATCAAACAAAGAAAGACATTCAGCACACTTTACTATCTGAGAGAATGTTTCATAGACAGCAAAGTGAGTCACCAGTGAGTCTTGAAAAAAAAATGGAGGTTTTAGGATATTTTGCCCTGAGGTCAAAATTAGTGGGGAAACTATCCGCCTTTCATGCACTGAAGTGACAAAGCCTGTATGCTAATGTGGCATTTCAGAGCTACAGTATAATGCCCAAAAATTAGTTGCCTTGTCCCAAGCATGAATGCTCTGACCTATGGTTTAGCCCTTTGTGCGTCACTTTCTTGGTCTCAAAAGGAGGCTGCAACAAGTCACCGGAAAAAGGAGGGCATAACAGCAAAAAAAAAAAATCTTAATTCTGCATAGTGGACAAGAGGACAATACTGACTGGAGGCTGAGAAACAGTCAAAAAGGAAAAGACCATAGTGGTTGCCAGTAACACTTAGTGATGACACACTGCCTACAGTGTTAGGTACAGTCAATAAATGTTTCTGTGAAATGTTATGGAGAATGTTCTGTACGAAAGAAACAAAATGCCAATGTGTGGTCCGATGGCAGAAAGCCCAGCTTAGCAAGTGACATAACATGCCTGTTTAAAACAAAGTACTACACTGTACTGCAAACCTATTCAGACCCTTTTAACACTGTATATCTCAACGACTTACTTCTGTTTGAGTCTCTTAGTTTTTGAAGACATTTTTCTAGGTTGAAATTGAATTAATACCTCAACCAAAACTCAATCATACGTACCATAGAACCAACCTAAAAAGAGCTGTCTACCCAAATACACCATTAATGAACACAAGACAACAAGCAGCCCTTTCAAAAAATGCTGGCCGGTGGTGGAGGAAGTGCACTGGCAAGCACCTAGGGACGGACAGAAAAGCACCTCTTCAGACATATAAGGAGACAACAGGCTTGAGGCTGCCTAAGCTGCGCTTTGTTCCTCCTCCTCTTCAATACTGCAACAGAGACTTGCCTCTATATTGAGGGAAAATTACAGCTGCCCCTTACATAGTGGGCTATATTGGGGGTGTAGAATGTGCACCAATATGTTCACTGATTATATCTGACATATGTGAATATGATTTATATGTACTCCATGAAATATGCATCAAAAGTAAGTGAATGAATGCAGTACAGTTTATTACAGAACAATGCAGAAAAAATTTTTGTCAGGTTACAAAAAACATGCTCTTTCAAGCTCCCACATCTCTCCTTTATGCACAAAAGCAGAGACTCTGAGCCTGTAAGACCCGAAGAAATGGGCCTTGTTGAGCAAAGTACATCTTCACTATCTTCATCTGAATTTGCTGCTGAACATCCAGACACTACAGTTACAGAGAAACCAGAAGATACAAATCACTGAAGTCCCAAATGCCTTTCAGGGAAGCCTTTCACTTCTTCCAGCAATCTCTCTGTTATGTCAACAGCCACTTCACTCGCCTCCGTCTCCTGGGAGGATGGTTTGCCAAAGCAAAGTGAAAGACTTTATAAACAAGTGCGAAATGGCGAATTGATTATCAAGAGCCATTTGTGCTATTTGATTGCAAGGTCACTTGACACGATCCACATTTAATCTAGTTGTCATTACAACTGACCGCTAAGGCAGACATCTATTCTCAAGTCAAGGAAACTCCCGGTCCCGTCTGTGGGAGATTTAACGTTGGAGGAATATAAAACTATGCATTTCCTTGTGTGTAAAGTGATACATTTCTTTGGTCTTCTGTGGTATCAAATCTGGCAACGTGTCATTGATCATTTTAAGAAAATGCAGAAAACATAATCCAAGTTATAGATAATCCTTGTGGAGAAATGATAGCAGAAAGGGATTAACTGGCAATTTATGTATGTAGCAATATCAGTTTATAATCATCACATTATATTTGGTAGCACATTTTGTTAAGGGTGCTGTAAGTGAAAGAAATACATTTCATTTTTATTTAAATAATTGTTAACTAACTCAACATTCTGACAGTCTTTACTGATATAGTGTTTTGTCTGTAATGCGGGTCCTCCACTCTGCAGTAAACAGAAAAGACATTTTCCCACTTCCGCCCAATCAGGAGAGAGGATTCAAACAAATGCATATTCTGTTTACTGCAGAGTGGATGAATGGGGGACCCATCAGTGATGGCTGTCTGAATGAAGAGCTACTCAACTCTTATTTAAAAGGAAGTCTTTCATTGCACCCTTAATGGATTTCATGGAACACACCAAATTTTTGGGAAATGAAACTTATGTGCTTGTTACATCAATTTCGGCAGAAAAATTGATTTGATAACTTTTGGAGAAGGAATGCTAATACTCTCCACCCACTAGCAATCATTGTGCTAAGCTAACTAGCAGTAAGCTAGTGTCTGTGGGTCTCAAATCCCACATGCATGTACAGAGAGAAGGGTTTTACCTTCCCCTCCGGCTCTGGGGAGGATGGCAAATGAGAACATTTCCCAAAGAGTTGGCATGTTCCTTTCATAAAATCCAGAAAAATATAAGTAGTAATAACCCATTATCACAAAGGAAAAACAGTAGAAAAATGTTTTACTTTAAATAAATTTCATTAAAAAGAGACATAAGGATAACAGCAGGTGGACTAAATAAATCAACTGCTGGTGAAAGCTGTCAAAATGCAACAGACTGAATTTTAAAATGTGTAATATAAAAGGTTATCAAGTGTGAAACTTACTAATCTGTTTTCATCAAACACCTCGAAGAGTAGCCTGTGATTCTGTGGACACACCTGCATTGGCAAAAAAATAAAAGTAGAGATGTTAAAGCACGCAAATGCAGAAGTACATGCATGCAACACTTGTAGTTAAGCGCCTGCTTGCCTTTATGTCACAATACTCCACAACTTATGTGAAAAGAAGAGGGTGAATTGTTGAATTGTTGTTACAAGTGGTCAGATGTGGGTTTGTCAGGGGCTGGAATTCTAGAGTAGATGGCTTTATAAAGTGTTAAAAGTATTTACGCTTTATAAAGTTTAGTTTTTATGGCTGGTCAATTGGTTGCTGCAATTTTCTATAAAGCTCACTGAAGACAGACGGATAATACAGTTGATTATGTCAGTGTTAGACACAAGTTCTTTTAGGTTAGGCAATTTTGCATCCGATATTTTTATTAATTTGTTGTAATTCATCAAATGCAACGACAACATGATGTCAGCGTAAAAACATGTGAGCAAACATTTCTCAATTTAAATAAAAAAATAAAGTTAACTATTAATCACTAACTTTATTTTTTTGTTCAAGTTAATAAATGGCAACAACTGATAAACTTAACTAAAATTAAACACCAGCTATTCTCATAATTCATTGTTTCAGTCCTTTGTCAAGCAAGGATGTCAAAATGTTTGCTTCCAGCTACACAGATAAATGGATTTGTTGTTTGTGACTGAAAATGAAAAGAAGACTTTGGGGTTCTTGGACCATTGGCTGGACAAAAGAAAGAAACTGAACACGTCCTTTTGGGCTCTGAGAAATTATACTGAGTTCTTGCAATCATTCTTGCTATTTTATAAAGTAAACAGTTCAGCAATGAATGTTACAAATAATCAATGATGAAAACAAACATTAGTTGGGGACATTGTTGTCATGAAGGCCTGAGTTAGTCAATAAATAACCAGAGCGGTGCTGAGATATGCCGTGACTATACTTGTACAATCTAATGCAGCCCGTTTGATAGCAGTTCTCAACTGATCTGCAAAGGTTAACAGCTGTAATACTGCCACTTTGAAGACTAATCGCAATAAAAGCCATCATAGTGGAGGACACTGGGGAGAAAGGGAGTCAGACCCATTATAAAATCAAAGATTTTTAAATCTGAACTCACTCGGAAGTAGAATTCTTCGTTCCATTTGGGATTAAGGGTCTGAAATAGAGAGTGTAGACATGGTTAGACAGATAATTAGTATGTACAAAGTGAGCATCATCATTAAACACAAAAACAGAACAGATGTATGAAACCAATCCACCTCAGAGTGAGAGAGGAGTGCCCAAATGAGTAACTAGACTCAATCGTGTGCATCAATGATTCTCTCACATTATTAGAGGAAGTTTGGAGCTAACATGTCCCAGTGATTGGCTGGAGTCCCAAGGTAAAAAGCCTTGAGGATTTTAGCCCACATCCCGGATGGCCCAGTCGCCTGGTCAGTGGATGCAGACTCTCTCCTTCTGTCTCACATATTTGATATTATGTTGGTTTGAGAACTATGTGACATGTCTCATTAAAATTCCTTAGGTGATTGAAATGACTTAAACACTAGAATGTCAATGAAGCCTTGATTTCACAAGTCTCTCTGATTAATAAACACTTCACAACATTTGACCGCAGCGCTAAAATATCATCTCCGTTAAAACCGCTGCTGAGATACCAGAATTACAAATGAACCTGCTGCCCTTTGACAAAAAGCCAACACGATGCTGTCAAATTATCCTTGTCGAATAATGACAAAACTCATGATATGCCTAATGTGAACAGTTAGCACATAAATACCATCATTAAATCTCAGAGCAACCCTTAGGTGCTCATATTTGTCTCGGGCTGTGTCTTCATTTTGTTTTTGGCGTATTTTCCATCATTTATTTTTACGCCTTCTTGCCGTGAGCAAAGCTCTTAGCTTCAACAACAAAGATGCCATCAAAGGTGTCCCACTTAAAGACACATAAAGCTCACAGAAGAGCTGAGCGGGGATGCTTCTTTTTCTGCTCCACATAGCAGTGCATTGTCAGCTATTTATATCCTATAAGGCAAGCATGGCTACTGGCAGCATATGTCTGCCTGCATGGGGGGCCCGCCTGACTCCAGCAGAGTGTTGCCTGGCAGCTAGGTAACCTTCACTACTGGGAGAAGAATCAAATAAGAAGCTGCTCGGTGAGGTAAATATCAGGAAGCTGTCTTTCAATGTTCAGAGCAGCCGGTTTCATCAAAGCCTCACATCTTCATCTTATTCATTTCCACAGATCCTAACCATGCTAACGCAGAAGTCATTGATTTCATTTGAGTATAAGGCTCAAGGAATTCCACAATGTCAGTAATAAATATGGATGTTTCATTGAAAGTCACAGCCCATGTACAAACAAAACATCTTCAGAGAGGAGTTTCCTGTAATAGAAAGTAATGGCTCCCCCTGCTGTGGGGAGATTTCCTCCTCAAAATAGGCCACAGGGGGAAAAGACCTTGGTGAGTGTCTCCCTCTAGACTGAAATAATTTCTCCGGGGATAAAGGAAGCGCTACCCTCTTCTCCCACAATTAGAAAATGTTTGAGTTCTTGTTATTCCTAAAGGGGTTGGGGTGAGTAATACTACAGGGCTAGGGCAGCATTAAGGGGAATTTCAGGATTTCCCAATTATAACTTAAGGGAGTGTATGTGGGGCAAGTGTGGGAGGAGATTACTGGAACGGGGATCTGATAAGGTGCAAACACATTAGGGTTCATTAAGTCTGAAACTACAAGCCAAAGGTCCTTTCAGGACAGGCGGCAGCAGCAGCGTGCTACAGTGGCCTGCATCCAAGACAATTTATACTTCACAACTTACCTTTTTTATGGTTTTTGTCTGGACTAAGGCAAGCTCTCTATTTTCATCCGCAACGTAGAGAGAAAGTTTGACATAAGGATCACTGCAGACACAAAACAAACAGAGGGATAAACACAAATCAGTGGTTAAAATCTTGAACTTTTCACAGTTCACACTTTGCAGCAGCACATTTAAATTCACAGGCACAAATCTGGTGTCTGCAATTATGTTTCAAGAATAGATTCTTTCAAGACTCACTTGCTGACGCAAAAGGAACATTTAGGTAAGATATAATATAGTGGATGATAAAGTTCAGTTTTTACTGAATCTGTTTATATCCTTGTATTGTTGTACTTACCTGGCGTGCTCTTCCTGGAGTAAATGACCATATAAAGACATCCTTGAAGACATCAGCTCATTGGACATGTATATAGATGTTGGGAAATGAGTATTCAGGGTGATCTGATGTTGGAGCTTTTGGCTCACATATTGTATTTTTAACTCATTGTTTGAAATTGGTTCATAGTCACTCAAGAGCACCACTGTGATATTGAGTTTTTTTTTCTTTCCTGGAGGAGCATTTTCAGCCTCTTTTTAACCATCAAATTAAAGCTTTGCAGATGTACAACACCTCATGAAATAAATTGTCTCTGCGCATAAGTGAGACATGAGCTCTTCTCTATTGTCCACAATGTGAACATCTGACAAATTTTTTGATGGATAATAAAGGAAAATCAGAACAAATTCCCTTTAAAATTGTACAATTTAACATGCTGAGTGTGGCAACACGATGTTAATCCTATTTCTAATGTCTTCACCTTAACCATGGCCAAAGGTGTAAAGAGGCCATACTGCTGAGTGGCACTCCAACACACCCCTTGATTACAGGGATGAAACATAAGTCTGCACCGAACAACCCCGCAGATAAAAAACTGCTTGCGTTTGGGAATTGTGAGATAAGGCTACTATTTCTTATTGACAACATGGAGTGTTAAAAATAGAAACAGCACAACACGGTGAGATGTGCAGTTGAAATAGTAAGAGTGTATGTGACAGTGCTATTTTAAAATCAGCCCATTGGTTTATTTGTAGGTGCTGAGCACGTAGAAAACTCCAGGTCTGGAAAGAGATGCAGAATTGTTCTATTCACTAAGCTGAGCAATTACTCTCTTGATCTCAGTCCCAACAGGCAACACTTGAGCAAACCTTCTCAGCGAAGAAGATGGATACTTTTATGCCACCCACAGTACCTTCAACGTATGTCTGTGGATAATATATAAACATGATTCTGTATTGTGATGTATTTTAGGTCCCTTTCAGAATCGGCCATGGGAACATACTGTGTATGATTCAGAAAGAGCCTGCTCGGTATGAATGATGGAGCTAAGGAGTTAACTGTAAAGTGACGTCGAACCTGACTGACTTTTGCTGACGTCTTGACAAAATGTGAGACAGGCCACACCTTTTTTTCCTGCTTATTTCCCAGACAGGTCCAAAGTTTCCTATTGTGCCTTCCTCATTGTTGCCATCTGCACGTTAAGATGACCAAGAGAGCAAGATGCATCCACATCTCATCATGCTACATAACTTTCTGCCTGGTCCGAGGGTACCATTCAAGTTAAACTCCTTCTCCGTTCCGTCCTCTGGGTGAAACATTTCCTGTGTAATGAATGACCAATTGATTGAAGTACCAGGAGTTATTGCACGAGGCTACAAACTCCATTAGAGTCATGTTTCAACTCATTAATAAATGCCTTTTAAATCTCATTTACCATTATCAGAATCAATAAGGATTTTGCCATCAAAATTAAAGTGTATCTTTATACACTAAAATATTATTGTGGCACGTAATTCCAAGAGGAGCCTCACATATTCAAAAGAAACAACTGACAGGGAGCGAAGAGGGCAATATTTTAAAATTGAGGTACAAAACAGCGTTAAGAAAGTGCACACTTGATTGCCAATTACCGTCCCCAGGAACCCCACAGCCTCTAATTGTGTGTTTGTGTGCTTCTGTGATGTGCTGCGCCTAAACAAAAACAATGGGCCGACTGTATCTAGGCTGCACTGAGACTCCTTCTTGTCTTCTTCCCTCTACCAATGAATATCCTGCCAGAGGAGACAGACAGGCTACTTCAGGTCATTAGTGGGAGATGAGAGCTGAAGTTCTGACACCTCACAATTCCTAATAACCAAACCTCTGTCGGGATGTTTTATTTAGCCTTCAATAACTAAGCAGAACACAATAATACAAAAGATGTATTGCTGAATACAACAGGAAGAGGAACAGGACAGGAGTAAAAAGATGAAAAGAACAAGCCAACAACGTTAGAGCACCTTGTGAAGTGACAGACCGTCTCCTATGATGGCTAGCAGCCACACACCCAGGACTCGTTCAGCGTTTCAGTCTTTACATGAGCCAGACTGAGCTGTCCAGCCAGCAGGGCATCAGGATGTGAACACATGCACTCTGGCATGTGAGTAGCACTCACACACTGTGACACACACCAAGCTCTTTCTCTGACAAAGTCAGCTTTCTCATACCTCAGCTACGATCCAATTCATACACGACGTGTATTTGAAACAAGGCTGCTGAAATGGGACTAAATCCTGGAATTGTTCAAGAATAGTTGAATATCAAATCAGATGAATTCCCCTCCCCTAATTTGCACTGCATTTTTATGTTCAAACCTTTTCCATAATAGGATCAATTGTTGTAGCAGAATTTGTGGTATTAGAGTGACTACGGCATTATTCTCATTTAAAACTCATTTGAATGATAATAGTGAGATTTCTGTGTGGATCTCTATCAAATATTTTATTAAGTCTGTAAAATATGACATGGAGACAGGAGATTTCTGCAATACCACGAATTAAAAATAAAACTTTGACACAGTTAGCTTTTAACATTAGCATTATTGTCATTTTGATTAAATGTGCAGCCTTATTAAATAGTCCCTCTCTTGCGAGCTAAATGGACCCGAAAGTCAACCTTCTAATTACCTGCTCTCAATATATGGGGACAGCACACTGCAGTAGATACAGAACAACATTTGGATCCCCGGATTTAATAGTACATTGAAGATTAGAATTAGTGTTACTCTCTTCCTGCGCACCTGCCTTGACATCGAAAACACTGACATCCCTGTCAACACCAGTGAAGTTAACATTTTAAAGCAGCCTATGTCCACTTGCTTTCAACACTAATACGCTTCAGAATAGTTGTGTATATTTCCACTGTGACAAATGTATGAATGAAACCAGAAATTAAATTAAGGTCATAAAAGAATTAACCCTTAATTTGACAGACAGAACGCTGCATTTGTGCTGAACTAAGAGCAAAATCCTTAGATTTTATCAGACACAAAAACAAAGAGGTAACAGGTTTAACAGTGATTGATTGACACTTGGTGTAATATGAATTGTTCTTTGTACAAAGAGGAGGGTAATTAGAATTCAGAAGGCAGAAGTCACACTGCAGCAAAGCAGTAAAGAATTATTAAACTCTGTATACTAATATCCAATGTTTAATACAAGTTGGGTTACAGAAGTTTACACTAGTCATAGATGAGGAGGACAGACAGAATGGGACAGAGACCCTCCAAGTTGTGAGAAGATCTGTGGGATGTACGGGGAATGAGGAATTCTAAAACACTTTCTTCTGGTAAAATTGTTATTGAGGTAAGTCATGAGCAGAAAAGAAAGGCAGCACACGGGTAATCATTGATTACACTTGGGACTCCAAGGTCTTTGTAAGAAGAAGGAATGTAGTGAAGCTTATAACACGGTGTTGACCACAACATTCAACTCATAACTCAAGTTTCTGAGTTCAGTGCATTCTGTTTATCTTCTTTCTAAGAAATGACCCTGGCCGGCCATTGTTGTTGACTTCAGTGTGGTGCATAAATATTGTGTTACAAAACTAAGCTTGCAAGATGACAAAATATGTTGTTCTGATCTATATACCTTATCCAAAGTATTAAAATGCGAGCCTTGCTTGGCCAAATAAGAAGCAATGTCTGTGGCAGCATCTTCCGGTGTGTCCGAAATAAGTCTGTAATGCTTACCTGGCTCCAATGATGTCTTTCTTCGCCAGATCAATTCCCGCAATGACCTTAACCCGCAGCACTCTCGTTTCATGCTGCAGAAGAGAGAGATGAAACAAGACATTTTAATCAAACTCATGAAAAATCAATCTCATAACCTCACAATCAAACCACTTCAAAATTGTCCAGCAGCTAAATGATCATAGATATTTTTTTAACTGCTCGTTACATTAGTTGTCAAATAAGAACTGGCTTAACAACAAATGCATTACAGAAAATAATAATAAACACCTAAGCTGCATTTCAAATACAATTATCCTCATAAAGGCACACTTGATATTTTTCGAACAACACTCCAAGTAGTAACTTGATTCAGCTACAACATTTGGTAGCCTCACTATTTTTTTTCATCTCATGTAATTAACAAACTGAAGGGTTTTGGGGTTTTTTTGAGTTCTGCTTGGACAATTGACCTTTAGGAAATAGAGATAAGCATATTTACTCAACTCTCAACTTCTATTGACCCAACAAGTATTTGAGTAATTACGAAATAAATCATATGTTGAATCAATAATGAAAATAATTGCTGGTTTCAGTTCTAAGATGAACAGACTGGCTGGTTTTCTTATAAGTCAGCTTAACACGACTATAAATAAACACAGACAACACAATGATGTCAGTGGCAGAGAATGGAGCACCGGAGGAAACTGAGGTGGAAGCTCAAGCCAACTCAGCTGTTACCTTGGGCCAAAGGGTGTAACAATATTGAATAGCCCATAGCCACAGGGAGGGCAGGGTCTCAAGGAATGTGGACACAACCACAATTGTCTTAAACCAGCACTTGAGAAGACTACATGTTGTGGTTTAATGTACGCAATATGGTGAATGTTCACTGAAAACTAACCAAGCCTTCCCCAATTTCCTTGTGCTGTGGTATGGAATGCTGTTATAGGCAAGCTTCCCTTCCAACAATGACTGACAACAAATCCATTCAAACAGGGCACAAAATTAGCACCGGTAGATTAGCTTAACTCAAGAGCCAGTAACAAAACAATGGGAATCAATTGAGTTCACTGGCCTTTTTTGGCTGGAGAACTAAAAAAGTTTATTTTGTTCACTGAATGAAAGAGAAGAACAAAGTAACTGACGAATCACGACGAGCGAAATAAGATAATCTGCTTGTATAAATAATAAAAATCTTCATTCAAAATAACACTAGATATTTGCCACTTCGATGTTCAACAATATGCTGAGAAAGAATACTGTAGCCCGCTACACTGGTATCAATGTTCACTGAATTCAACTACAATATGATAGAATTAAAGCCAGGAAGTAAACATAAACCATGGTGTTTTTCAGTTAACCTAATGAGTTACCATATGCAAATCTCCTGCAGTGACAGTTTAGCTTGAGAGGAACAAAATCTACATTGAATGGCACCCCACCATTTTCCTCAAATACCCCAAATGATCATATAAGAGACTTATTTTAAGTCCTTCAACCAGGTCAAGCAAGGAAACCTGTAGTCATACTGATCCTGACTGACCTGGTTGGCAGAAATAAGATCCACTCACTAGGGAAAAAAATATATTCCCATGGTCACCTGTTATTCTATCATGTCATCATGCTTACAATATACTGGATTACCTCATACCTTATTATTGGTGGAGCCCTGTATGTCAAAGGCGACACAGAGTTCACCAAACGAGTGAAAACCGACCTGTTAAGCCGGTGCAAAACATACCCACATGCCTCAACCACAGTGGTTGACCAAGAAAGGCTTCTAAGGAGATGATGTACAGTTTGACAGGTGGTAATGTCACCCAGCCCTCCAACTAGTAATTATGTTTCTCTTCTGCACACCTGTGCTTCAAGTATAGCACTCAAGTACGGAACCTGCATGTCTCGAACGTTGTTGTTTTTTTCATATACATGATTTAGTGAATGCGCCTTCTCGGTCGAAGCGTTTCATCTCTAAACTCTGCGGTCAAAGTATTTAAGGAGCAAAAATTAGGGTGGGTAGACTGAAGGACCCGCAGAGAGGTGGCAGGAAATTGACAGCTGCCTGAACACTACTATGGAATGTGGGTGAGGGCTTGTTAGCTTATCAGCTAACGTTAACGGTAGCTAACTATCCCTGGCACAAGCATCTTTAGAGAGGCACCCATTCATGTCTGTTGTCCATATGCAAAGCTCAGTAGAAATTAAAACGTACCTCATCTTCTGAAAGTCCATATATTGGCTCGAAATTCGTAGCCATATAGCCTGTGGTCCACGCTATATATATACAAAAACAAGGCGTTTGGCAAAGCTAGCTGGCTAGCCTTGAACAATAAAGTCCCACTTTCCTCTCTTTGTCGTGCGATGGTTGAGTCCACGGTGAGACCGAGCCGTTATCACCGTTATCACGGCTCTTGGGTTTAGTTCGCACCCAAATAACGTAATCCTCCCCAGCGTGGTTCGTCTAGGACACGACTTGGATTTTTATTTGGGGAGGGGGGGGGCACAATGTTACGACTGAGACAGATCGCTTTTGTCAACTCCGAGCTTATCCACCGAAACGATGTGACACTTGACTTCCTCCTAACAACTCAGCCAATCATGTGCAAGTTAGGTGTGATTGCTAACCATATCAACCAATCAGAAGCGCTGGGAATTTCCTAAAGCTCCCCATCGGCCAATAAAGTATGCAAAGGGCGTGGCGATGGAGACCGTGTGTGAGAGGTTGTGCCTTGCAAAGAAACTAAATTTAACATTGTCATGAATTATTCAACTTTGTTGGAATATATTATATCACTAGTTCCTGCGCAAACTGTGTCAAGGTGGTTTCTCGCTTTGGTCGTGATTATCCTAAAAGAGGGTCATGTAAGGGGCGGGGCTTGGGGCTCATGGCCAATCGCAGGGTAAAATTCACAGAAACAGACGGATCAGCGTGGAATGACAAAAGTTAAATAATTTACCGTGGGAAATGAAGAACAGCCAGACAGGTTTTTACATATTTTATATACAATTCTGACAGTTACAATAAATTATACGGTAACTGAGATAGATAGATAGATAGATAGATAGATAGATAGATAGATAGATAGATAGATAGATAGATAATGGAACAAAAATTAAAGACTTAAGTAAAGCTATACTATCTGTTACACACCAATGCCATGATTTTTGCTCAAATAAAGCTTTTCTTTGTGTTTGAGAGTGTCAGAGGGGGTAATAATCACACTTCACAAATTCACACACATCAAGGTCATTGTGGATGATGGAGATGCACTAAAGAGCATTATACTAAGAGGTCCTCTAATATCCTGCCCCACTTAAGTATATCTCAATATCTTGCAGTCCATTTCAATTCCACTGCAAACTACAAGCTCAATAAACAACAGTTTAATACCACTCTAAAAGGTGAAAAACACAACTGAACAATAAATCAGTGCAGTTTCAACCCACATCTTATCCCTTATATGATTTATACCCCACATATCTCTGTATTTGGAAATCAGAATGTGATTCATTTGCTGTTCTACACAGTACACACGCTGTCTTTTAACCCTCTGTTCATTTTCTCTGCTCCCACATGGCTCCCAGCTGTCTTCTTGGTGGAGAAGAGGTGTCAGAGGCAGCATCTTAAGTGGCACATTGAGGACGTCCACTTAGATTTTACAGTCTAAATATATATATTAATTTATTTCTTCATTGATAGTTTTCCTCTCTTGAATTGAGGGTCATAGGACCAAGGTTGGAACACATTTAAGGACTGTGAAGACCATTGATTGAAGTGTGATTTATCATCTTTTAATCTTTTTTATTATCATCTTGGTACAGGCGGAGTTCGAGACAGTATTACATCAGATTTGATACCTAATGGACCAAACACACGTATTTAAACAAGAACCCCCATGGCGTTAAATTATAATATAAAATAAAGATGAACTTTTCCCACATCCTCTGTGCAATGTGAGCCTGGCATGGTATAGACTGTAAACATTGATAAACCAATTCCTGTCTTCACCACTAGGGGTCACTACATCGCTACAAATTAATTTGAGATAATCAGTGATTGACAGCAATGACACCAACTGAACCTGACAGTACTTGAGGAACAGCTCAGTCCATCACCTCTAAGTGCAGGTCGTGTCAGTTCTCCTCTAGCGCACCAGTCGAGGAGCAAGCACAGGCATGGAACCTTACATTCCAAAATCGCAAAATCAGCTGTTAGACACACCCTGACTAGAAAACATGAAGAGGGCAAATAACTTGCAAATACATCCATCAAGGGAACCGATCAAACTAGTGCTTGTCAAATGTTTAGTGGCCCTCAGCATGGCTGTCTGTGCCGCATCATGAGACTTTTAAATCAACGCGGAGAGCAGATGGCTGCATTATGTAACATTATTGCTTCTAAGTAGAGCTGAAAAGGGAGGGCCAGAGATTTCCCAAGCCACCCTTGACACAAGGCCATCTTTCACTCTACCCGACACATCGTTTTGCAATGCTTACTCAGAAACAGATCCACAATATTTATCAACCAGCCTTGAAACATCAGAATTGCTCAAAATAAAATAGGATATATTTAAGATGTGCTTTTCTCTACCGTCATAGATGTCACAGACATAGAAAATATTTTTGAATGAAAACGTGAAACAATGACTATTTTTGTTGAATGAGACCCGCCTCTAAAAACTAAAACCTGAAAATTGGTTGAATTTGAATATATATCACACATACTGCCCACAGCGCTACCACTTTCTAGGAATTTTTTTTATTTCTAATCCCCCATCTTTGATATGAATATATCTCAGTTTCTGCATCAGCGAACAGATGTGGCCTCCCAGAAAAAGAACACAATGAGTACATTTGGTTTCAAGAGGCTATCATCAGATTAACAAACAAAACAGAGTAGTGTAGTTAGTCTAGGATTTGTTTTTGTAAATGAATACACAAACACAAAGAGTTTTAGTTAAACTGTCACACTTTCTGATTAATGAATAAACGAGATAGACGGAGTGATTTAGGGCCAGAATTGTTGAAGCAGAGTTCAGATTATAGAGACCTGACTATGTTTACAACTGCCATTAAAAGGAAAACGATAAACTCTGTTTGACAGTTCCTGCACCAGTGTTTTACAGTATTTGTTCATACTGTGAGGGGAAGTGGCAGCAAATAGGTGCCATGTGTTGTCTTTCTGTCACTTTGTGTGTTGCATTTGAGAAAATCAGAATCCCATTGAATGTTTTTTCTTTAATTTGTTTATTCAATCCAAGTAAGATAGTTTAGTGAGGGCCTCTGCTGAACTTTTTTTTACATTTTTAACAGATACTGAATTTTTTTTTTTTGTCGCATAGAAAGAAATTGCACAGTATGTTTCCAGGAGGGTTACATCAACTGGAACCACTTTTGCACATCTAATTGCCAAATCCCAACCTCAACCCAAAACCCGTATTCGACCCACTGTCAGTACACATGCCATCAGTACACATCTTAAAATATCTGAAAACTGCTTTAAAGTAAAGTTTCTGGAGGAGCAATATTAAACTAACTTGACTTAATAGTAGGGTGGCAAGGTGGTGGGTGGTGCAGTGGTCAGCACTGTCGTCTCACAGCAAGAAGGTTCCAGGTTCGAGACCCGGCTCCATCACAGGATCTTTCTGTGTGGAGTCTCCATGTTCTCCTTGTTCCTGTGTGGGTTCTCTCTGGTACTCCAGCTCCCTCCCACAGTCCAAAGACATCAAGAGGGGACGAGGCTGATTGATACTCTAAATTGACTGTGAGTGTGAATGGTTGTTTTTCTGTATGTGTTGGCCCTGTGATGGACTGGTGACCTGTCCAGGGTGAACCTGAAAGCTGCTGGGATAGGCTCCAGCCCCCCCAACAGGATAAGTGGAAAATAATGGATGGATCGATGGATTTAGTAGTTCATTCTGTAGGTTTCCAGAATTAAAATGTAAGGAGGGATTATGAGAGTGTATTATTCCATATTCTGTGTTTTGTCCAAGAGGGGAGCCACTAACCCTTACAACAAACAATATAATTACATTTTATATAGCAGGCAAATAATGCAATAAATCCATCAACCTGACTTGACTTTAAATCTTTAAACTATTGAGCTTCTAATCATTTGAGAGAGTTTATAAATAACAAGAGACATGTATGTATTCGACATAAATATAAATATATCTTTCTCTAAATCAATCTGTCCTCTCAATTGAGGATGGTGCAAGTAGACGACAGCAGAGAGTGAACAGAGACTAAGAGATTAGGGCGTGGTTTATACGTAAACCCGCCCCCCTCATTTCACCAGGAGCATATTACCGTTTCCTGGCTCTCAGCAGGGCGCTTCTGCTCGGGATGGAGGGACGGTAATGACTGTGCCTGTCTCCGGCCAACCAGGCAGTTACGGGAGTAAGTACCGGAGTCACCACGGCTGAAAAACGAAAGAAAAGCTCTGTCAGCTGCTGGTAAGTTATAGTAACTGTAACTATTCTTAGTGCACGGTTACATCAGGACCCAGAAGGAGGCAGGGTACACGGGTGGGCTCATCTCTCCGAGTGCAGATGATGATGATGATGATGATGATGATGATTATGGACGTTTTGACGGTCGAACATCACTAATATTTCTGTTTAAACCGACTATACAGCCAATATATCAGCTTTAAAGGCTTTCTTACCGCCTCTCTCTAGTCGTAAGCTGGTTTTTATGAAGTCTACGTCTGTTGTTGCAAGCCTTAAAGCTACTTATTTGCTATTTTTGTGCGCGCGCGTGTGACAAAATAAAAAGTAATTATATCCCGATACTAACAAAAATAAGAAACAAGATAACTATATTACCAAAATGCAATATTAATGCTATTAAAAGTCCATTTCTGACTGAAATTGATAAATTAATAGTTTCTTTGATTGAATGTCAAACATGCAAATCGTGTGTTTCCTATTTGTTCACTGACAACCCATGGCATCATTTGATCTCCCTTCATCAGATAACACTGCTCGATTATTTGTATTTGTTATAGTACATTTGCTTGTCTTCTTTATGATGAAGAGCTGTGTCCTCATTTGACTGGCAGCTGATTTACTTGCAGGTTTTTTTCCTTCTGTGTTAGAGGATGATGATGATGATGATGCCAGGGTGTCAGGGGTAGCCTATAATGGGATTTCCTAGGGTATGACCTGCCTCTTGTCTGCATGTCAACTGGCCTCGAGCCCAGTTAGGAAGAGGTCAGGCTGCAAGCTATTTGCACCAGGCTGTTCAACACAATACTGGAATACAACAATAGACGCTTGAGACTAACCGGTTCTTTCCTTTGTCATGTCTGCATGTTTCAAAAGGGACACTTTAATTTTCTGTCTGGAATTAACAGAAATTCTCTTTGACAAATAATCCACATTTAGTTTAAAAAGGCAACAGACCCACATACACATAACTGAAACTTGTACAGGTGTTGACAAGGTAGAACGCAGATTTTAATTCATTGAGTCTGACTATCACTGAGGGAATAATAATAACATCATTTTTATGATGTTTTTTTTGGGGCAAGTGGGACTTTGTCGCTTTGATGTGACTGCAGCCAGTGGCAGGATTGGCGGAGGTGGCGAGAGGGGTCACACTGGATCAGAGTGGCTTTCCTGATTAGTTAAGCAGGAGAGTTTGTGCTTGGTGGCAAGAGTATTGTACCAGGATTAAATGATGAAAGTGAGTACAGATTCAGTTAGTGACCTGTAAATGTGGGTTAAAATAACCCTGCTGACATTAAATGTCCTCACAGAGTGTAAATGTGCTGGGGAAGAGGAGAAGGAGGCCCCAAGATTGTACCTGCTGGTCTTGAATAATGACAGGCTGGACTGCCTGTGGTTATATTTGGTATTGGATGGTATGTGCTAAATGTAGCTGTAATCATTAGGTCGCTGATGCCGATTGATGCCTCTCAGTGTCAACAGTTGCCATGACGCACACGGTAGCTGGCACCAAAATAAGCTGTGACTGATTAATTCTCTTCCTGACAATATGGGGATTCCTACTTTGCAAGGCTAGTACTCACTAATGCACTTTCCTCCATTTCTTCATAAATTAAGCATTATTTTCTCTGACCTTTTTTTTGGGTTCACACCTGAAAATAATCACAAAAGCTGCTGTGATTCACTCCTAGTTGAGCCTCCATTGTCAAATCATCCCCCGCGCTCTGCTGGAGGGAATCAAACGTTTCTCCAGGTTGATGTGACCCTTAATCTAGCAGACGCCACTTTTAAACTGATACGAAGAAACATTGCTTTCCTCTCCTAAACACAGGAACCAAGAAGCTGTAGTGTCCTACTCTCTCTATCTTACTAACCGAGGAACAGTGTGATCAGGTCAAGAAATAAGAAGTCACCTTACTTGTCTGCAGTTAGCATGATAGAGTCAAATAAAGTGATTAATTGGTTGATTGATATCCTTAAGTTGATAGGTATTGATATGAGTACAATTGTGATTGCTGCAGATAGCAAAGGTTGAAGCATTTACATCAGATATACAGGACATATGTTGGCTGCTACAATAGAGGAAGTACAATTTCACAAATTCACAATGGTGTTTAAGGAAGTGTATCACATGATTTATGACTCATATAAATGTTGCCTTTACAAGTGTTGGGTGAGTAGCTGGGAGCTGCAGATTTTTTTTAAATGATCAAAAGAAAACAAACAAACAAACAAACAAACAAACAGTAACAACAATAACAAGAGAACAAAAAAAAAGAAAAACATTGGTTGCAGAATTTCCAGTGCAAATTTACCATTTGGTTTAATATAATTTTAAAATAAATGTCTGAGTGTGTGATTATGGATCAGTTGTGCACCGCATGTGTGTACGTGTGTATGAGCGTGTGTATGTGTGTGTATGTGAAACATTCCTCATTTATTAACTAACTTTGGTGGTAGAGAAGGCCACTTCATCAACCTGCGTATGTTTGTGGACGTGTTATTAACAATGGCCAGGGTCCACGGCAGCAAGTCGATTACCATGAATGTGGTGGGAAAACTTTTTTTTTTACAAATGAGACAGTGGGCTGTTGAGTTAAAACTGAGAAAATGTCATTTGTTTTTACAGTCCTTAGAGGTTAAATTGAATGTTCAGTCTTGTATTGTCCACCAGGGAAGATATTCACACTGTTTGCCAGCACTTTGCCAGCTTAGCAGCTTATTCAGTTTGGCCGTCCGGTTACGCAAGACAGCTATATGCAGCAGGAAGCTAATCCAGTGCTTTGACCTTAATGCCAATTATCAGATCATGATGACGTTATTGAAATTAAGGCACCATAAGAGTTTGTAACAGTCACTTAGCAAAAAGTCATCTTTACAAATGAAAAATCCCTAAGATGAACTTTGTACAGAAGAAGTACAAAAGGTGTTTGTTAGCCACTTAGCAGCATTATGACGATTTTCACAAAATGTGGAGGAGTGGTGGAGCCTGGGCCAAGGAAGAGCCCACTAATCGGGGGGGGGGGGGGGTTAATTTAGAAAAGAACTTCTTTTTTTTCCAATGGGATTGGCCTGCATGCTGGTGTCCTTCTTGCTAGAGAGGTACAGACCAGAGTCAAGTCAGCCAGAAATGTGACAGAAATCCAGGCATTCTTTAAAAAAAAAAAAGAAAAAAGTCTTTGATATCCTTAGTGTGCCTCTATTTTTCCAGGAAAGTTCACTGTTAGTATTTTCAACTAAGACTAAGGCACTTTTTTGCAAGGGTGTGTTAGGTCAAACAGAGGCTCCTAAACCAAATTACTGGAGTTGCGCTCAGACAGCATGGATCTTCACCACAGCAATAGTATGCTCTTCCTTTACATATGCAAATCAGTATAAGGATATAGTTCCAGGATTATGCAAGAACTTGAATAAACTAAAACATTGGAAAACAGAAAGAAAATGGACACAGCCAAGTGATTCAGATCCACTCTAGAAGTTTAATGGATTCTTTCCTGGACTGAAATGTTGGTAAAACTGTTCATGTCCATAACATTTTGTGGACCCTTGTCTCTTTAGCTCCAAAATGTAAAAATGACTGATGATAATCAATACATATTGATTATTCGCCAAGCCCTACAGGGACTGAATTATGTTTCCAGTCTGAGCCTGACAGGGAACAACGGGAGAGCATCATATATGCAAGAGATTTGAAATAAAGGGCTTCCAGTTTTTTCAGACTCTCGCTCAACCATAAGACATCGCGTGCACACATGTACACACGTACACACGCACACACATACACACACCCTCTTGTCGTCTCTGTAGGGTCAGACTTTAGGAGTCATGCAAAATAAGAACTCAAACATCTGCATATAGCAAAGGAAATGCTTATTTCCAAGTCATGCACACTGGAGGCGGGTTGGCCGGCAGCAAGACCAGCAGACATGTGTTTGTCTCTCTGTTGCTGTGGCAAATGCCGGACCCTGTTACGCAATCAGTTCTGCCTCATGCACCAGCTGGTAGAGGTAGAAGCTGAGAGGATGTTTTTAATCCTTGATGGAACTGTGGTCTTTATAGATTTTTTTCTCCTTTCAATTTTGGGACATTTATGTCATCTATATATTCCGATTTTGTGTCATTTTCATATTTTTTTTTCAAACATAGTGAGTCATCATGATTTGAAATCAATTTTGCTATTGTAAAAAAAATAGCAATTATGCAAACTCTGCTGGTGGGACAGACACTGTGGGTCATGTGATTTACACCTCCTTTCTCACCTTTCAATGTTTGGGTATTCTGTCTATCCAACAGCCAAGCCTTTGTGGTGCCATGATGAAGACATTCTTGGAAGTCATCCTGCTGTTGTTGCTGGTCTTTACCCCTCATGCAAAAGGAACACGTGAGTTGTGTTTGTACACACAGTCTAGAGAGAGAGATGATGCAGAGCTGCACAATTAATATATGAGAATCTGCCTTGTTAATCTGCTTTTCTAGTGTCGTGATTAACAAATCAGATTTGAATTTGGCTCCACATGTTCAAGTATATACGGCTGTTGTTATTATTATGATTAATTTTTATGGGTGCCTGTATGTCCCACTCTCATGAGCCCAAAATCTCTGTAAAGCTTTGAAGGAATGCCTTCATATTTAGTACAACATGCTCAAAAAAAAGGAGAGGTTGATATTCAAAGGTAGCTGTGACCTCACAAATGTTGTTTTCAGCTTCATGAAGAAGAAATATCTTGAAATTCTCAAGAGAATTCCTTCAGATCTGGACTCAATCACTTGAAGTAGAGGATTAATTATTTTGGATTCTGGCAGGCAAAGATCACTACAGTCACAAATTCACAAACTAATTATGAGAGAATTTCACACAAATATCTGATACCTGAAAATGATGAAGTAACAACTTCTTTGTGAACATCTAATGTCAATGAGGTATCATAATCTTCTGTAGATACACTTTTCTATTCAATGCCATCTCATTTACTCATGTAGGAAATAATGGAAGTTATACTGTGCCCAAAACATTTTATTCTGCCATGCACACCATGAGCCTGGACAAACATGGATTTGAACTACAAGTGGAGTAGCTGGCAGAGACGCACAACCCCAAGGCAGTTATTCCATGTTATATAACAGCTACAGTATGCTATGTAATCTAGAACTTTCTCCTCTTCCTCATCTGACATAACTTGTTTGTCTTTAGGCTACAACCAACCTGGGAAGCCCACGCTGACCAGCTGTCGTTCTCCCGAAAAAGAGACCTTCACCTGCTGGTGGCAGCCTGGCCCTGATGGAGGACTGCCTACGAAGTACGCCTTGTACTACCGCAAAGAAAAGTCAGTGGCTCACAGTTTAACTAACTACATACCACTGAAAACAAGAATTTAATTAAAAAGGAAAGATGGACTGACATTTCAGAGAAATGTGATATTGGGTATTGGATACTAAAGAAATCCAAGAAGCCTTTTGATTTTTTTTCCAATCAGAAGTTCATCTTCAGGAGGCATGAATGAGTTTTTTTATTATTATTATTGTTATTAGTAGTCGTAGTAGTAGTAGCAGCGCAGCACAGTTACATGCTGTCCCCCTGCCTGTCCCTGCAGCTCTGATACAGTACACGAGTGTCCTGACTACCACACGGCCGGTGAAAACTCCTGCTTCTTCAACAAGAATGACACGTCCATCTGGGTCAACTACAACATCACTGTGGTTGCCACCAACGCCATGGGCAGCACCTTCTCAGACCCCGTGGATATAGATGTGGTCTACATCGGTGAGGCTCTGTGCTTTTGGAGGGGGTGCATATTTGTTCACATGATCTAGCGTGATGTTGGAGACATGATTTCCCCTGAGGAGTTTTTTTTTAAGTGTTTTTGAACGCACAGTTGCTCAGTGTCATTCTGGGTTACAGTGTGGCTAATGCGGTGCGAGTGTGCTTACCCTCGCTCCAGCTGTAGCCGCTCACTGAAGGTCACTGTTGAAAATGACAAATACGCTGTCAGTCTGCTGACCTGATTGGATGTTTAGAAAAATCAGATATATTCTATATGTGTATTGACATTGACAATCAACACAGGAGCTGTCGTTTATTTTGAGTCAATCCCAGAGATTCTTTTACTGAAATGATCCCTCGCACACTGACTGCATAGTAATCAGGGGCTGAAAATAGACAAAAACAAGTCCACAGTTTCTTCTATTTTGATATCTAAACTCTACAATTTTTAATTCACTAAGGAAAGTAGAATTTTTTTAAGGAAATATATAAATCCCTCATATGTAATTGTAGATTTACATGTCTACAATAGTATTTGTGATTTTAGCATTTTCACAGTAGTATAGTGCATTTATGCAGCTGGAAAGTGGAAAACTTTCTCTTTGGAAAGGTCCCAAACAAAACCTCCTGGAGGTCATTACTGGAAATTCAGTATTTATTGACAGACATAAAGTTATTTAGCTAGCTAGAGGGCTAACATAACTACCTGAGAACGAGCTACACGACAGGAAAAATGTACATTTTAAGTATTTACAAGTATGACTTAAACCAACAATACCAAAGAAAAAATGTTTATTTAGGCTCGTATCAATTATATTTCTCATTTTTAACAACAAACGCTATTTGGAATGATGTCAAACTCACTGCACTAAGCTGTCAGAAATGCCCCCCTCTCATAGTGGGACATTCCGTGTTGGACAAGTGCTCTGTATGTTCTACCACCTCAGTGCTTGGTAGAGTCCTACTTCTCAGTTGTTCATGAATGCACCATAATTAGACTCCTAGCATATAGGGAATGTTCCTACAATATTAACTAACATTACCATCGTGTTCTAATGAGGTCAGAGAAATGTTTCAATCCAACATTTATCATACATCAAATATTTAAGATATAAAATAATTTCAAATAATCTTTCTATCAGGTTAAATGATTAGCAAGACAAATTGTTTAAGCCACAAAATTCTGATAATTTGGGGTTGTTGTTAAGTGTTTTTACAGAATTTTATCCTACCCATAGGAAGAACTTTCTGGTGAAAAATTTAAAATGTCAAAAACATCAGAACTGATACTCTCAGAAAAAAAAAATAGTAGCAAAGTTGCTTTGCTGCTCCATTCAAAGTTAGAAGTTAGATCCTGAAGCTTCTTAAAAAAATGCTTTTGATGAAATATAAATTGTCAAATCACCCTCATCCATCCATTTTCTATACTGCTCATCGTTAAGGGTTGCGGGGGGTGGGGGGGTGGGGGTTGGAGCCTAACCCAGCTGACATTGGGCAAGAGGCGGGGTTCACCCTGGACGGGTCACCAGTCCGTCACAGCGCCATCAGGGGTCCAGTATCTTGCTCAAGGATACTTGGACATGGTCACCAGGGGAAGTGAGGATCGAACCAGCGACCCTTTGGTTGCTAGACGGCCACTCCACCTCTGAGCCATGCTGCAGAGTTTATACTGTCCTGTGTTGGGTTCATAAAATAGATTGCAAGACTGAAAGAGTGCCCTTGAGGTTGCTTATCTGAAAACTCCACTTATGTTGTCAGTCCAAGGTAATCTCTATATCCTTCACTTACTGTACATCACAGTTTCTAAACTGTCTCCTGAGGATACATATAAGTCTAAACTTTCACTTATCTGTGCAGTCACTGGTCAACAAACATTCAGAAAGTCCCTTCTGGAGTGTCAGGGTTCATCTGCTGGCATTGTGCATTGGTTCAATGTTGCACAGAGGAAGAGATGTGACCACGCCACTGCTGCAGAGCCCTGGATCCTCATCTGTCCTCCCTCTGTCTCTCCAGTCCAGCCTAATCCTCCGGAGAAGGTGACGTTGACTCTAATGGAAGACAAAAGTTGGCCCTTTCTCCGGGTGTCATGGGAACCGCCACGTAAAGCTGACACCCGCTCTGGCTGGATCACCCTCATCTACGAGATCCGCATCAAGTTAGAGGGAGAAAACAACTGGGAGGTAAATGATGTTCGTCTTCCTCACAATGTATCAATAAGTGAGTGTCTATTGAGCTTGAAAAATCTTCTTTAGTGATGCCACACTTACGTTTACGACTGAAAAGATGGTGCACGACCTCTCAAGTTGTGTTAAATGTGTGTTTGTTTTTCCAGACTCACCTTGCTGGTCAGCAGAAGCTCTTCAATATTTTCAGCCTGCAGTCAGGTGGTACTTACCTGGTCCAGGTGCGCTGTAAACCTGATCACGGCTTCTGGAGTGAATGGACTTCTTCTTCCTCCATCCGTTTCCCCGACTGTAAGACATCTTATATTTGACAACACACAGAGATACATTCATACATGTCTCATATATTTGTAGGAATGCTCTCATTTGTTTTCTGCACAAGATATCATTCTAATCTCATTTCTATGGGGCTAGAAGTTATGAAACCTACCAGTCCGCACCTGTAAAGCTCACAAATTGACATGTAGCATCTATCTCTTACCTGGGCTTACTTTTTATAAATAAGGAGAAAAAAAAATCTGTAACTTGTGTAGATATTTCCTTTAATATTATCTTATTTGATTTTATCTTATTTTTGTGGTCATGTAACAGCGCGGCGCTAGACTAACATTTTATGCTGTGTCTTACAGACTTCCACCGTGAAAAATCTGTGTGGATCCTCATCATGGTCTTTTCTGCCTTCATCTTCATCATCCTCACTTGGTTGTTGCACATCAACAGCCACAGGTAAAAGAGTACTAATGTCTTACACTGTTTGTTTGGACAGATCTTTATGTTTATATATTTTTATTTACTTGACCATAGCACATGTCATGTGCTACAGGCAGCAGTTTTATTCCCAAGCTCTCTACTTTTAAGGTCGCAGTTTAGGTATTAGGTCTGATTTCATCTTAATCAGCAAATTCACAGGGAATATTTGATTGCGATATCATAATTGCCAATTTCTGTTAAAGAGGGATTGCATGGTGATTAAACTTACACAATGTTGTTATTGTGTAGTTATACCAGGTTGGCACATCTTTGTACTCACAAATGCTGTCATTGATCTTTTTTTCATGTGCGTAGTGTGAAGCACTGTATTCTGCCACCAGTCCCTGGTCCTAAAATCAAAGGATTTGATGAGCAGCTTCTTAAGGTAAAGCAACAACCTCCTTCTCCTTGTCTGGTGCAAACTAGGTTATTTGAATTAGAAATGGACTGAGGATATTTTTTTTTTCTCTCTGCGTAGAACGGCAGGTCTGAGGAGATCTTCAGTGCGCTGGTGGTGCCCGAGTTCCCCCCAACCACATCATCTAACTATGAGGACTTGCTGGTGGAATATTTGGAGGTGTACATCCCTGAGGAGCAGGAGCTGATGGTAGAGGAGAACAAGGATCTACACGATTGCCTCAAATCTGAGAGCTCCACATCTGACAGTGACTCTGGCCGCGGCAGCTGCGACAGCCATGCTCTGCTGATGGATAAGTGTGGAGATGAGAAAGAACAAGAGAGGCGAGCTGATCGAGGGAATAGTCAAATGGGGGCAGAGTCACAAAGGCACCAGATAGACTGGGAGGAGGAAGATACGGTTAGCTCTGACATGCCCAGCGGGAGGGTGAAGACCTGGCCCTCAGTGTACTCTCCACTTCCCCAGTACCACTCAGGCACACTGGACCAGCAGAACTCTCTTGAGATGGCTAAGCAGCTCTGTTTCTCTGACAGTCTCTTCCCCTCCGGCTCCACATCCTCCACCCAGGCCCACCATGGACACACCACCAAAGAGGGTCTTGCACCAGGTTACTGGGAGTTTGGTTTGAGCACCAAGCCACCACAGAAGCAGGTCCACCAGCAGCTCCAGGCTCACAGCGACGTCAGCATCTCCAGCCTTGTTAGCAAACAGGCACCTGCGGGTCTACATTCACCCGCCCTCCAGTCCACCGAGTATGTTGAAGTCCAGAAGGTCAATGAGAAGAACATGGTCCTTCTCCAGCCTGTTGCACCAGGCCTCAGCTGCAGGGGGGGCTGCCCCCAGGTGGGGAAGGAGGACTACAGTAAGGTGAAGCAGGTGAACAGTGACAACATGCTGCTGCTCCAGAGAGAGGTAGATGTGATGGAAGGAGAGGTGAACAGGTGCTCTTGTGAGGAGCAGGAGACAAACGCTGGGACAGAGAGCTGCAACACATCGTCGGTTACTGCTACCCAGAAATCTACAGCCTGTGTTCACACTGCCATGCCAATCCAGGAGGGGCCGGTCCTGCCAGGGAGTGGTTATGTTGACACTGCCATCATGTTCACGATGCACACTTACTAGTTTACAGGACTTGTTCTAGACACTAACACTGGACAACCCCTTCAAAAACTGATGCGAGGACAATGCTATCACAGATCATTCCCTCCTAATGTCTGAGATGTCTTTTCAGTGACAATCTCTAATCATTCAGATCAGATCAGATTATAAGTATGATTAATTGCTTATATTTTGTGGTAATACATGCTGTTACTATGACTCACTATTCATCCATAATGAATAATTCTCTCCATCTCAGGTAAACATTTCAGATCTGTTGTGATAATTAAGTAACTGTTAAATGACATGTAAAATCAAAACTGGAGAAAGCTCAAATATCAACATTTTTTTGTATGTCTATATTGTATGTGTATATATATATATATATATATATATATATATATGTATATATTTATGTGTATATATGCGAATGAGATTTGTGTCAAAAAGAAAAATGAGACAGTTTGAATGTAGTGCTCTGTTTTTCATTCAGAGCCAATTTTTATGCATAGAAAGTTATGACTGAAATGTTGAGTGATCACATTAAAAAAAGGTTTTTGGATGGGAAAGAGACGATGACACCATTTGTATACAATTAGAATTGTGTCTCTGTTGTGATAACAGTGATAAATTGTCCTTTTTTTAGGATGTATCTCATATATTTCTTTCGAAACAATCAAATAACAGTATATTAAATGTAAGAAAATAAAATTAAAATCTGTCTGAAGGCTTATAAACAATAACTATTGTTGATTGGTTAAAAAAAAATCATATCTTTTTTTTAACAGATGTTTAATCAGGCCCTTTGGAGTGAAAGTACTATTTCTCGTTTCAAAACAAAGCCCCGTTTTTTTGTTGTTGTGGCTTAAGTTAAGGACATTTATGCTTCCATTCCAGTAATTACTTTCAGAGATAGGGACACATAGACCTGGATATTCCCTCTGCATGGCAGTGGGGCCTTCACATTCAATTAAAGATCCATCCATCCATCCATTGTCTTCCGCTTATTCCTACATTAAGGGTCGCGGGGGGGCTGGAGCCTATCCCAGCGTCAACGGGCGAGAGGCGGGGTACACCCTGGACAGGTCGCAATTAAAGATCCATCATTGGCCAAATTTTTGACCTTTTTGTTTGTTTCTTCGATAGCAGAGCTAACGTTTAACTGGTTTCTGTGTCCCTGGTAACAGCGAACACTGCCTTGTGTTCTCCACTTGAGGGACGTTTTCTTGATAGAACACGTTCTTAAAGAATTATTCTCTTCTTCCTCACTGGGACAGCAGAAAAATACCCACTTAATTCCATCACCTCAGGTCTATTAAGTGGAAGTGTCGTAAAATATGCAGGATAGGATCGTTTTAATTCTCCGAATTTCCAAGTCTAATTTTAGATAATTGCGCACGCATCCTGTGACGTAACAGCAGGGCTACTCTCGAGGGGATCGGGGTAATTGGCTGTCCGCTATCCACCCACCTCTGAAACTTGTAAGGAAAAAGAAGTTTCACTCAGGTCTGCCGCTGTTTGGTGTCAGTCAGCAGCGAGAAAAGGGAAAGTTGTTCTTCCGTACCTACGAATATGCTCAAAGCCGTGTCCAGTGTAAGCGGCCGTTGGACAGGTCTCCCGGGACCTTCCTTCCGCCGGTCTAGCCTGGCCAAATTCCACTTGGCTAGTGGTGAGTTACCATGGAGACGAAAGAAACCCATACCTTGGATTTGTGCTACTTAGCCTTTATGTTTGTTATGGTCATTCTTTTATAATTATTATTATTTGCCAATTATTAGATAATAATAGTTAACGATTTGAATTACGAAAAAAATATTTTTTTAAAGAGCAATGTTGCAAGATATGACGGAAAGCTTGCTAGCTAACGTTACCATGTGTTGGGTAAAAGTTGAAATTAGTATCCTGTTAGTCTGTAACTGGACTCTCCACTGCTCTGTGCACTAAATAAACGATTTAAAAGCCTTGTAATTTTGCATTTATGTCTTATTTCGGTAAAAAAAAAACTAAAAAAACAAATTCACAGACACTTTATTGGTCAAAGGTCGTTTGAATGTGTTTAGATAGTTACCACGATTTAATCATTAAATTTATTGAAAGAAAATTGAGTAAAACAATTGAAGTATAATCTAATCTCGCTCTGTATTAAATAAGGGGACACTGAAAGAAAATAAATCACCTCCCAACTATTTTGATAAATGATTAACATGTCAATATGCTGAGTTTTTTTTAATGTCATTCATGACAAAAAATGTCTTTGGAATCTTACTAATGTTCGAAGACAAAATAATTTTTTGAATGTGTCACTCTAGGAAGTTTTCTTTAGATATTTCGTAGCCTAATGAATTCATCTAGGAATTACTAGTGAAATTAATCTGCAGATTAATCGCGGATTAATATAATTTCGTTGTTTTCATTTATCACACATTTATCATGGTGTTTGAACTTCAGTCATCATTATTTCACAGGTGCATTATGTCAGAAATCAGCTCTAAAAATCCCATCTTCAGACCTGCCAGAGATGCCCCAATGCAATTTCAAACCAGAGGAATACACGGTAAGTGCTACAGCTTGTCTGTTCTTCACAGCTAGCTCCCATGCCATGTATATTTTGGCTCAATAATTATGAAAAAAAAAAGTTTGTTTTTCTATATTGTATCTCCCACTCTGTTTATGTCCATCCAGGGTATGTCCAAGGAGCGGATGATGGAAATCCGCCGGCAAAACTGCAACCCCATGACCATGAAGGTTACTTATTATAAGAAACCAGTGTTCATCCACCAGGGCTACATGCAGTGGCTGTGGGATGTGGACGGGAGACGATATCTAGATCTATTTGCTGGCGTGGCTACAGTCAGTGTGGGCCACTGCCATCCGTAAGGTCCTTTTCCCCTACAGTGGCATGTGTTACATACAGCTATTAATAAACGGCTGATCACTGGTGTTCTTATATCCTGACATTTGTGGGAACAGGAAGGTAACAGCAGCAGCAGAGCAGCAGTTAAAGAAACTGTGGCATACCACCAACATCTATGTTTATCCTCCTCTCCATGAGTATTGTGAGAAACTAGCGTCCTACTTCCCCGATCCACTGAAGGTACTGCATTTTATTTAGATAAAATTGCAGGTGTATGAATAAATACGTAGTCTGAAGTTGAAATATCTACTGTTTCCCTGCTCAGGTTGTATATTTGACAAATAGCGGCTCTGAAGCTAATGACCTGGCTATGTTGATGGCTCGACTTCACACTGGTAATTTTGACATCATCACATTCCGGTACATTGTTCTTTTGTATTATTTTTCCATCAAGATGTATTCATTTCCTTTTTAATAACTTTAGAAAGTATTAATTCTGATTAATGCATTTTTCACTTCCAGAGGATCATATCATGGTGGCAGCCCCCAGACCATGGGTCTTACTTCAAATGCAGCATACAAGTACCCCATTGCCAATGGTTTGGGCTGCACAAATGTAGGTATAGATTTATTTTCATGGTGATATAGAAATTCAAGCTAGTGTTTGAGGAACAACTTTTTGGGAAATATTTTTGTTTGCTCTCCTCTCCAGAGCCAGACAGGAAGATTGACCCCCTTCTTTCCCTTGTGTGTGCAATAGAGAGCTGTGACACAGAGACCAGCTGATTGCTAGTTAGCTTAGCAAAGTGAATGTAATAGATGGGATGTGTTAGCATACCTCAGTCAAAGGTCAGCTAATCACTTTTTCTCCCAAACAGTCTTCATTCATGATATTTATATAAAATAATAGAAGTCATTGTAGAATCAGACAGATAACCAGAAGTACTTTCCTGAGTGGGTATAGGTATTTGACACAGTACCTCAAAAGTTTGGTGTAAAAATAGGGGAAAAAAGTTTGTTGATGACTAGAAGGGTGATTGCTACTGCTAACCGTGGCAGACAGGGTAAGAATGCATGAGGAGGTGAACCTGATATAAATGATGTCTCATGCATTACGCTAAGCTAATTAGCAGTCAGTCTGTCTCTGTGGGTCTCAGCTGCAGAATACATGCACCTAGGAGAAAGGGGTATCAATCTTTTTTGTCTCGCTCTGGGAGGATGACAAAGAAAAAGGATCTACCAAAAATTGCCATGTTCTTTAACCAGGATTAAAGATTGAGTGGAAGCCAGTAATTGGATGTCAGTTATTACATACACATAATGGCTGCCATCCTAAGCAGATGTTCCAGAATCAATGATTCTGTAGGTAAGAGAAAGCTGAAGGCGGATAATGGTTTGTTAGGGTTTCAGGATGTTATGGAGTGTTCATTACGAGTGGCTGCTGCAGTCACATTGATTCGGCTGACAAGGTTTCTACCCTAAAACAGACAATGTGTCCTGATGTGTTCAGAGGTCCATGGGGAGGAGGCCACTGTAGGGACTCTCCTGTGCAGACCATTAGAAAATGTGGCTGTACCCAAGGTACGCAAACCCAAGCATCCATGGCTCAGTACACTCAGGTTGTCAATTTTGCTCTCATAAAAAGACAAACTAACACACATTATCTGCAAGATTAAGCATTGTGATTTCATTAGCAGTGTGTCTGCTTTAAATGAAACTTACCTTCATTTTACTGACATTCAAATGTTGAGATTAAAAGTGTGCACAATATTTTTTTATAACTTTTTAATTGGTTTAGATTAATATTCCATTTTTTTCTGCAGTGAATTTCTGCAATTTATGTCTTGAGGGACTCTAAAAGTCTTGAGGGTAAGATAGGTCAGTTGTATCCTTGGAAATGAGAAAAAAGTTGTGTTCTATTTAAAGTTCAAAGTCTCTGTACAGTTGATTATTTACCTCTTCTGACTTTTTACCCTTTTCAGGAAGACTAGCTAGCTTGGTGTGTGAGCTTTAATCTACTTGGAAATGGTCAGTATTTTTAGCATATCTATTTGACCATTTACACAAAAGAAAATCCTATTTCAGTATCCAAGTAATGTACCTGAGAGCACAGTAGCAGAGTAAGGTTATAGCATTATGGCATTGTGCTTCAAATATGAGTAAAGCAACTACTTAATAAGATAAAATAATGTCAGTTTCTAATCAAAAACAAGACTTGTCAGCTTGGAGTTCAAGACACTAATAGTTTCAGCAGCTCCCTGATCCTCAGGCAGGCTCTTCTTACCACTTGAAGGATAAAAACTAAAAGCTGCTGCCCCGAATGTTTTTGTTCTGCTTTTTGGAGCAACGAGGATGACCAGAGGGGCTGCCTGAATTTTGACATTTCAAGAATGTCAGACAAACAGAGTGGAATAAGACCATGAAGTGCTTTTAAACACATTACAGCAGTTTGTAAGAGTTCACTGACATTTTTATTATGAGGGAATGATGTGACTGAGGTTTCCTTCCTGTGGCCCAGGATAAGACTTAAAGGATCACACCAACTTTCTGAGATGTAGACTCATGTGCCAACTTCCCCAGAGTCAGACAAGAAGATGGAAAACCTTCTCTCCTCTGTGTGTGCTATCGGGAGCTGAAAGCCACAGACACAAGCTGACTGCTAGTTAGCTTAGGACAGTGAATGGTAGTGGATTGGAAATGTTGGCATACCTTTGTCAAAATTAATCAAATACACTTCTTTTCTTCATTATGGTCTTTCATATGCATTAATAACATTCACTGTGAAATAACAATCAGGCTGATTCAATCCCACAGGCTCATGTGTGGCGCATGACCAGTATATTGGACAGCTCAAAGAGACTTTTGCTACCAGTGTCCCCAGTCAAATTGCTGCTTTCTTTGGGGAGCCTATACAGGTATTATATTTTCTTGACTAATATGAAAATATTATATGTTAATATGTTAAAGCTTTTTAAATGCAGATTATACTTGTTGCTTTTGAATATCTGAACATTGTTTCACTGTATGTTACAGAAGTCAAAAGAGAGTCTCCTTATTCTAGTATTATACTCTCTGTTTGACAGCCCACCATTTTCATTCCTGTGAATGTGAAAATGTTTGGTTTGTGCAGGGAGTCGGCGGAGCTGTTCAGTACCCTAAAAATTACCTCAAGGAGGCTTACAAACTTGTAAGAGAGAGAGGAGGAATCTGCATTGCTGATGAGGTTGGATCCATCTTTATGATAAATATTTCATTATTACTCATGGATTGAAACCCACCGCCATCACTGTCCAGCGTGGTTTGTTTCGGATCCTGCTGCAGCTTCTTGGGCTCTGGCTGCGTCCGAAATTGCCAAGGAGCAACCTACGTCCTACTGCTACGACCTACCGCTACAGCCTACTCCGACAACTTAAATATGGCGATACCATTCGGACACCCTAGAAAATTGGTGGTGAAGCACGACCTCTGCCGGCTCAGCACAGATACCGCAAATAGGTAGACAGTACCAACGAAAGCCCCACCTGTTGGCCTGACTCTCGTACTGCACTCCACTCTGAGCGCACCTTTCAGTCACTTTTTATTAAGCACATTAATGCACCTGTAAAGGTGTATTCACACCGTGTCGCATTTGGTGTGAACGCACCTTTAGTCATCAACAATGACTATAAATGTTGGTGTTGCATAAGAATGGGAGACTGTTGGTGGCGCAAACTTGGCTTGCGGGTCCACAAGTTTTTAGGGGACGAAGAAGAAGTCCGCGGTGCATTGTGGGCCGTAGGTTGCTCCGTAGGATGCACCTGAACTGACCTACAATGTGGGCGTGTTTAAGTGTGACTGTGAGTGTGAATGGTTGTCTGTCTATATGTGTTGGCCCTGTGATGGATTGGTGACCCATCCAGGGTGAACCCTGCCTCTTGCCTGGCTGCTAGGATAGGCTCCAGCACCCCATGACCCTTAATGGGTTAAGTGGTAGAAGGTGGATGGATGGTAGTCAACAAGATGAATACAGACTGATACTGAGTCATGGCTGATAGCTCAGTGTTTCCCAAGTAATATCCATATATTTAAGCTGCTAAATACTCAGCTGGGCCCATTAGCTACTTGCTAACTACTTGACGTTAATGCAGAGGGCTTTGACAACGATTTTTTTGGATGATAACATCTCTTTGCTGTTGCTGAAAATTAGGATATAGAGAACAATGACTGTGACAATAAGCTCACGTAACATAAAACCACAATATTGAACTGGCAGATGCTGAAACAGTGCAGCGACTTGAGCCAGTTGACAATTTATTTTTATCACTACATCACCAATCAGCATTTGACCAGTTTTTCACGTTAATTGTATTGATTGTTGCAGCTTCAAGTGCAGCTTCTATGATACATTACAGCATTTGATAAAAATAGGTAAATAAACATTTTGCACCTGGTAGGTTCAGACTGGATTTGGGCGAACAGGAACCCACTTCTGGGGTTTCCAGGGTCATGATGTCGTTCCTGATATGGTTACCATGGCGAAAGGCATTGGTAACGGCTTCCCAATGGGAGCTGTTGTTACAACAGCAGGTGAGATCATAAATCTGCTTGAATTGTCTTTCTAAAAGTTGCTGAATTACTGAGTAAAGAATAAATAAAACAGAATATCGATTGTACTGCATTTTCTGGCAAACATGTTAAAAAAAACACAGTTTCAGTTTTGCTTACTGCATGTCATTAAGTTGTGACCACATTTAAAATATTTACTTTTAACAGGATTGTTGAGAATTTAAATGAAGGAGTTTTTGTTTGTTACTTAGTTTTTATCTCACAAGGAAGCCGGTTGTCCTTGTGTAGCTTTTAGAGAACACGCCAAAGGGCATTAAAAGGCTGAATGAATCAAAGCTCATTACTACAACAGTACCAGTGAGGACTGTACTGAGATTTGTTCTGTTCTGATGAAATAGCACGATGTAGAGAAGATGAGCTCTCTACCTCCATTCTACATGCTGCATGAGTGATTTCCTTATAAAAAATATCCCCTTTTGTCTTGATGCATCTATTTCTGGCAGTGAGCACTCACAGGTTGCTCTTTAACTGCTGAGGAAGTGACCTATGTGTATATATATATATATATATATATATATATATATATATATATTTGTGAATGGATCATTTGTAATGCATGAAACGTATATTTTTGTCTGTGGATTTAATTTGGATGTGTTTGGAAATGCAGGTTTTAATCTTGCTCATTTGTGTGTTTTCAAGAAATCGCCAACTCATTTGCCAAAGGGGTCCACTTCAATACCTTTGGAGGGAATCCTGTTGCTTGTGCTATTGCATCATCAGTGCTTGATGTAAGAATTTACCTTTCTATATCAGTAGTGTTTAATTTGATGAAACACTGATGGAGCTGCTTGAGAAACAGGGTTTATACCATCATGAAAAGCCTGGAAAAGTATTTAAATTAGCGTCATAGTGAGGCCCCATGATAAGGTATTATGCCTGTATGTCACAATACTATTGCTAATTTTGCCAGAAAAATGCTTTTTTTTTTAAAAACTTTTTAAAATTTCATTTTATAAAAATATGTATGAAACCTGTTTAAAACGAATCACACAAGAACGTGGAGTTATGAGGCAAACATGGCTAAGACGTTGTCATTCCTCAGACCATCCAAGAAGACGGCACACAGCAGATCAGTCTGGATGTGGGCACCTATCTGATGACAGAGCTGGCCAAACTCAGAGACAAGTACGAGATTATCGGTGACGTGCGGGGAAAAGGCCTGCAAATCGGTGTGGAGATGGTCAAAGACAAGGTAACTCATCTCTTCTCTTACCTCACATGCCTCCACAACGTGTGTGTGTTTGTGCCTGTGTGTGTGTGTGTGTGTGTGTGTGTGTGTGTGTGTGTGTGTGTGTGTGTGTGTGTGTGTGTGTGTGTGTGTGTGTGTGTGTGTGTGTGCTGTGTCTCCTGGGGACATGGTTCAGCGGTGTCCCAGTTAACCATTAGCTGGAGCAGCAGTGACCATCTGTAATTGTGAACATAACAATCTTTACTTTACCACTTTGATGTAGTACAGACTGAACTTTTAACAAGTACTCTGTAGATAATTGTATTATTGAAGCACTGGAACAGAAATGACACTGAATACTATAAATAATGGCACAGTCAATCATCATCAGAGTGGGTATTCTGCTGTTGGCCTGATACGCTGCTGTGTCTGAGTCTATCTGACTCATACAATAATGCAGCTTTCACTGTTCAGCAAACTAATAGACGTTTGTAACACACCTGCTGTGCATGGCATGACTGTACGTGGGTATCGTCCTCGTAAAGGTAAAAGTGATAGAGATGCTTGTGTGACAATAAACACCACAGATGTATATACAGCAGAACAGCATAGAATCTCAAAATTAAATTCCCTAATATTATGATTTCCCTCGCCATCCTGTTTTTTTCTCACCTTATTTTATTTTTGTCTTCTCCTTGGTCTTCTTCCTCTTCTCTTGATTGTCTAATATCCTATGCGAAGTCACTCAGCAGTTACTGTAGATGTTAGAGTCTTAGTAGCTTTTCATTAAGTGTTGGACAGCCAGTTTGGCCGTGGTCACCATGGTTAGCGTGACCCAACTCTCTTTTAAGTCCTCTGTATTGTCCACAGGCCAGCAGAGAACCTCTGTCCCCTCAGGGGATGAGTGACATCTTTGAGGACATCAAGGACATGGGTGTCCTGATAGGGAAGGGAGGAGTTTATGGACAGGTAAAGACTCGCACCTGTAGTTTCTGGCATTCCAGAATTTTTCCCTCTCACTTTTGCTTTCCTTCTGCTTTAGACCTTCCGAATCAAACCCCCCATGTGCATCACGATGGAGGACGCCGATTTCTTCCTGGCAGTGTTTAACAAGTCGGTCCATAACTACATGGAGAGACGATGAAGGACCCAACCTGGAGACCTGGTTTTATTCTTCCTTTACTATGTTAAAAATGTCAGTATCAGGGATGGGAGAAAGACTACCTCTGTTTTTGCATTTACTATGAGATTATAAAAGATAGTTTAGCAATGTTGTAATCAGAGCAACCTAGAGAAAAACCTATCTTACATTAACTTACTTCTTACTGAACTTACATTTTGGGAAGACATGTATTAGTTTTCTCACAGTGACAGTGAACACTACACAAGAAGTATTCATTGTACTATTATTGGCCTGGAAATCATGAAACTATTTTTGAAAATTTAAATATGCGAATTTCCCAAAATGTCAAACTATTCCTTTAACGCAATATGTATCTCTAATTAGGCTTCACACGGTCATGAAAGTACCTGGAAGAGGCTTCAAAGAAAAAGCAAAAGCCAGAAAGTTTTGGAAAGTCATGGAAATGTACTTCATAAATATAAAAAAGTATATGTGGTTCCACTCAGATTCCTTGAGAAAATTGTCTATTGATCGACTTTGATATAGGCTTATGTTCTTTGAAACCTCATAACTTTTGATTTTTGTTAAATATGGTCAATTTTGTACATTGTTTTACAATTTATGATTTATTTAGGCACACGATTACAAATGATAAACATCCATCCATCCATTTTCTACTCCTTATCCTGTTAAGGGTCGCGGGGGGCGGGCGGCTATCCCAGCAGCCTTCGGGCAAGAGGTGGGGTTCACCCTGGACAATTTAATTATGTGAATTATCTTATGATAGTAGACGAGTCCCTTTATTTGGGGAAGGTAAAATTGTTTTGTCAAAATAATGAGATTATGCAGTCGATGGTTCAGATTTAAATATCAGTGGAAGGCCTGTCATGACCTTTGGTGCACACATTTCCCTGAACAGTGTGTGCTATCATGTCAGCTTGACACTGATGCTGCCGCAGTCGTCACTGCAGCCCTCTTGGTTCACTATTAAATGGTCTTGACAGCTTATTGGTTTATTCATGAGCTTCTTGAAAAAAATTGAATACAAGTTTGGTTTTTCCATGTTTAAAGCTAATAATCTTGTTGCGTAATACTGAAAAGTTGAGAACGATGACTACAGAAGCAGAACACTCCAAACCAGAAGCGGGCCTCTCGGAGCTGTCAGCAACACTGATGAGGATTGATATGAATTTTGACGACGGGGGAAAGAAAGAAAGAATATCTTTTCAACAATGTTGTTAAGGATCTTTCTTTTCATGTAAGTTTATTGAATAATCCTTGAATTTGATTGTCTATGATCTTCCTGAATAACATTACTGTCTGTACATCTTCTGTTTCATTGGCAAGGCATGAGTAAAGTTGCAGGGTCTCAACAGACACACAAACATAATTTATTCTCAGACATAGTCAGTCACTTGAAGAATGAATGCAAATTATTACTGAATGTCAACATGCAGAACTTAATGAGCTCACCTCGTAGGCTTCAGTTATGTCCGAGATATGACTTTTTGAAACAGTAGAGCGTCACAAGCTCATCAGCACAACCTCAGATAATATTTGTTTTATGGCAGCCATTAAAAAATGTCTCTGGAAGGTTCTCTCACACATATGTTGCAACAAATTAAAAAAAACAATCCGCTATCACTTAGCTAATTGAGTCCGTTCGAGTCCATTTATTTCCTCCGTTGAGGAGACTTCTCAACTCAGACTGATGTGTGTTATCTGTTCTTCTTTTTGTCTTTTTTGCTCCTGCTCACGGAGCTGTAAGGGTTGGAGGAGAGAGCAGAGGCGTGACCGCTGGTCTTCAGATGGTCGAACAGCTTGTTTCTAGAGCTGAACTCGTTATTGCAGGTCACACAGCGGAGGGCCACCTCCTTCAGTAGGTAGAGACACAGATATGTGACATCATAATGCAAGAATGGGTGAATGGACATGAGCAGAGGTGATTAAGTAATTAAATTATAAAATCCTCCACAACTACAACAGATTTGACTATACAAACCTCAGGAAACTGTTCTCCTGTTAGTGACTTGACAATCTTTGGTTTGTCTTTCCCTCCTCCCTTCTTTGTCTTTGTCTTCCCAGAGCTGTGGAGGAAAAGAAGGGTGGATAAATGAACAGAACATTCTAAACCGCAGGGCGTGCGACACCAGTACGTTCTAAAAATCTCCCTCCAGTCAGAGATGTGTTCTTCTTCTTTTTCCCACATTCAAATGTTTTAGCTTCTCTGTGTAGAATGACATATCAGTTTTAACAGTATCGGACTGTTTTTCCATTCATTGGTGAAATTGTAAGAGTTTCTCGTGCACATTGAGACGAACACTTAAAGTCCAGGAGTCATAAATGTGTACTGACCTTTTGGGCTCAGTGGGCGGGGCATCAACCTGCTGCTCAGGCTCGGTGGGGTCTGCGGCCTCTGTGGCATCTTCAGGTGCATCCTCACCGCAGTTGGCCACCATTGGTTGCTCCTCCTCTTCTTCCTCTTCTGGAGTGCTCTGATTGAGTACACAACAGGACAGAGAATGTTCTTAGGGAGGCTTGTTAACTTCAGAGACACAGAGAGAGAGAGAGATGATCCAGGTTCAGCCACTACGAGAACATCTCTCACTCACATTAACTACTTTCTGCTGCTTCTTTTTCCTCTTCTGTTTCTTGGACAGCCTGTGTGGGTGATTATAGAAATACAATGAGTCATGTGATTCCAACCTCTCTGACAACCAGGCGTAAGTAATAATCTTTTCACCAGCTACGTACTTTTGTCGTGGCTTGTCTTCCCCCTCCTCCTCCTCCTCTTTGTTGTCCTGTTCATCCTCCCCCTCTCTCGTCTCTTTCTCATTCAAACCAAGAGAATCTTCTTCTTCTTCCAGCTGTTGCCGTAGCAATGCTACCATCTCTCTGTGTTTTTTGGACTTCTCATGATTTTTCATACTTTGGAGAGAAAAGAGAAAAAAAGAAAGGTATAACAGTCAATAAAATGAAGTCTTTGATATTTACAATGACAACTACATTTCTTTTACCATCAGGCCATCAGACCTCCTGTCATTACACTGCAGTGAGTTCATGAAACAACTAGCAGGGTGCGTTAGCATGCAGCTCGGATGAATTACACTTACGCTTTATCTGATTTGAAAGATTTATCACAAGCTGGGCAGTAAAGACCGTCGTAGTAGTCCATCGCCTCCTCATCTACTTCAGCTTGTTCTCCATCTGTGAAGATCAGATCAGATTTAGGGATGAATCCAAATGAAATACGATGACAAACACCGTAAAAACAAAATAAGAACAATACTTGGTTATATTTCACTGACAGTCAAATTTTCCTCCATATGGAATCCTCAAGAAAAATACATGTTATAGCAAAGATGGTCGTTGAATGATGTCCCTCTCCATGGTAAGTGCAAATATTAAACTGACTCCTTTAAGGACATTTTTAAAACATGACAATCAAGAAATATAATTTTAAAATAAATCTCCCAATCCCTCTCTGAACTAGCCATTCTTGATGAAATCTCACCAAAATAAAAGTAGATAAAGGCACAATCAGAACTTTCTCGTTCTCAACCTGACTGACATTTTCTTGTACTGGCGTTACTATGAATAAATGCTGCACGCTGATGTGGTGAACTGAAGCTGTCACGTCCCAACACTCCTCACTGACTTCAGATGTTAGCACCATGAAACCTTATAAATGTACAGAAGAACTGCAAGAGATACTAAACCTGTATTTCGATGGGAGATTCACCTTGAAAGACTAAAGCTCTAAGAATGGTCCTCTGCTGCCCCCCTCAGGAATAATACAGTAACAGCAGGCATATCAGGCAAATCCAAATGAATTGCCTTGAATGGGTGATACAAAAAGACAATTGCCCAACCACAGAAGAAGAAATACTGTATTACTCAATGTTTCACTGACCCCATCCTTCTTCACTGGTCTTCTCCTTTATCTCCATCTCCTCTTCTTCACTGTCCGATGCATCTCCAAACTCCTCCCCGTACTGAGCCTCTATCTGCTGCAGCTCCTTCTCCAGCTCCGACATGGCTGCCCAGCTCTGCTCCTTGTACTCCTCCGCTAGTCTTCAGTGGATATGAAGTTTATAAATTAAGAGCAAGAAACAATTAAAAGTCAGATTTACCCGATAAACCATTTCCAACTCACTTGGCCTGGCTGAGCTTCTGCTTGCGCCTCAGCTCCTCCACCTTCTTGATCTTCTCAGCGTTCTGTTCCTCCACCAGCTTCCTGTGGGCTTGGACTCGCCGGTCACGCTTACGGATAAAAGCCACCAGTTGTCTCACCAGCTCATTTCGCTCTTTTCTAGCTTTGTCTCTGGTCTTCTTGTTCTCCTTCTCCATGGCTCTCTTCTCCCAGCGGTTAGACGCCTGTCTGGTATCATATTCCTCCTTCCAGGCAAAGTTTTTACGAGTGCAGAAGCTCTGCCAGTAGCCGTAAAAGACGTGTACTACCTGTGACACAGATGCAGGTAAAGTACACAAACCTACTTCAGTTTTATTCAGAGATATCAAAATCATTTAAATAACTTGTGTAATTTTTAAAGACAACAGAGGGACAAGTGTGATGCTGGCTTACAGTGTCATAGTCACTCTGTGAATCACCAAATGGAGGGAATTCTTCCTCCTCTTCCTCATCCTCCACCTTGCTGTGCTCCATCTCCTCCTTAACAATTGACTCAAAAAGATTCCTGTAGACCGCGTAGAAGCTCTACAGAGGGACAGTGGATCAAATAAAGAAATGCGGGTTTCATCAAATCCTGGAACTTTTTTTTTTTCTAAAACAGCTCTGTGAATCAGAGATTATCTACAATGACGTTCACACAACCATGCCTTCATAGCCAGCTGAAGTAGTTTCCTTTGAATACTGAGCAATGTGACCACAAACCTTCTCATCATCTCCATATCCTGAGTAGCAGGTGACTGTGAAATACTGCAGCAGGTCAATGCTGTCATCTTCATAGTCTCCACTCAATCCTCCTTTCAACAATGCCTCCCTGTGATTGTCATACCTGCCAAACACAGCAAGCAGAGACATTCACATACATCAGTAAATGATCATCAACCAGCAAAAGCTCTTCTGTGAGAGGCCTGGTGCTGTTGAGTAATGAGCGCGTGAGATAAACTAGAACTCACCAAGCTCTCTCCTGGGGATCACTCAGGACATCATACGCTGCCTGAATCAACTTGAACTGCTCCGCTGCTTCTTCTGCATTGTCCAAGTTCTTATCTGGGAATGTCAGAAAGAAATATTCGCATGAGTGAAATTAACATGTAATTGTCATTTAAAGAAAACCTATCAGGTCACTCAACCTGAGACAGGGAGATTCAGATATTCCCACTGAGAGGCGAAAGTCATAGGTTTATTTCCTGTTCACCACCACATACTTAGTGGCCCATTTTCCAGAATAGGCTACGTTGGATTTGAAGAAATTTAGGTCACAGAAATGATGTTACACCATTAGAAGCGATTATAAACGGTCGCTTTTGATATGTTGAAAGGCTTTATCTGTATTATAACTACAATATACAACAAGTATAATGCCAAAACAGTACAGCTGTAGCGGTTACATAGAGGACAGTTAGAATGACCACCAGACTTACCTGGATGCCACTTTAATGCTAATTTACGATACGCTTTCTTCAAGTCATCTTCTCCCGCGTCTCGTTTCACTCCCAATATTTCGTAGTGACACTTCATTGTTAAAATAACCAAAACCAGGCAATAATATTCAGTAAATATTTACTTTGTCCCGGCCGATGCTATCATTAGCTTTTAGGGAACGGCAGTGTGCTACAAACCGGGCAACGTCTCAACGTGAAATTATCGAGACTTGCTCACATGCTGGCAACAACACTCTGGCATTTTGGTGTAACAAAATTAAATACGTGAAATGTTATTCATTACAAGCGAACAGTTTCAACACAAGGTGTGTTTTACGCTCGTTTAACGAAACCACAAGCTATGGATATGTCAGGCTTAGATGCCGCTTAATCTCGCGAGATTTCCTTTTCTTCTCCTGGTTTTATGTGGTAGTTGTCAAACAGCTTTTAGTAGTATTACCGCCATCGTCTGGGTGAGCGATCAGACAATACAGTCAACTGTGTAATGATTATTCGGATATATTATATTGGCAAAGAAACGTTTGTTTAAATCCAACAATAAAAGAAACGATGAACAATAATATCTGTCATAAGTAGCATCAGGGCCACATGTTATAGATTTAGCTGCAGTACTACCACCAAGCCACCGGGGGAGTTCTCTTCCTCTGTTTTATTCTCACATGAGATGCTCTCGTGAGATTGAGAGAGCTTCGCGAGACGTGTGGAGGTAAAAACATGTCGACGTTCAAGAGAAAACGTGGAGGACAGGTTGCCGTTAAAACAGAAGCAAAGAAGTTCAAATTTGTCGCAGACGAAAGTGAACCACCTGGTGAAACCGGACAGGAACAGAAAAATGAAATCACAATCCCAGCACCGGTGTCAATGGTGAGTGTTTGAGCTTATTTTTTGCCCCCAAACAGCTGGTTAGCATTAGCTAGCGCCATATACACACTCTCATATGAATGGTGTTTTTGTTATATATCAAACAGCAATCATCTCTTTCATGACAAGGGCGATTTTAAATTGAAGTTGCAGTGTGACATACATTTAACTTAGTGGTAATTTAAACTAAGGCTTCCATTCTTCGATAAAAATGTGTCGTAGTTTCTTTTCATGTTCCGTTGAATAAAATCTCTCTAACAGGGCAAATGGACCAACAAGGAGAGGGTTCTCATTTTCTCCTCAAGGGGCATCAACTTCAGAACAAGACACTTGATGCAGGACTTGAGGACAATTTTGCCTCATTCGAAAGCAGGTTAGTGCCACACAGTTATATGTATTCATACAAGCGTGTGAACTGACCCTTAACTTATACCTGTTAGTCGATCCCGTTTTACTGTCCTAATCTGAAGAACATTTTCTGCTATTTAGATACAAAAATGGACAGAAAAGACAAACTGTTTGTTGTTAATGAGGTGAGTCTGTTTACTTTCATTTTGGACAGTTTTATGTTATAAATATTGGTGTAAATCACATCGAATCATTTTTAAGCATCAAAGTTGACTGCAGAACTGTGGGGAAGAGAAGACAGAAGAAACATGCTGTGGGGCTTTTAAAATGATGGCACATTATAGGCAATTTTTAAATACTGTATCAATAAGGTTTAATTGTTTATTTTTGAATTGGTAAATTTGACACGGAGTGATTTATCATCACATCCTGAGAGATAAGTAGAAATAAAGATGAAAATTATTTTACAGGTGTGTGAAATCAAAAACTGCAACAAGTGCCTCTTTTTTGAAGCCAAGAAGAAGCAGGACCTCTACATGTGGTGACTATTTTCTCTGAATCGTATTCTCTTCACACAATTTAGACTTAACAGCCAGTGAATGAATTCACCTTGTTGTTCTGCAGGATTGCCAACAGCCCTCATGGACCCTCTGCAAAATTTCTGGTTCAGAACAGTGAGTTTCTTCTGGTTTTATTGTCTTAAAGGGTGAAGCAGATTCAAGAAGTGATCTGTATTTTCATAATCTCCCCAGTTCACACACTGGCCGAACTCAAGATGACAGGAAACTGCCTCAAAGGATCCAGGCCACTGTTGTCGTTTGATCCGGTGAGCAGGCGCCACTGGAGAGTTGGATCTATAAACCTCATCACTGATTAAATCTAACATGATCCAAAGGCAAAATTATTGAATCTTTGTGGTCTTTGTACTCACGATGTTGAAGTCATTTGCAGTTACCACTTGACGGCTGATTGATCTGTGAAGCAGTTTTAAAGGTGGTTTTATTGTCCGTTTCCTCCTACAGACGTTTGACAGCGAGCCCCACTATGCTTTACTGAAGGAGCTTTTCATCCAGGTGTGTTTCCATCAAACAGGACACACAAATTCCCGCCCACTAATAGAAGTGATTTTACTGAATGAAATCTGAGACCGCTGACATGTTCTTGTTGCAGACATTTTCCACGCCACGCTACCACCCTAAGAGTCAGCCGTTCGTCGACCACGTCATCACATTCGCAATCGCAGACAACAGAATATGGTTTCGGAACTACCAGGTGATGTTTCTCTGCTCTGTGACTAGAATAACGCAGGAATGAGTCCTAAAAAGTAAACTAATTTTAATATTGTCGACCTATTGTTGTCATCCAGTTCACTTGTCTCACAGTCAATGGGTTTTCAGTTCAGTACCTGAAATAAAACCTGTGGGTCACACAAGCTTGATTTTTTTTTCTCTTCGCATTAATGGCATAAAATACGTCAGTGAAAATAGAATAAGTGACTGCTAACAAGTGGCTAAATGTAATGAGTTTGCAGTAGACAAGTAGCATCATCACACCCGTAACCAAGCTGGTTGTCATGTTTGAATCACATGTCGAGTGTAATTCGCTGTTTGAATAACCTCAGCCCTGTACCTCTTAACTACTGCGTTTACACTTCAAGAACTGTAGGTTGTTCGTTTCAGATTATTTTGCTGAACAAATTGTGCAGCATAAAACATTTGTCAATAGTTTAATTGGTTTTTGGTCAAGTGAACATCCAGCTGTGCTACAAAAATAGGTCACCCCTGTCGCACCAACTCTCATTTTACATTAAGAATGTTCACTATTCCCAAAAAACTGTGTTTTGTTTCTTCTAAAATTCACCTAATGTTTCTATGTAATTTCTACATCTGACTCAGATCATCGAGGAAGACGCCTCACTCGTGGAAATTGGACCTCGGTTTGTTCTCAACCTCATCAAGCTCTTCCAGGGGAGCTTTGGAGGACCAACGCTGTTTGAAAACCCCAACTTCCTGTCTCCTAACGTGGTAAAAATGAAACATTCTGCACATATCGGCCATGTAAACTTAATTTTTAGTTTAATAGGTCAGTAGTGTTGGCTTCCCACCCTCCAGCTCTAAATTGAATGCGGTTGCTTGAAAAACCTGCATTACACTCCTTCCTGATGTCTTCCTCACTGTTCTTCACACTCCACCAGCACCGGCGGGAGATACGCCTGGCAGCCGCCGCCAGAGTGCGCGAGAAGCAGATGGTGAAGGAGATGCAGAAGATGAAGAAGACAGAAGCCAAACAGGATGTAGTCAAAGATGTGACGGCCGACGTCTTCATCACCCCAGCAGAGAAAAAGCCTATTCACATTCAGACAGAACCACCCGAACCCAAAGTGGTGAAGAAGAACAAACACAAGGCTTTCAAAAGACAGAGGATGCAGTCACGCAGGTAACTGGATGATACACATCAGTGCTGTCAGGTCTGAGGTTCGATATTTTGAACTTTTTGGGGAAGTCATCTTAAGACACTGCCTGCAACTTACTGTCATTTAATAATCACAGATACGAGAAGGAAAATGTAAATGTGTATTAACCTGGTTCACAGACTGGCAACCATTTTTGTAACGAATATTTCAGCATTGTACACACAAAAAAAAGCTCAATGTGATTTAAGTTTGTTTTTTTTCTATGTATGGAAATAAAATGATCCAGTTTCATTTGATGCATTCTTACAACAAAGTGTGATGTGAAAGCAATATAATAAACAAATGATAGCTCATGCACTGAGCTACAGGAGAAGATGAGGACGCACTAATACAACACTGGAAGAGAACCAGCTGACAGGCAGCAAAATGGAGAAATTCCAGAGGGAAAACTCAACTATCTTCATATTGGTCCAGTGTAAGTGGGGACGATTGTCCGGCACTTTCTCTGCTCACACTGACTTGTCCATCCCAGGGTTCGAGTGAAAGGCAGAAAAATCTTTCCAGAAACGCTGCTCAACTGTGACAGTGCTGAACAGTGTGTTGGTTTTGCCAAATCTTGTTTCAATGTTCATCATCCAGTGCTTCAACACGAGCTCCACTGTAAAGTCGCCGGCAGCGTGAATACTATTCTGACTGAAATCATCATCACTGCTCCTCCACCTCCTCATCTGGACAACAGTAGTATTCTACAAAGCAGATCTGTCCGTCGTCAGTCCTGACCAGGTACTGCAGCGAGAGGAAGCCCCGGCTGTCCGTCCTCACGGAGACCTTACAGGACAGGGCCAGAGCCTTGGTGGACGGCTTCAGCAGGGACATCTTATACCTGAGAACAGGCAGAGTGTGGAAATACCAGACGTGAAACAAATATTCAACTCGTCTGCTATTCAGCAGTCTGGCTCAGTAACTGATCTTGATGAAACAAGTTCATGGAACACAGCAATATCATTTCACTTGAGCTGTTTGTGCGTCAAAGTATCCAAGGAGGAATTCAACATTTCTTAGTCGTACTATTTATTGGATTTTTAGTGTCCTTGGGTGTCTTGAGGGGAACTCATAAATGAAGTAAATCAATGTAGTGGGTGTAGGAGTTCATTGTCTGTTTCTCTCGATCCGTCCATTGGGACTTTGGTTACCTGTTGGTTTGTGTCTTGGTGCAGCGGAACAGCTCCATCATCTCAGAGTCTTTGGGATAATCGTAATGAGCATTCCCAGAGTTCCCAAATGTAGACAGCCTCAAGAAAAGAACAAGTTGGTCAAATAAATAAACCGGTATTACAGAACAAGCATGAAGAAAAAAGATCATTGACAAAAAGTTGAATGAATTTCAAATAACTTTGTGTTTTAGCATCACAAACTTAAGCCAAATTATACTAAAATTGTTTAAATCCAACAGAAACACTCTGAGTGTCGCACAGTTTTGATTACTGGGAACACCAAAAACAAATAGTAGCATTAAAAATATCAGTGGCATAAAACTACTCATGAAATATACTTCCTGTTGTGTGACACCAGTTAGGTGAAAGTTAACTGATGTAAGAACAGTATATTAGGAGAAAAAGCATTAACAACACACCTAAAGTAAGGCTGGTTGGGGGACATGGTGATCTGGAGCACCTCGCTGGTCATGTCCAGTTCAGAAAAGGCTTCCTTCAGACTCTCTGATAGCAGGATCACCTTCAAAAAGAGCCAGAAATAGTCAGTGATCCATTATCGAGAGTGAGAACAGCGAGAACATGTATTGCTGTTCCTCCTCCACCTTGTTCGTGACGTTGTTGCTGCAGAACTCAAAGTCAATTGGCTCCTCTGGTTCTTGTGTGTTGATCTTGCATACAGTCACCACGCCACCTTCCTCCAGGAACAGCTCCAGAGGGTAACCATATCCCTTATAGCACATCCGCAATGCTGTTGACACTCCTGCGGTTTGTGACAGAGCAGGGAGATGAAGATGACTTTCAGCCATCCAGCTACCACAGCAGCTTTCCAGTGAGAGGCAGGGCCAACAAATAGAGACAGACAACCATTCACACTCACAGTCACACCTACGGTCAATTTAGAGTATCAATCAGCCTTGACCCTCTTGATGTCTTTGGACTGTGGGAGGAAGCTGGAGTACCAGAGAGAACCCACACAGGAACAGGGAGAACATGGAGACTCCACACAGAAAGATCCCGTGCTTGACTCGAACGTACAGCCTTCTTGCTGTGAGGCCACAGTGCGGCCTACGATGACGTACACATATTCCAAAAGTTGTTGTTTGGCACCACAAGCTGATTTACCTGGTACTGTGCTTCCTCCAAAGATACTGAGACAATCCAGCAAAACAGTGAGGTTGACCTGTAACGCCACCAAATCTTCCTTAATAGTGAACTCTTGGAAGATATCAGCCTGAAATTACAATAAAAGATCCGTTATTGCGAGTATCTTAAATATATGAGGCACAGGACTTTATCTGCTCACCTGGATGAACGCATTGGCTTGTAGACTTTTAGAGTCTTCCACAGTAACTTTCAGACCGTTGGGTGTTGCGGTGAAGATGGCATGGTCTTTAAAGCTGATCGCTTTCAGTATGTTAGAAAGATTGCGAGCATTGTCTAAACTGGCCACTAGAACGTACAGCTCACCCTCGGCCTCAGACTGCGTTAACAGAGGCATCGTAGCGCTGAAATGAAAAGGAACAAGAAATACAGCAAATGTGTCAACGTAGAGTACAACAATGATGCTATTTTAACATTCATCAGACGAAGGAAGAGAGCTTCAATAAACTGTCCAAAACAGACACATAACTAATATTGTTATCTCATTAGGAACCTCGTTTTAGCCTGACTGCGTCATCAAATCAAAAGAACGTAAAAGGTTAGCTGCAATGACATAATAAACAAGGTGAATAAGCTTTCAGAATATTGCTATTAACAAAGTTGAGAATGTGACAGTCACTCACAAAGTTGATAATTTAGGGATCCATTCAGTGCTTTCTGAAGAGAGGCGCCCCGTTGTGGCACAACTTCCGCTTCTCGTCTTCTTCTACGGAAGCACTTCTTGCGTATGTCACCTACATTCCAGATATTTCGACGTAGAGCCGCAGCACTCTTGTGATTAACAGAGGTGAGAGTCGTTATTCAATGAAGCTACATAATCAGAAAATGGTTATTGTTTTTTTTTTTTTTTTGATGAAGTCCTCCGCAGCTGTTAAGTTGTACAAACAGCAACAGAAGAAGGCTAGTGTTAGCCAAACACTAATGTTAGCTAGCAGCGAGCTGGTGTGCTTGTGGTGATCATTTTTCTTTTCTCAATCACAAGACAAGTTAACGTCCAAACAGTCTGAAAGTCTGGAGAATATTTCTTTCGTCAGCTCGTCTTGTCGTGCCTTGGCAGACTGACGTTTGCGTTTTAAATGCGTTGCTAAGCTAAAGCCTGTTATTAGTCTGCTCAGGAGCTAATGTTAGTTCATTTGCGGGGGGCGGGCGTCTGGAAAAGTCGTGGTTCAAGTGTCACACCTCCTGTGGTCATAAGAAGAATTCACGTTACCACCTTCTTGACAATCTGTGTTTCTGTGCTGCAGGTTTGTCATTTTGGACAGCGTATCTCAACCGCAGTGATGGTGTGCATTCCCTGTATTGTCATTCCTGTCCTGTTATGGGTCTACAAGAGGTTCCTGGAGCCTTTCATCTATCCTTTAATTGCACCTATAATTAATACTTTCTGGACCAAAAAAGCAGTCCAGGAGACTGGCACCACTGAACAGAAAGTTAATGAAAAAAGTAATGGGACTTATAAAGAGGTAGGTTGAAGAATGACAATGTGTCACTTGACCTGAAAGTGACAAACCAGCATGCTTTTGTTTTTGCTTTTTTAAATTATTTTGATTCTTCATATCTTTCAGCCTGGACACAATGGTGATGCCACTGCCAATGGATCCACTACAGTCACTGATAAGAAGACAGACTGATGTGTATAAATGATTGGTTTGCTTCTACAAAAGTGTAAATATGTCTGGGTATAGAGAAACTATACATTAATTTATCATTTTTTCTTTATGTTTACCTTATTTTTTAATTCCATATATATTACAGTAACATTCAGAAATTAATGTTGCTATATTTTAATAGTTAATCATAACTTCATGCATTGAATTACTGCATCAAATGTTCAAACTCGATGGAACTGTTTTCTAAGTCACGCTTAATATCAATAAATTCTTCAAATAAAAAAAAGTGCACATTTATTACTCCCGTGTTAAACCTTCTATTCTATTCCTTAGTTGGCTCTCTTCTCATGTTGTCATTCAGAAATCTATGGTTGTGGTATTGACATTATTGAAATACTGAATGTCATACATGTGTAAATGGATTTGATCCATGACAGCAAGAGGGACCTGGATTTCACAGCTTCTTGGCAGATCTGACAGTTTCAAGCTACAATTGTTAGGACTGACATGGTTCATGTGTTTCACACTGGAAGAGAAAGCATTGAAAGTTTTTCGGAAGGGTGTTTGTAAACTAAACTGTCTCAGATTTTTCAAATGTCTTGGATGAGAATTATGGAGTCTTTGAAAGCACCTTTCACATAAATCAAGTTGTCAGTCCTTTTGATGCTTCTAAAAGCATTTCCAGCGGACTAGTTTATCAGCTTAGTTTAGACTGTGTTTACACTTGTATACATGAGTTGTTGCCATTCAAGTTATATGAATAATTCAGGAGACATCTTTACCAAAAATGAGTAGTCTCTGTAAAACATAAAGGACTTTGCACAGATGATCTGATAAGAAAAACACTGAAAATATATATTTATATTTGATTGTAATTTGAGCAGGTTGTCCAGAGGATGGGTTGATGAATGTGATGTTGCTGTGCACCGGGAAATATAGAGAAACTCAGCCAGAAAAGATGGTGCCATAGTCAAATAAATGACTATTTTTCATAGGAAATTGTGCTGCAAATTTAAAAAAAAAAAAGAAGATACTGATTTAGAGCTTAAACAAAATTTCAGTTCTTAATAAATAAGGTAAGTGAAATGTTTAAGTCAATAAACATTCTATAATTTTATCTGTCAATAACAGAAGGATACAAAGTGTAGAATGCGCCGATGTGACATGGTTAACGGCACAAAAAAAACCAAAACCCTAATTTTAAATACAGAAAATTTGACAGGCAATATGTTATCGCCCGCTCTCAACGTCTCGTACGTAGCTGATTATCCATATGTCGTCATTACGCAAGGGGTGGTGACGTGGAAAACATGGAGGAAAGGAGTATGTAGTGCAAACTCAACTGTCGAGAATTCCATGTAGTTTTAAGTATTTACCGTTTCAAGCTACATTTTGAAAACAAATTGGACAGGAACTTATATGAATAAATAAAAAACAGTCGCTCATTTCCCTTCTGAGGAGCAACGAGAGCTACGGAAACTGCTAGAAGCATTTATGACAGGTAAGCTATGCGGTCAGCTGATTGCAAACAAGCTGTGAACGCTGTTTTCTGGGCAGTGGAACATAATTAGATTTCAACTGGACACGTTAATGAATCATAATTTGGCCAGATTTGAGATAGTATATGTCTTAGATAGTTAGAACCACCGAGGTAACGTCATAACATTCCCTGCACTCAAAACCGGATGCGCTAACTTAAACGTCTTGTTGCTAAGTAAAGATGGCAGTGATACGAGTGCTATCAGATCATGAGCAGATGCACGAAATATCAAACTGGACCTGGAAACACTGTCTTGATCTCGCAAGATCACAAAAGTCTCTTTTATTTATGAGAAAAATAACATAAAATCAGAGCAGTTTGCTGCGGCGTCAGCTCTGGTATGTGTTTGAATGTGTTATTTTAATTGTAATAGTGACACCACCGTGATAAATCACTTTTTTTTGGTTACACTTCTGGCACGTTGGCAGTTGCCTGTGTGAGAAAGGTGTGTCCTCTCAAGAGAACAAACGTCCTGGTTTACTGTGTGTCATTCCTACACGTGACGTTTCATCATTTTAATTATTTATTGACGCATATTTCATACATGTAACAATCAAATCATGTGTTTAATTACTTGGATGGGGAGAAATACATATTTAATTTCTGGCATGGCTTATTCTTAAAGCAGGCAATAGCTGTTCTTCATTTTACTTCATCTATTGTATTATTACTGTCATAAGTCATGTATGCTTTGTAATTTGCCCTTCAAGAGCCAAATTGTACATGTAATCTCAGGCTAAACACAGGGGTTATTAACGACATTGTGTGTGTGGCCCTGTTCCATTTATGTTGGCCACGTCCCAGATATTGTGGGTGCCAGCTCGCTAAAATGACTGACACACAAAATAGAACAGGACCATAATTAATTCTTTATCTTTTTGTGATCAATATTTTTCATTTCTTCAGTCATTATTTACACAGTGGAGGGGAAGCATCTTTACATCCAAAAATTAACATTGGAAAAGCGGAATGATTAGAGCATCCTTGAATCCGTAACAACAACAAAGGCTCAGTGAAATATCACTTGTTCTGATGCCTGCTCCGCCTCCCCTCCCTGAATTCCCTTCACACGCTTCTGTGGCTGAAGGTGTGTTAATCAGTGGAATCACCTGTTGAAGTGTTTGGTTGGAAGGAAAACCTGCATACACACGGCCCTCCATGGCACATGATTGCCCACCCCTGTTCTAAACCTTAACACGATGAAATCAAGGTGTTGATCAATTAATTCTTTCTCAATTACACCTGTGCTTGTGTTTCCTTGTAGATGTAGTTCATTTTCGTAAACGCACTACAGCGTTTCAGATACGAGCAGAGGCGATTCTAGAAGCTGTGGGGGTCCCAAGGAAAAATCCCCAGGGGGCTTAACTTGCTTAACTTGGAAATAAATTGTTGCTAAATTAAGCAAAACATGATATGATTACCGCGCATGTCTGTAGTTTAAAAAAAAAAGAAAAAGTGAGGATTCTTTGAACTCTTGTGAACACAGATCCGCTGTTTTTAGCGGCATAGCATACATGCACTGTTAGTACAAGAGGACAAGCAAAAATTGTGTAATCCATCATTCAATCTCCATGGATGAAATTCTCGCCTGGCTTGTCCCACCAGCAAGTGCACTGAGACCAGCTCTCCGGGGCCCCCTAGCGGCTCGGGGCCCAAAGCAGTTGCCTGTCTAGCCTGTTGACAAGCTACGAGTTAAGCGAAATGAACACTTACTTTTTATCTGAATAGAGGTTGACAAAATTGTAGGAACTTTTTAGTAGGAATCTTAGTGTAGTTTAATGATGCCACAAAAACATTGTCCAAAATGATTACTCAAACAGATTCAATAACAACAGGACGCTGGAGTTTTAATTTATTTATAGGGATGTTTTAGCATTCTGCATTCATTTTATGTTGTTTTACCTAATATGTTGGCAAGTCAGTGTTTGTCTGCTCTGCCCTGAAGAGCCAGAGTCCTGCTCAAAAACCTTTGACTCATTTGATTTTAAGGGGGGGAAATAAAATCTACCTGGTAAAAATATTGATATGTCGTAAGACCAACATTTTTAAAGTTTAAAATATTCTGGCTATGTGCCTGATTAGACTCTTTTCCTGTCATTTTTTTCTAGCTGCTGCTTGGACAAGTGTTAAGCATGTTACCATGAGTATGAGCTTGGAGTGCTGATATAAATCTAACTGCAATGTGTTACAGAGTATCAAAGATTAACATGTTACTTGTGTCCCATGATTTGACATACGCCTGGTGAGAAAACAGTGAGGAGTGCTGAGTCTGGCTGAGCGAAGCCAGGACAGATGGGAGCCAACACCAGCCAGGTCAGTGACCTGTCTGACAACCCAAGCCTCAAAGCGCTGGTGGGCACCGAGTCCATATCAGAGAATGACCCTTTCTGGAACCAGCTCATCTCCTTCACCTTCATCAGCCCCACCAGCAGGTACACAACACACATACCAGTGTTTCAGGTTCCAGAACACCCAGTTCATTGCAGTTCAATCTCAGTTTTGGAATGTATCAAAGCTGTTTCAAAATTTAGAGGGCAACAAACTACCTGTCCTGCATGTGCTTTGTAGCACTTTCTTAATTTCGCCAAGCATCTGTTTCCTGGTAATATAAGAGAAAGTACCAGGATCAAGACATTGGACAGGATGTTTGCAGACCTCACCTGAGTAATGATTCATCAGGGTTATTGTCCTTTCAGTGTGGTGAGTAGACAAGTTAACATTTAGTTTCTCTGCAAAAAGTTTTGAGAAGAAAGGACAGCGCATTCCATTGTACAGCTTGACTCTGATCTTTCATATCCAAATAACACCTAGAAAGCTCATCTTGCCTAACTTTAGAAGGTGAAAAAAGTTAGCCATCTTGGCAAGATTCTCTTCTCTCAGAATAAGTGGGTTTTTGGTTAAAAGCCTGAAATGAAAAAGGTCTACAGTGAACCCTTGTGTAAGATGTTTTTATGGTCTCTCTCGCGCTCTCTCTCTCTCTCTCTCCATATATATATGTGTGTGTGTGCATGTATATCATGTATATATGTATGGATGGATGTATACCTGTGTGTGTGTGTGTGTGTACACATGTATATACACACATATGTGTATATATGTCTTAAAATACATTTAGAAGCTTTTATGTGATTGTTAAAAGTGGTTGCTCTTAGTGGCTAAGTGAGACAACGAGGTTTTCGTGAACTTCATCATATCGAAGTGAGAAGTGCAAAGCTTGTTCAGGTGAGGCGGAAGTCTATGATATTGCTGATTCACAGAAAAACGTTTCATTCTGGCGATTGCATTCACGCTTCAAAAATCATACACACAGTGCACATTTGTTCCAATTATCTTGATGAACAAAATGCACAAATCTCATTTCTTTTTTTCCCCCTGCAATAATTTCCTTTTGGTTTAGGGAACCCATGGCAATGCCTGCTTGCAGATTGCTTGCAAATGTATGTCATCCTTCCACATAGCAGAGACGTTTCTGTTTTATGAACTAATAAAGTTATTTTTTTCTTCTCTGATGGTCCCAGTAAAAACCTGAGGGTACAGAGTGACACATCAAAAATGAGTGTCAGTCGCCTGGAGCAAACTAAAGACAAGGCTGACATGACAGCACTTGACAACAGCTATGTACCAGAAAAAGATCCCATGATGAAATGTAAAAATGAAGCGATGCAATTGTTAGATGAAACTACGAATTCTTCCGTTTACCTACTGAATTAGTGAGAAGTTTTGGTTGGTTGCCTGTGTATAATCTGCCACTTAAGACATTTTTTTACATTTATTTTTTTATATTTACATCCCTACAGACAAAATCAGCTCCTCTGATATATTTTCTCTTGCATTGATTTTAAATATCTTCAATTTTTCTTTCACCCTGTTTTTTCCCCCTTAAAAAGCGGAGACTCTAAGCTGCTGGAAGAGGCTGTCATCCCCCTGGCCAAGACCCTCAGTATGTTGGCTTAGATATAAATAAGCTTCATATGCGTGTTCTCTATTGATTTATATCTTGGTCAAGTTGTCATGATCTATTTCTCTGGCATTTAAATGAAAATTCCTACATGTTTCTTCTTGTTAGAGCTGCAAAATTAAACCATTTTTGCAGCGTAGTTACTAATGCTGATAATTCCCTTGTGCTTTCGTTCTTTTCCAGTTGAAAACAATCCCAGAACGGGGAACTTTGGCGCTCTTGTAAGAATTTTCTTGGGAAGAACCAAAGAGTTGAAAATCTCAACAGAATGCCAAGAGTGAGTATGGGAACCTCAAAGGAGGGTTAGGGTCAGGGTAAGAACTCTTGACGGTTATGTCAGCATTAATAGACCCATTTCAGGCTTGGCTGCGTGGGATTGCAAGCCAGTCATTGATCACAGGTAGCTATGGAATCCCCATGTTTTTAAAACCACAGAAACCCTGAATTGATTAGTTTCCCATGAGAAGCCTGCTGAGTTATAACCATCAACACATGTGGTAGTATTCGGCATTCAGTGCCAAGCTCGACTTCCACAGAGACTGATGCTGTCCAAATCACTAAGAGCCCGATTTGGGAACTCTTCTGTCTGTATTAGATGCCAGAGTTATTACTCTCCACCTACATTCTATCGCATGATTTTATCTCACAAATTATGGAAAAATACCACAACTGTTGTACCTTTTGTTTCCCCTCCATTGGCACATACGCTATATCATTCAGTCTTCACCAACTCTGGTGCGATTCAGCGATGCGTGACAATATCAGCATGTCATTGCTACAGACAGATCCAGGACCAATGAGCAAAACTTGGTTGAAGTCTCTTCATCTGTTTAGAAACGAGGTGGTGAATAAAGGATTCACTGGCTTTCCCCGGTGTTCTGGAAATGAAGAAAAAAAACCTCAATGCCTCTCATATCCTCAATGTTAACATGAGGTCCTCAGGGTGTCGAGAACGTGAACAGCATCTGCATATCAGATATCAGCAAGAACCCCCATCCATCAACCCGATCTGTAAACAGGTGGCGATGCACTCATAATATAACACCATATTTTAATAGTTCAGTTGAAATTGAAATAGATGCAATGTGGTATACAACTTCCATGTTGTCAACATGTTGAAGCATGATCACAATAGCTCCACCTTGTGGTTATCAGTAAAACAGCATTCACAAGTAAAGACGATCCCAAACCTCAAGAGTTTATTGACGTCAACATTTTTAATCCTACCTGGATATTTGTCTTGTCAGAAAACAGTGATGGAAGTAGCTTTGGTGTAAGACTGTTAACTTTTGTCACAGATGTTGGTTGTTGTTGTTTTTTGTTTTGTTTTGTTCTTGTTTCTTTTTTGAGAGAGAGAGTTTTGCCTCTACATGATATACGTATAATTCATTTCACATGGCTCAAATTGCCATCATATCTCATATTCAAGCAGGATCCAGCTACTGGTGATTTTGGGAACCTTAAGGTGTGAATCAGTAACACATGATGCTGCTTGGCTTGTGAGCAGTCGTGTTAATATATCTACAGCGTCTCATCGGTTATGAAACTCTGTTTTTTCCAAGTAACTTGTGAAACATTACTGTGAAAATGCAATATTGTGCATGCATGCAAACCATGTGCAAATTGTGAAACTGATGAAACATCTTCTTGTTATCGTTAAGTTGTTATGAAACATTGCGGGTAGCCCCGGATGGTGCCAGTTATTTCTTGTCTGTCTTCATTTCTGCTCTGGGGATATGACAGACTATAACTGAAAAGTTGTTTGTGAAGTGGAGAGTACTGTCATTAATTCAGGAGCACCACAAGTGATAACATGTGCCTGGTTGCAGAAACCCAGTAAGGCTAACTTTGCCTAATTTTTAGGGTGCCCTGGGGAAAAAAAATGAATGCATAAAATTCAATATGGATTTCCAGTCGTATTTTACCAACTACCCAACTACTGCTGCATAGCAAGGAAGTCAGAAACTCTTCCCTCAGAAAATTTCAACACCAGTCTCTTAAAACTTAAATAATTGGCAAAAAATATGAGAAATGAAAATATGAATACAATTTATGGTGATTGAAAAGGAAGAGAAGATGCCATGACACATTTTTTTTCAGAACCCACTGAACGCAATGAGCAACGTGAAGAGAATAGATTTCACCCTCAGTCTTATATATGTTCTGGCTCGATTAAATCTGCCTGAAATTATCTTCTTTTTTTAATCCTAGCCATATTGTTCAAAGGGAAGAATATTCCCATCCTCTGTCCTGTTCTGTCCTTCTTCTTCTTAGTGTATTCTCTTTGTTGTCAGTGTTGGAGAGGCTAAATAATACAGACAGTCTTGCTGGTGGGTGATGTTGTGATTGAAGCCTTACCATAGTGACTGAAGTGTGCATGTGCTGTACTATGACAGTAACTCCTATGAAAGCTTTAATTTTGAACACCTAAGCAAGGCAACAATCTTAGACATGCAACACTCTTAAATGATAGCTTAAGCAAACAGGTACTGATGCTTTATTACCTGCACGTTCACAGAGGATAAGAGCCCTAAGGTGACTATAAAACGCCACCCTTGGAGCAGTAAGGGGGTTTTACTTGTAGGACATGAACCAGCTCAAGTTCCCAAGCCCAAGCCCATTGTTCTTTTGTAGCATCTGTTTCAGACCACAGGGTTGTGTTTGGCCTTGCTTAAGACTTTTTTTTGTTTTGTTGCTTTGTCTCTCTTCTGCAGTCAGTTGTTTATCTGGCAGGCCCACAATGCACTCTTCATGATTCGCTGCTTGCTCAAGGTGTTCATCAGGGAGATAAGTGAGGAGGAGCTGCACCTACAGTTCACCTACCAGGAGAGGGCACCAGGCTTCTGTGGAGGTGAGCTCCATCACAGCCTGCTTCTGGAGCAGTAAATGCACATCATTTACTGCCAATTTTGTTCCTTGGCCTAATTATAAACACACAAGTGTACTCACAAAAGAAATAAAGAAATAACATCAAAGGGAAGGTGAAAAGATGCATTCTTACATATGCCGCTTCATATTTATGGGTCTGATGTGAATTATGATATTCAGCTCCCTTTTGACCCTCAAAAGAGGGATTATGGGTACCTAGAGAGGGGCAGGGATTTGCTCAGCTGCCATATATCTTTTTTAATAACATTCCATAATAACTTCTTCAACCCCTTGTGTAGAAACATGCGAGGGGGACCTCCTGGAGGAGCTGTTGTCCAACCTTGTTCACCTGATTGTCGAAGTGCCCCTGCTGTAAGTATCTCCCCTGTGTGTGTATTAGTGTGTCCTGTGTGTGTTTGTGTAAGGTTGAATTATGCTATATCTGGCATACAATAAAAAGGTCAGACAGGCGAGATGGATTAGGATACAACACCATATTAAAAAGGTGTTTGATAGGATGAGAATGTTCACGATGCCCCGGCGTTCCTCGCATGGTGAGTTAATAATGTCAGAGTGATAATCTTCGATCACCTCTCTGATAATATATTATCAGCATGATAATTAGCTGAAAAAAGAGGGTGGGAGACCTGCTTTGGATTTGTATGCATGGATAAAAAAAACAACAATTCAGGAATGGATGCACTGTTGTGCAAATATAACTTCCTGCATCCACTAGGTGGTGCTGTGAGTTAAATTAAGCTTGTAGATGTATCTAAACATTTGACTTTCATCAAAAATGTGAAGTTTAGAAAAGATCTGACCACATGGAGTCCAGTTACAACAGTTTCATTTTCTTTGGCAACGCATCGCCATGGGCTGCCTCACCACGGCATCGCAGTTCAATGGAAACACAGTCTTCACAGCAGCGCGTCACCACGATTTTTGTTTCTGTTTCGGATGTTTCTGACTAATTTTCAGATGGGTCTTGTGGATCCACTGAAGTACATTGAAGTGTTTAAAAAAAAAAAAATCCCATGTCATTTCCTGTTGCCGCCAGGGTGTGCTAGAATTAATCTGCCCCAAAATGTAGTGGGTTCTTCCTTGACCCATGTTACACCCCGCCACCAAATTTGGTAGAAATGATCCTCCAGGTTTTTGTGTAATTCTGCTGAAACAAGTCACCCTGCTGTAGTGTTTCAGTCACAATTATTTGACTCCCATGCTTTTATTCATTGTGAATGTGTTTTTGAATATTAGCTACCGAGTTTGTGAAAAAAATTGTTGTTCTCGGTGTACTTTGTTTATGTATTCATTGATTTGCTAACCAAGAAAGAGGAGTCCACAAAGGATTTGGCTTAGCCTTGGATGTCAGTTATTTCCAGAATTCTCAGCCAGCCTGAGTCACTGACTGAAAGAGATAAAACTGAAAGTATTTTTTGTAAAAGAAGAAGAGAAATTGTTTCATACTTGAGAAGGTGTGGTGCCAATCAGCAGGGTGGAGGAACAGAACAAATGCCTTTAGACATTACTCCCAATATGATGCACACGCAAGCACAGTGTTTACTTGTCAATGGTAGAATTATCTCCTGCCTCCACTCTGTCTGCCAAGAGGAGAAATATACAGATATTGGTTGCCTTTACATATATGTAGAGGAAATGTCCCTTTTATGCCTGAGCATCACACCAGCCCCATAATAATTTCACTTAAGTGTCTGATGAATGCGGTTTCTCTGACGCAAGTAGCATCTTCCATTTTTCTTCTTTTTCACTTTAACATCATTGTCATTCATTGATGTCCTTCTCTCTCTCTCTCTCTCTCTCTCTCTCTCTCTCTCTCTCTCTCTCTCTCTCTCTCTCTCCTCTCTGTGTCCTTCTCTGTCTCTGGACATCAAACTCTGGCTCTTGTTTAAATGCATTCCAACATAATTCATTGTTCCAAGCTTCAAGACTCTCCCTGTTTTTCTTCCCTCCACCACTTTGTGGCTCTTGGCCCATTTCCTCTGTACGTGCGCTCGGTGCGGATGGGAATCTTACCATTCTTTTCGTATAGCTCCCCTAAATCCCTAACAGACTCCTGTACTTTGAGCGTAACCTTGGAAGAAACTTTTTGCAGCTTTTTTCCTTTCTTTACTCATAAAATACATGCCAGTAGATCTGTAATTTTTCCATTTTCTAAATGTTTTTTTTTTTTTTTAACTTTCATTTAATTTCCACACTCACTGTTCTCCAATTGAATTATTTAGATTTGGTACAGTTGGATTAAGTCCAACAGATTCAGAATCTGTTTTTGACTGGTTGTATGGTATTAAGAACAAAACCTACTTTGTGAAATAAGTATTGACTGTGATATCTGTTTTTTGATCTGCTGGTAATATTTTTATAAGGTTATTTAAACCCATTTAGCTGGTTGATAAGGCAAGTTGTTTCCCGCTTAAAGTGAAATGTTTGCCACCGGTCCACAGACAGATTTCGAGGCAAAACAATTATCAGATTTGTTGATAATGTTGTTTCTTAAATACTTACTGGTCAGTTGAGTCGTTTAGTCCAAAAATGGCAAATTTGAAGTTTTGGATTGAACTGCGGCTTCAGTAAATTCAGAGTTTTTCACTGTTTTGTAAAATTTCAACTTAGACGCTAATCACGACAATATCTGAAGCTCGATGTTCATTGCCGTCAGTCACATGTGTTAATCTGTTCGTGTGAGACAGTTGGAGTGTGTGAAAATGAAGCAAGGAAAACACCATTGACCTATGTCTTATGTGCCAGGAAGCAGCTAACAGTTAAGTTTACCAAACACGCTTCAGTAGAAGGATGATAATCTTCTTTAGTGGGGTCACTTTCAGTGTGGGAGTCACATTGTCCTTTGTTTCCCGTTTATAATGTGATATCAGTGTGAACAACACTGGTGTAAATACCCTGCTTCCTAAAACGACTGTACTTATTTGGTGTTCTTTTTATATGCCTGTATATAGATCAGACAAGAGCAGCACTTTTTATACTCATCTGAGGCCGGCTTTAAAAATGACCATGATTAGACATTATGTGCATAACAGCTTCAGTTAGAACTTGCGGATGTTTTGCAGTGTTAACTAATCTTGGAAGGACACCCTTCAGATTTTATGCCCCATTTGTCTGGAATAAGTTTACAGAGAAGACTAAAACTGGACACACTGATAAAGTGAAAATGTTACTGCAAGGTTTGATTGATTTAGGGTGTGACTTTCTTATATAATATGCTTTTATTTTTATACTCAAGCAAGGATATTTTAGACACATAATTTATCATTGGCCATGCTGTTGTCTTTATGAATTTATATTTATTACCATCTCCTTTTATCTGTGATGAGTGCCCCCCCCCCCCCAAGTTTTCACGGTCAAATTTGACCAGCCTGTTGAAACTGCAGTAAAGTGAATCCGACCACATCTAGACATGTTTTTATTAAAAGTAGCTGTAAAGTTGTATCGTTTCCACATTAATGCTCTATGCATGTGTCTGTCTGCCCCTGTAGTGACATCACCTATAGTATCCTGTTTGAAGCAGTGACCACGCTGCTGGTGTTCTTCTCCTACCAACTGTTCTACAAAGACATCCTTAGGGATCGGTTAATCTATCAGCACATTATGAAGGGACGATGGTGAGTACACACACACACACACACACACACACACTCTCTCTCTCTCTCTCTCTCTCTCGCGTGCACTATAATGTACCAATAGTCAAACCTAACCTCAACACAAAACCTTGACTGTGGTTCTTCAATGTTTTCACTTCTTTGTAAAGACGAAAAGTTCAAGAATAAGAGAGGGACTTATTGGTGGAATCATTTTAGAAAGTTTTAGTTAATGTTATTTCGCTTTTCCCCTCTAACTGGGTCATCCACAATCTGCTGACGACTGAACGCAGTCATAGGCGTTTTTGGATCGTCTCCAAAGTGAGGCTGTCTGATCCAGCCTACTGTTCCTCCGTCCTCTGATACAGATAGCCTCTCTCTGTGCTGCCAGACAGTTTCATCACGTTCATCACAATGTCTTCATGTGTCATTCAGTTGATATGAAAAGCAAAAAAAAAAAAGAAAAAAAGACACCAGTCTAGTCAACTGAGACCCTTGTCTCCACAGTGACCTTTGTAGTCAGACTCTGAGGGAGAGTGAATCAGCGACTCTGTTTTTATGCCTCTGCGCTGGCGACAGTCATGACCGGAGGCATATGTTTTCAGATTGTCTGATTGTCCTGTTCTTGTGAACATGATATCTCAGCACCAACTTCAGGGAATGTCGTCACATTTGGCACAAACGTTCTCTCAAATGATGAACTGATTAGATTTTGGCAGTCAAAGGTCAATACACAACACAAAACACATTTTTGGCCATAAGTCTAGAATTCTCGCGAATGACGACAAAAGTCTACATAGTTGTCTTATAGGATGAAATTATGAGAGGACGACATTTTGCATCCCAAAGGTCAACTTCAATAGGACACCATCATGCTCCACGAAAACACTCGAGTGGCCATTACTCAGTGCCATCTCAGTTCTGCCTTGAGGGAGTAATGATGTGTTGCATTTTGCCAAAAAAGACTCCTATTGATTAGTTCAAAATCTGCACTACATACAGTTCGATCTGAGTCTAGACAAACCTGGAGGAAAAGTGCAACTGGCCTGGTCAGTGGAAGCGTGAATTGTAAATCTACAGCTTCACCTTCCACTGCTGAGCTTAAAATGCGGCAATACATTAAGTCCTACTGTCTATAAAATCAAATGAGTTGCATCTGCCTGACCATGTTTCAAGAATACTGTTTTTGTCTCTCTAATCCCAGCCCCAGTCGTGACTGCAGAAAAGTTTGACTCAATCCTTTGAAGCTTTCGCATGTATATCGACGAGTACTGATTCCTGTCTTCCATCATGGCTGTCGCTAACCTTCAGTGGATGTCCTATGGGGTTATTGATTCGCACACAATCATAAATACCTCTTCTGTGCTCAGCTAGATTTGCTTCATGTTTTAGTTGATCAACAAGCTAGGGTGCTTCATTTGAGAAAGGCATGATGTCATCAACACTCTTTTGTGACTCTAAATGCTGCATCCAATCTTTGTCGCACTTGATTTTGGTTGGTCTTTTGAAATGCTTCGAACGCAATTTTCAAGTTCATACTTGAAAATTCTCATTGAGCAAATGAACAGTAGATATATGTTGAAACACAGTTTTGCAGTGTAGTTTATGGCAGACCGGCGGTAATTTTCTTGAAGGGCTTTTACAGAACACAAAAAACAAGATCAAATTGGTTTAATCACTGCAGAGCTGAAGAAATACTTCCCAGTAGCTTATATGAGCAAAATAGATTAGAAAGCAGTCTATAATGTTTGTTTAATGTCTCAAGAAAGCAGAGCTGTGGTGTTGGACACACAAACAAGCAATTACATGCATATCAGTGGAGTTTATGTTGAGGAAAGACTAAGAATATTGAACTGATACAGATGGATTGAGAATGTAGTTGAGGTAGTCCTTGGTCAAGTCAAGACAAGTCAATTTTATTTATATAGCGCCAAATCACAACAAAAGTTATCTCATGACACTTTACAGGTAGAGCAGGTCCAGTACCACACTCCTTCAATGAATTTACACCCATTAATTCTCCATCAGCAAGCACATTCTGCAACAGCGGCGACGAAAACCTTCCTTTTAACAGGCAGGAACGTGGAGCAGACCCAGGCTCAATGGGGACGGCCTTCTGTTTTGACCGGTTGGGGGGGGGGAAAGAGAGCAGGAGAGCAGGGCAGAGACAAAGACAGATAATGGAGAAGGACAGATATGCAGAAGGAAAGAGTGGGACAGAGATAAAGAGAGGGAGAAAGGAAGAGACTGATGGACAGACGGGGACGTGAGCAGGTGGAGCTACGGGTGGCAGCTTGAGCCTCTTCAGGTCTGCTGCCTCCTCCAGCAGCACCCGGGATCTGGGATGAGGGGAGCCCGAAGGCTCTGGAGAAGAAGACGAGTTGCACTTGGTCTGTCTGATTGAACACATTTCTGAGATTTTCAACTCTCTGCATTCATCTCCTCCTTTTCCCCTCCAGTTTGTCTTTGACTAGTCGACTGGTGAAGACCCTGCTCTATAACTTCATCAGACAGGAAAAATGTCCACCGCCAGCAACCCACATCTTTGAGCCGAAAGCTGAGGGCGGCCTACTTTACGGCCTGGCATCTGGGGTGGCAAGTACGATTACACACAAACACACACACACACACACACACACACACACACACACACACACACACACACACACACACACACACACACACACACACACATGCTCAAAGAAAACAAAAGGTTCTGATGTAACATTTCTCACCAATCTATTATTTATGTTTCGAATGTGTGCTTATTTCTGTGCCTCAGCACCAGATTTTCGTGGTGTTCATCCATCCTTATGTCCCATTCTCTAGAACGTAACATTTCTGGCCTGTTGTCAGGTTCCAAGTTTGTGTCTGAAAAACCAAAGGTTGAGAACAGGGTCCTTTAAGAATTATACTCACAACAATGCCCTCGACGCTCTTATAGCATCAGTTATAGCAGAACAGCAGAGTATTGCTCCTTTGAAACAGACTAAAGGTTTTCCTTGATGGGAAGGATGTTTTCGCTCTTTTACCGAGTGGCTTTGGCTTCCGTTTCAGTTTGTTGCTCTGATTGGTTGCAATTAGGCTCGTGACAGACAGATGGCTCATCCAATCACTTGCAAGGAATCTTTGAAAGGGCCTGGCCTTTTCCAAACAGTTTCCATGGCTGACTTCAGATGGTTCTGTGAAGCTGAAAATTAAGTTAGATATTGACTTGGTAATTGTAGAGATTTTTCAGATAAAAAAAAAGAAAATTTGATGACATCATCATGCCTTACTCAGTCGTGAAATAACTTTTTTCACCAATTCTGATATTCTGATAAAGGATTGAATAATTGAAGCCAATCATAGTCGTTTGCTCAATCCATTGCAAAAATCATCATGAGTTTAGCGCACACTCACCAATCTGATTGTCGTAAGAGAGTAAAAATGAATTAAAAAAAATAGCAGGAATAAGATAACATAAATGAGCCTTATGATGTAGAAAATTGGGAATTATTTTCTGTCTGCCAGAAATATGAATCATATGAGAAATAAAGCCATGCTGAAATCCATAGCAGTGTAAATGAAAGTGATGTGTCAAAAGGGAACATAATACGTGTGTATTAGGCTAGTTGTGCTGCTCTGTGTTTGTGTGTTGAATGCACGTCTGTTTGAGCGTGAGAATAGAATTGCAGCCATGGGTTTCCCCCCACAGATAAATGGTCTTTGTCGGTTGTTGGTGGCAGATTACTTTCAGTGAGCCATCAGCATTCACCCAGCCTGTCTGTCTGTGGCCAGTGATCGTCCTGATGAGTTATGGTGCCCTGTCCTCTTCTGTAATCCCCTAGAGCCTGTCTGTCTGCAGCCGCCTCCCTTATACACACACACAGATCAACAAAGACACGAGCCCTCTTATACTCGCAGCTCCGAAACAACACTTGTTTTCTTTCTCTGTCTCTCTGCTTCGTGTGCACACAGCCATCAGAGTACACAAAGCGAGAACATTTTATTTTGAAGTGGAAAAAGGGTGTATGCCTGGGTTTTTGTTCTGTAACCAGATGGATATCAACTGCATTTCTTGAACATTGCTGCCAAGCAAATGTTCAGCTAGTTACAGGGGACATAAAGGTCTGTTTACTACTCATATTTAGCATTACTCAGACTGCGAAAATGTTAAAAATGTTCTGTCCTCAGTGGCTCCAGAGGAGCCTCTGTTGAAGAGAATGACCCAGATGTTGTCATTGGAATTTGGCAGAAACACCTGTGTTGCAAATTAGCCATATAACTGTCAAGAAAAGTATAATATACAGATGTTGTTGGATGAATTATGGGAAATGTAGGATAAATCATTGTTGGAACATAATGCTAGAGACTAAAACTCATGACATCTCAAGCACGCTCAGCTTCAATTTTGACAATTAAAAAAAAAAAAGAAGAAAAGAAACCTGCCCCTTTTGAGTCTCATGACTATATGGAAACTCATTGGCGCACCCCATTAAAAGACCGTATCAGTAGTTTTATGGGTTTAAGCCCATTGAATTTATGTCTGGCGTGAAAATAAATTAATAGATCCCTGAAACATGCTTGACACGTGTAATCCTCGATATATTAAGTCTGCATTAACTTTTGTCAGAGTTCAGTCATTGTGAGGTACTGCAGTGCTGACTTTGAAATGATTTCTTTCCATGTTCTCATTTAGCATACTGTTACGCTGTTCAGGGATGAATAAAAACCAAAAACTGCAGACAAAGGCATTTAGAACTCTATGTTTAATTTGCAAGTCTGTAAAGCCAGATTCCTTGGATCTGAGCGCGGGTCACTGGCAAACACACGATTTCTGTCCCCGTTATAATGCGTGTGTTTGTGGGTACAAGGTATTCCTTGGGTTGTGGGGACATAAATTGTTTACACACAGTCACATTGTCAGGACTCACCTCCCTTTTGGGTACAAAAAACAAGTCCCTAAGTGAAACGTCACCTAAACATGATCATTTGATTATCGGTGACTCATTGCTGGATGTCTTGATGTCCTTTTTGCATATATACATTTATAGACATCTAAGATTAGCAACAGCATAATTGTACGAACTCTCCAAGTCAACAATGTGTATGAAGTATTGAGTGAATCACCACACTGGACAATGTGTCTTTAGAATGTTTGATTTATTCTGGACTTCTGGAATTCTGTTCACGCAGGAGAATGAACTTCTACATAAATTCAATACATCAAACAGAGTAATTGATGATTTATCACGTGAAGCCTGAAGTAAGGTTCACGTACTCAAGTTATATTTGGCATCAGTCCCCAAAAACTTAATGCAAGTCACTGTTACATCCCCCCTGTGTGTGTGTGTGTACGTGTTAGTGTGTGGACGGATGTGTCGTCCTCTGGCTTTTACACGCTATACTGTCTGAGTCTGAGTGAGTGTCTGCAGTGGGGATTATCATCGAGACTGGCCACTCAGAGCTTTTTGGCCTCTCCTCATCTGATATCCTATAGGTGTTCAGCTGTCTTACCTTTATACTTTAGATGGAAAAAATAAACCTCTCTCTCGCTGTCTCTTCGGGAAAGGATATCAGAAGCTTCATTAAACATTCTAGTGCTCGCTAAGTAAAAATGATTGTTAAAAAATTCCTCTAATCCTGTGGAATGTTCTCATGTGGGTTTTTTTTCATAGGGATTTAGATATTGTTTGAGTTATAGCACTTAAAGCATGCAGAATATTTTGATTTGTGAGATTATCAGAACAGCGTGTTTATTTCTTGTCTGTACGGCATGTTTCTCCATGTGCATTTTTGGATAATCATCAAAAGTTTTGTGTGTGTGTGTATGTGTTGTGTGTGTGTGTTGTGCGTTGGGCTCATATATTTCATTCACTGTTACGCAATTAAATAAGTAAGTAGCACATTTTGTCTGTCTCTGTTCACCAGACGCCCATATCTGTGTCAGTGTTGAAGAGCATGTTCTCAGCTGTGACAATATAAAAAAGCATTTCCCGCTACAGCTCCCTTATTTAATATCTCTACAGACCACTGAGGTGTTTGCATGCTCGGATGAATGTTGCAGCTGGAAAAAAGTGTCTTCATGCAAAGTGCTTTGTAAACTCAACTTTATTTTGTGAGGAACTTTTGAGTTAAAACACAGAAACAATGTGCTTTATGTAAAGCAGAGCAAAGCAGTCAAATATATGGAGGAAAAAGAGTCAGTGTCAATTAGAAAGCGGTTAGAAATGACAAAAAATAGAGTGACTAAGATAATAAATGAATGAAAACTACAAAGTAGTCACAGAGAATATACCTCTGTCAAGGCAAATGTTGGCAAATCAATATTGAGTATCATGACACACTGAAATTTTGAAAAGTCAGGTGAAAATAACAGGCCCCCCTCCTCCTAATCCCATTAGCCCTGCTACACCCCTCCGCCAAGTCCGGGACAAATAAGCTTCGTAGTGTTTATGTAATCCTGCAAACAGCACCAAGGGACAGAAGAGGCTAAAATACATCCAACCAGTGGAATCCAGAGTAAAAAACTGTTTTATGACTTTTTTTTGGCGGGGAAACTGACCCAGTGCTATGACATACCGATGGCATATCCTCAGGTGAGGTATTCCAGAGTGTGTGGGCTCTAATAGCACATGAATAGTCACCTTTGGTTTCTAGTTGAGACTTTGGACATATTAGATATCCTCTAATGAAGATCTCTGGCAAAGCATTTGGGAGTAAGGTGAGAGCAGTTCAGAGATATTGGATGGTGCCAATCCAGACAGAGCCATCTAATCTTTGATATGCGTTGTTCTTGCAAGGTTGTTCTATTATCTGATTCAGTCTGAAGGGAAATCTTCATGTAATCTGCATACAAATAGAATTGAATATTTTGTTTACATTTAATGACTGACATGACTGAAGTTTTGGCCTTTCTCAGAAAAAGCTCTTGGAGTGGACAAACCTCCAACAAGGCAACTTCAGCCAAACCAGATGTTTAAAAAAAATGACATTTTTCACTATGTTGAATAGATCTGCCCCAGAACTGAATATGTCCTTTCTCCGCCCTTGATACAACCCGCATCCAAGTTTGGTGAAAATCGGCCTCTTATTTTTTGGTGTATTCTTTACAAACAAACATCGCCCAAAACATGACATCCTTGGTGGGGGCAAATTTCGAAGGTTGTTGTGCATAGAGGCTCACACGGCAAGTTTTGAAGTATGAATTTATGGGTGGAGACAGTTATGTTGGATGTCTTGCAGTTCGGCTCCTTCACTGCGCCCAGATTCTTATTTCAGTGTGCCAGCCTCTGTGTCCGTGTGTGACCTTCTCTTTTCCTCACTTTCCCCGTCCCTTTCCTCCTCTTCATGTCCTCCTCCTCTTTTTCCACTGGGCTGCTGGCCAGGGCCGGAGCAGCCTAAGCACAGTGTAACATTATTGGGTTTATGTGGTGGGCAGGCAGACAGGCAGAGGGAGCTGAGCCAGATGGATAACAAATAGCACCCACTAAGGTAAAATAAAGCTCTGTGAATGTGTGTGTGAGAGTGCAGGAAATGTGGCTGCCAGACCGGGTTCTCTGACACAGTTGGGCCAGTCACTCTGGTGCCAGTGATGAGATGAACAGGGCTCCGTCACAGCTTGGCCCTGTCTGTCTTTAGATCTTGTTTTCTCTCATACTCTGAAAGAAGAGTATCATGTGTTTAGAGAGAGACATAATTAAGGGGAGAACGATGAGTGCAAATTATGTCATATCTCTCTTGAGGGTACTCTTTCTGTTGTGGATGCAGTTTGTTGATGTCCTTTCGTTCAAATGTAAACAGCTTCCTTCCTCCCATCACTGCAATTGCGTACGTTTACACACAAGAGGAGCTCTTTACTAGCTATTAGTGAATTTAGAGGCAAACCAACACATAAACCATGTCTGGTATTAAAACATTAAACAGTCACAAGTTGTTCCTTTTGATTTTTCTCCTTCCTTGAAAAAAGGTTAAAAGGAGAAGACACAAGACTGTGACCTCCCATTTTCTAGTCTAGTTAATTTTTTATGTTGTAGGAGGTCTTTGTGTATCTATCATGTCACTCCTCTTATATTTTGACCCAACCCCTGCTTGTTTGCATGATTTAAATCTTTTATGGTTCAGTCACAAGAGGCAAACAGATGTTAGAGTCATAACTGGATGGATCAAGATGACTTCATGTCAGTGTTGTTACACAAAGTGTCCAAACCCAACCGGGGAATTTGTTCTCTTTTTCAACCTTCACCACTAGATGGCAACATATCTACTTGGCCTCTGCTCAATTTCAGTTGCTTAATCAGGTCGGACCAGCAGCACAGTGCCTCTCTCTAGTGCTTGCTTCTTGGATTCTGTGTGGCTAGACGTGGAGGAGCCAGAAACTGTCATCTGTGTACCTTGGTGCTCATGCTTCTCGTGCTTCTCATGACGCCTTAAGAGCACCAGCACTTCAGTTGCCCTGTAAGAAATTCAGCTCTCTCTCATCCCCCAACAAGAAAAATGAACCCCCTCTCCGCTTGGCCAGTTGTTCCAGTTTATCTTTGTTCTCTGGCGCCGTCTATGTTGTTTCAAATTTCAGGTGCTGCAAACCATCGTGCGTAACTCTATTGTGTCCATTTTGGCCTTGATTACATCAGTCTGGCTGCACTTACTCTTTTGCATTCATTTCCCTAGGAAGCGTTAAATCAGTTATGAGACTGACTTTAGTGCTTTCTATTGCAAAGCTGACGCCTCTGCATCACTGGATGGTACATAGATTATCCATCTTTTGTACTGAAATACAGTGTTTCGTTCCGCAGGCTGGTCTTCAGAGTACTGTGCTGTGAGAGGGCAGGGAAGAATGACTCAAAGTATTTTCCTGTTTGTTGAATGTACAATGAACAAAAATTTAAATGCAAGACTAGAGATTTACTTGTGGTTCAAAAACTGTAAAGCAAATAATGCAGGGATATGAAATCAAAATATGTATCAAATGCAGACACTTTGACCTTAAATTGTCCACTGGAATACCAGTAACAATGAACGAGGGATAGAGGGGATCTGTTTTCCCTCTCAGTTCCACGTGTACACATTTGCATTTTGGATTATCTATCTGCTTCACTTGGAATTAATAAAATTAATCATTGAGGCCTGTGGAATATTGTCTTGTAAAACTGTGCAGACTTCATGGATATCACCAAGGACAGGACACTCCAAAACCCACAAATGTTCAGTAGGGGACACGGCAGAGGAATAGGGAAGCCACTGAGATACTTTCAGCTTCCAAAAACACAGTGCATTGTGCACAACACAACCTTGTGAAATGAAGCATTCTCATGCTGAAAAAAAACCCAGTATGTGCACAACGCCATTGTTTTAACTCTGTTATTATCTTCTTTCTTTGACCTGCTGAGGGACTACGGACGCAAACTAGCTTGGAGCTATAATCTGGTGATATTTGTGTTTAAATTGATTGTCCCTTTTAGATAAGATGAATAATAATAATGTTGATAGAAAAATGACACAAATTTGAGGCAGGATGAGGTATTATTCATGTTCATATCATACATGGCTGTGTTAATCATGTCTTTACCCCAGTGTGTTTAAATTGTGAACTTAATCATGTCTTCATGCCCACATTCTTCCACACAAAAGGGTTAGATGTTTTCTTTGAAAGAGCATTTAAATAAGTGAATCTGATTTAGTGGCTGGCAAGCGTGTATTTATCTCTACTTGTGTGTCTTCAGGTGGTCTTTGGAGTGTCTTTACATTGGGTGGAGCTGGCAGCAAAGCAGGGTTGGAGCAGGAACAGAACCCTTTACCTTTATCCAATCAGAGCCTTTTGTTACTGCTGGTCCTCGCCAACCTGACAGATGGACCTGACTGGCCCAATCCCTACCGCCAGGCTATCACATGTTTCAGAAACACACAAGGTAATGCAGAATATTCTACACCATTGTATGTTATTTCAAGGTTGCTGCTGAGACAGTACTTGAAAAGATGACCCCTATCAAAAGTTAATCATTTGATCTAATAATTCTGATATTTGTCTCTACCTGTTTAGACACATCATCAATGCCCGTGGAGCAACCTCACACTTTCCAGATCAATTTCAACAGTCTGTACACGGCGCTGTGTGAGCAGCAGTGCTCCGACCAGGCCACACTATTGCTGTACACTCTGCTTCACCAGAATGCCAACATGAGGACGTACATGCTCTCCAGAACTGATATGGACAATCTGGTGGGTAGGATAGTAGTGCAGAAACTTAGATTTTGACTGTGTTTTGTAAATGCATGCACATTTCTTGTTCTTGTCTAAATCGGACAGTTTAAGGTTGATTTATATTTGCAAAGCAAATATCACTATTAAATTTAATTAGATAATCCTCAACAAAACACATTCAACTCTCAGAGTATAAGCGCAGGCTGACAGAAAATTCTGATGCACAAGTAAGACATTTATTATACATTAAGAAGGGATAATACAGTTGAAATACTTGGGTGTAGTTGTTAGAATCTTTCAGAGATGCCTTTGACCATGAAATTGTCACTGTGGCTCTGTAAACAGCGAGGATGTATGCGGTGACAGCTGGTGCAATTCTGTCCATGTGGGACAGTGTCAGTTATTCTTTATAGCACTGTGAATGTACTGAGGCATTTACTGAATGAAAATCAATCTCCGGCTCACCATGTCAGATGGTATCACACGAGTAGGATACATATCCACAGATGAGACTACTTCCACAAAGTGTAACACATTACGTTGTGCTCTAACTATTCCAGTAATGTGTTAGCACTGTGTGTTATGGTTATTACCATTATCAGATATTTGTTGACATCGTAGCAAGTGGCAGTGGGAGGTAAAATAGCATTCCTTTGTTCAGCCTTTATACAATGTTTAAAGACACAGAGAATCTAAAATAACTGTGACATAAAACCGCTATGAATTCAAGACAGTAGTAAACTATTTGAAAGTTGCACCAGTGTTGTGAAACTGCAGGTCTGAAAATTTCTCTTCCATTTAATGGGAACATGACTCCTCTGTATTTTCACTAGGCAGTTGTTATCATCTGTACAAATACCACGTCCATGCATATTCATCTCTCTCATGATGTCCACTTACTGCTTTTGCTCTGAAATTCAGTAGGAGATCATATTTATCATCTGTCTTATAAGTCTGATATCGAAGTCTACAGGTATTTTGAATATATATGAATATAGGGTATTTTGAATTTGTTAATTTCTTACTCGGGATACGGGATAACATCAGCAAGTCATTGGTATCGGTCATTTCTTTAAGATTGATCTGTATCCATCCGATGGTTTAGTGCAGGTTTCTTCTTTGCTCATCATCTGTTGTCCGTGATGATGAAACAATGCAGTAAATATAGGATGTTTTCACTTTAGAATTTGTATATTAACCATGTGTACATGTGTTTTATGTATAGATAATATAGGTATAAAATTCGATTATCGTACAAATTTGTTTTAATGCTGATAATATCGACATCTGCAAATATCAGCTACCAGACATATCAGTTTTAAAAACATCATCATGTTGGATTTAAGCACAACATCAAATATTATGAGCCCCTGATTGTCATAAGATTGTTTGTCATGTATTATAATGGGGATATGATGTTATTGGTACCGTGTTATAGATTAGAATGAGCCTTCAATTGTGTTGGGAATGAGAAACTGAACCGTTCAACACCCAGTGTTCAATTTGCAATTGAACTACACATTTTTCTCCACATGGAAACACGTCGAATTTCGGTTGTGTGTGTAACTGCTGACTATGTAACATGGACACACACACACACACACACACACAGCACAGATGACTCTTCAGCTCCGCCTTTACTCAGAAATTACGGAGAGGAGTACAGGCACTGGTACAACGACCTCCATAAATGACAACAAAAGGCAGTAGTGACTGTTAATTTGTGTTTTTTATTTATGTCAGCTCAGCGTGTCACTGAATTTCGTTGTCATTTACTTTGGATGTTTGTCTGGATGGACAAAACAAACAAACATAAACCCCAAAACCACAATAAAAACTAAACCGTGGCCTTGCTGAACCGTTGAGAGTTAATATCTATTTTTTCACAGTCTGTTTTCTTATGCTCTTTGTTTGTCCCCCCCCCCCACACCCATATTCAGCAACTAAAATTAGACAGATATTATAATTGTTTGAAATTGGTGAAGTTGGTAAGTGGTTGAGTTTTGTGGCAAAGCCCTCTCGCTCTCTCTCTCCCTTTCTCTCTCACTCTCTCTCGCTCTCTCTGCTGGGCAGCTGGTAGAAAATGTATTAATTTGGTTTGTGCAAATATCCAACATGGACATGACTATGACTATTTGTGTTCAGAGAAATGCAGCTAATGGCGGATCCACACAACTTGAGGAATCAATGCCACTGTGACATCACAGATCTAACTCTGTCTCTCTCTCTGTCTCTCTCTCTCTCTCTCTCTCGCTCTCTGTTTCTCTCTGTCTCTCAGGTGTTACCCATCCTAGAGATCCTTTACCATGTGGAAGACAGAAATTCCCATCATGTCTACATGGCCCTCATCATTCTCCTCATTCTTACAGAAGACGATGCCTTCAATCGCTCCGTCCATGAGGTGGTGAGTAGACAAACTCATCACAGCTCAACATCTCTTGTATTGGCGTTGCAACCCTCAACTACAAGCTACTTTTGGGATAATAGCTAATCGGGCTTCATTTTTCTTTTTCTCTCATTCTCTTGTTTCAGGTATTGAAGAACATCTCGTGGTACACTGAGAGGTCGTTGACTGAGATCTCACTCGGCAGTTTGCTGATATTGGTTGTGATCCGCACCATCCAGTTCAATATGACCCGTACAAGGGTAAGATGCACACGCATGCAAACACATACTGCCTTTGTCCTGATAGACCCAGGAAAAAATGACACAGTTTTACAGTATTATCAATGCATGTTTCCATTCCCTCTAGGATAAGTACCTCCACACCAACTGTCTAGCTGCACTTGCGAACATGTCAGCCCAGTTTCGATGTCTCCACCAGTACGCTGCACAGCGCATCATCAGGTAAGCACTTACTGTACATGCACAAATGGAAATGCAGATAGAACAGAGAATGATAGTTTTCCCCATCCATCCAGGTCAGGACTTATTCTCATAAATATATTCATTGCAAAATGACAGCTTGGCTTCAAACAAAACATGACTTTTTTTCTTGTCACAGCACAAATGCGTATCAAGATAAATCACAGGAATGTAATAATGGATTAGATAAGTGAATAACTTTGCTTAAACTACAGCTGTTCTATGTGAATGGAGGTGCTTTCTGACAAGGATGAGACATGAAGAGATTTTATTGATAGCTATCCAGTCTCTGATTCTTCATACCTTGTTGTTCCCTGATAAGTTTGTAGTGTGGAGACAAAAGTAGGTCAACACAGGTTTTCAGCATCATGAGAGTGTTTTGTCCAGAACACATTTTCATTTAGGTTTTCTTAGTCAAAGAAAATATGTGCCAATCTTTCTCCATAGCTCTGATGTTATTGTGGTGTTCCCGTAATTAAACCCCAGTTGTGTAGAGGGACGTTTTGGTGAAGTACTTGTGTTTCCACCTTGAAATGAGCATTTTACAGACATTCAGCTTCACTTTCATCGTCTTCAAATTAAGCCACGCTTTGAACCGTGTCTTCTTCTGCGTCGTGACTTGTCCTTCTTGCAACTTTTCCAGTAGCGTAGATTAGTTTGACGCATTAGATTTACGTCACAGTAATGCGCAGTTGTCAGAAAAATACAGCAGCAGTCAATAAGAGGAACTGATTAGCTTGGAGGCATACAATGGATTTTGTTCTTCCTCAGTCTGAAATCTTTTTAAAAAAATTTAAATTGCTGCTTTATTCTTTTAAGTAAGCAGCAGGGCATGACCTCCTGCACCCACCAGATTTTAAAAAATGCATTTGAGGCAAGCGAAGGAGCCAAAAGAGAGTCACAAATTGCCTTTAGACAACAGTGGAAATTCTGTTCCACACACAAACACACTCATTCATTTTAATGGTTGAATCAGCACGAAATATTTATTGTTGTAGTAACTTGAGTGTGTCTATGCAGAAAAGACTAAAACATAAAATATTGAGATAGTGGTGGGTCTGTGTAGAGAAGAACATTATGTAACATGAGGGAATTGAGGGAAAGGGTTTGGCCCATGAGAAGATGGAAGACTTGCAAGGACAAGGTCCAAACCACGCACGCACGCACGCACGCACGCACACACAAGCATCAAGTCATTCATGTTTGATTGTTAACTTGAGGCACACAGGAAAGAATGTTTCCTTCCCCAAAGACGTGCACACATTCATGTACACACAAGGATCCTCTTATCTTTCCACCAGTGTCTCTCCTCCATATCTGGGACTCTCTGGTGTTTTGAGTCAGAGAGGAACATTGTCTGTGAATCTGTGCATGTCTGTGCTGTAGTGATGTTGAGCAACTGTCTCCATGTCTGATGATTATGATAATGATGATGAGTATGATGGCCTGGGATGGGCTAAACTAACTGACTGGCTGGCTGGCTGGCTGGCTAGATAAAGGGGATTTCCTGCCAGGAATTTTGAAATGTCAGCCAGGCAGCGTTGAACTCGACTCCTTAATAGACTCTCAGAGAGAATCATAGCCGGTTTTGTTTATTTACAGGCAGCAGTTGGTTGAATTTCTCCCAACAACACCTTCCATCTTGTCCTTTTATTTTGTATTCAGTTTTTCCCACAGAATCAGAGTCTAACTCTGGCGGCTGCTGACAGTGTTTTGGTTGGGGGGGGGGGGTCTGGCCTGAGGAGAGTTGAACCTTTACAAGTGCAGAAAAAGAGCCACAGCAGAGCTCCATGGGCCTGCATTACATAGAGTCTACACTTTCGTGAAATATCCACCTTGCCTGTACTTTCAAACAACCAGAAAACATCCCGCTCCCTTCAAGCCTCGATACAAGAAGTTTTAATAGACAATTGATAGAAAGAAATTAAAAAAATACAAATAAAGCCATTTCCAAAGATAATGAAACTGAAACATGACATATGAACTATTCACATGATCATAAATACATCCAAACACAACCTCCACCAGCTCACAGTCTTGCATTGTGTGTCCTGGTACAACAGAATCCCTGTTTAGACGTTGTCAACATGTCAGGTTTGGAGCGTGTCTGTCATCGTTTCACCCTCATAACTGATTCCAGGGATCAGGTCGCAGGTGGAGCTTGCTCGGTGGTCTCTCATTTGAAACAGCAAAAAAAACCAAAACGGTCTTGATAATACAACAGATCCTATGAAGCAGCCATGACTAATAAGCCCTTTGACATAGATCTTTAGACTTTTTCCACATCTGCTCAAATATCACCATTTGGCCAATTAGCCTGAGTAAAGAATGCTGATACATGTTGTGTGTTCTCCAGTGCTGACAGATGGACAGGTAGCTCCAAAGGGCTTAGCTGTTCCCCTGCTAGCGTTTCGCTGTCATCGACTTGAATATACTATTCTCTGCAATTTTTTTTCTTCCTTAAACACATTTTAGAGGTTGAGTATTCGAAAGAGCCTTGGAAAAACCATGGAAAAGATACCGCTACTTAGAAACTATAAGGAGCTTCTGCCTGTTACGAAACAGTCTCAAGTTAATTCTGACTGTTCTGTGTGGCCTGTGTTAGACAACAAGATTATCAACGAGAAGATGAGCTGTTAGCAGTGTTACTCCAAAAGCATTTCCTCTGTGATGGTTTCCTACAACATCAGATGAAACGATTTATAGTTTGAAGTCTGGAAGAGAATATCTCACCTGTCAGCCAATTAAATGCAAGCAGGAAGAGCATGTTTTTTAGGGCCTGAGCCCGGAGGTACTCCGGGGCGAAGACCCTATTATTTCTTTTATTTTTTGTGGTTATGACTAACAGGCAGGACTGGCAAAGAGAAAGAGAAAAGAATTGACTGAAATTTTTTAAAAAGCTTAAAGCAACAGTAATTTAGTCAGTCAGGATTTTAAATGAGTCAGAAACTTATCCTGAATTGTTGCACATTCTCCTTAATGTGTTTGAAATATCATGTGCACAGGTCACTGACACTCAAAAAATGACAGCGTATATGAATCTGGGATCAGGATTGCTCCCCAAAATATTTGTGATGTCACAGACCCTGCTTGTAGGACCACCCCTTACAGTTTTTCACAGAGAAGATTTACACTTTTCACCAACGAATGAGACAACAGTCTTCCTTTGTTTAAGTCTGCAAATACATCATTCTACACAGTGAACCTCATACATTCGACTGTGAGAACACAAAGAAAAACACATTTATGACCGGAGGGGAACTTTAAAATTGTCCTATTATGGGACATTTATTAATCTCACATAGTGCCACTATAGATAGATATATTCATTTACATTATTTCATTGCCATGCATCCTCCAAACAACTGCGTCATTCACTCAGCACATGCTCGTCGTATGACCTTAATGACACAAGGCTATGGCGCTGATGGGAAATGCATTCTTAATTTCTGGAAACAAAATGGCTCTTGTCCACAGGAGCCACTAAAATCAACACAAAATCAAAGGTCTCTCCATTAAAACTCGGTCATGATTTGATGGACAGTGAAAGGAAAGAAATAGCTGAATTTTGAAAAGAATAGAAGATGCTTTTATGCATTTAGTTCATTCAAATCCAAATGAAAGCGAGTTGCTATTTAAACTGGAGCTGAAGGAGAAAAAAAGGGGGAGGAAATTGTCCTTTCTCTGCAGTGCCTTGCGTGATCAACACATGTTGAGTGAATCAGTTTACTGTGACGTGAACACGGTGCCATTAACAGTGTGTGTGTGTGTGTGTGTGTGTGCTGACCTACTCCATTGCCAGTATCCAAGGTCACCCAAGCAGACTATGAATCCTGATTTATGTCTGTGTCCAGCCATCAGATGCAATTTACAACAAGAGTCAAGCAAATCTGTTAACTGCTGGGTCAAAAGGAAGGCTGACACACACAGTAGGATCAAACATACACACACATGCACCCACTCAAAAGGAACTGAAGCTGTAACCTGTTCGAGAAAAGCCAGGTTGTTGTTGTTGTTGTGGTTTAAAAAAAAAAAAAGGAAGCCCTGATTGTTAATTAAGCACAATTTGTCTCGACACATCATTTCTAAAACCGTCTCCTGCCAGCTCCATGAATATTTTGTTATTCCAAGGCTCGTTATTATTGCTCATTATTTTAAAGGCCTCATTTAGAAAGCACAACAGACTCGTTTCGGATAATGATCTGGCCCTCTTTAAATATCTGGCCCTCTTTGTATTTGTGAATTTACAGCACATAAATTAGAGGGTCAACATGCAGCGTGACAACGGGTGTATCGCACCTCTTTAGTTGTAGTAGTGTTATCATTCATCTGTCACCGTTGCTCTCATTCCTTTCCCCTCTTTGTGTTTCTCCTGCAGTTTATTTGCTTTGCTTTCCAAAAAGCACAACAAGGTTTTGGAGCAGGCAACACAAAGTCTGAGAGGCAGACAGGGAGACAACACAGCCCTGCCCGACTATGTAAGTAACACAAACACACACCCGTATGTGCACACACACGTACACACCCACCCCCCCCCACACACACACACACATTTTTGACACTTTAGTGAACGTGAGTCCTCAGCAATAAGTCTTAGAGACGAGACAAAAAAGAGCTCAATGTGAATTTTTCCTGAATTTTTCTCTTTGTACTGTCAAGTTCAGTATTTAAATATGCTCTTTCAAGAATGCAGCTTAAAATGATCAACCCATCAATTAATCTACTAATTTGTTTCAGAAACTTCCATGTATTTTGCGAGCATGGCCCACATATTTTGTAATTATTATTAATGAAATAGCTCGCTGTCTCCCTGAAAGAAAGATGAGATTGATAGAGTTCTCTCTTGAGTGTGTTTAATAAATATGAAGCTACAGCTGGCAGCCACTTAGCCTAACATAATGATTGGAAAGGTGGGGGCTATTATTAGCGCTTCATGTAGCACACAGAAATAAGAAGGGAATCGAGCCTCTCGTCTGTCAGCAAGAACGCAAATAAGGCTCTGTTCAAACTTGGTGTAAAGGCGCTTCCCGGCTGATCCAATTACACAAGTGAGCAGCTCAATGTACAGGTGTGCTTGCACCCAAGATTTGATGCATTGAGATAGGAATTCTTGGACCGCATTCAGAGATGAAGTGAACCGATAACACAAGTTTACATGTGGCTCTGTTATTTCGGTTAATAAAGATTTAGCAATTTGGGTCTTGGAATACAGCGTATTTTTCTTGATGTATTGTTACTTTAATATCCGACAGACTAGGCATTCAACGTGACTTGCTGCCTCTTCGTGCCAATCATTCTTTTCTTTTTTTGCGAACTGAAATCATCTACAAATTTCTATGCATATAGAGAAGGTAAGTGAAAGCTTATCGCAAATGTTCCCTTGAGACGCTTTCTAATGTAGGTGTCCACTTGTGATAGGAGCATGAATGTGAGTAGGAGCTAGTCTGTTATTTATTTCTCAGGTGAAATTGTTCGGTTCACAGAGGCATTCTGCGAAAGTTTACTCCGCTTCTGTTGTGGTATGCCTACCAATCCAGAGGGAACTTACTCCTGTCAATTCATTGATTTTTCCCTGGTTCATGTACACTTGGACAACAACAGTAGTCAAGTAAAATGACCTGGCCAACCCAGATAGTGCGTGGAAACCAACTGACTATTGGGTGTGGTTACAGGCGCAGCAGAGCTTCTTTCTGCCCATACCAAACCTGAACTCAGGTTCCAATCAGTCAACCGAGTTGCACCATTGAAGTTCACCAAACAAACTGAAAGCTGTAACCCTGAAGCTTTCATTTTTTTTTTTGTGCTGATCAACTAATTGAATAACTGATCGTTTCAATAAGAATCGGTACATTTGCAGTCATCCAATTCCTTCATCAGCTCTGCTTTTCAGTTATTTGATAGTGCTCTGTTACTGGAAAAACCAAGAAAAAGAACAATGTGTTAGAGCTCATTATTTTGTCTGCTTTGTACCATCGTCTCCATCCTTGACATGAGGATTTGGTGCTCTGCCTGACATTGTTTTGACATTCTGAGCTCCTGTAACGCATCAAACTCTAAAAGCCTGTTGCTGCAAGTCCACTGTCAAGCGGCAGACTGCAGCTCTGTCTCCTCCAATCCTTTGTCTCCTTCTCATTACATTTCCAGCCCACATCCCCATGTTTAATTTTCACCCAGTTTCCACTTGTAAAATAATCTTTGATGGCAGTATTGAACATTTATGAAATTCAATATTGAAGTCAGTCACAGTGGCACCAAAGCAATATTGGAGTTTCTCTGAGACATGATTGTTAATCTGAAATTGAAATCTTAACATCAACGGGTGGCGCTTAAACCAATAAGAATCATAATATCGTGCCTATGCAATCAAGTATTTCTTATGGTAGTCACACCTGATCATTGGCCATTAACTATGCATAATTCTATTTATGTTCAGGCATTTGTGCCTTTAGGTTAGTCTGTCTACGTCTCAGTCTGGCTGTCTCATTAGATTTGCATGGTCCCGTTTAAGTGTGTGTTCACATATTTGTGCGTGTGTGTTTGCATGTGTGTATTTCTTTGGGGGTGGGAGAGGTTCCCAGCAGATGCCCCGAGGTGTTGGGGAAACATGAGTGTATCTGAGTGCTCCTTCAACCATGTAGCGACAGTCTGATGAGGCCCCTTACAAACAGACATCTATGCACACATAAAAACATATAAAATGCAATTATCCAGATTTGTTTTGAGTCCTCCTCCCTTCAGGCCTTATTTTAATGCTCTGTTTTATTTACACACATGTATAAGCGCACACCATATATCACCGAGAACAGAAAAGAAAAACACAGAGCAAGATTACTTTGCCAAGATTAAATCTCGTCTGTTATATGTTACATATCAGTTGGGCCAGCTGTTCCCATTGGAGAGTGCACACAGAGTGACTTTAATGGGAGTGACAACAATAATAAGACAAATACACATACTAGAAGGTCAAAGTTTAAGGTTGGCACACAACAGCAGTATGACTGTTGAAATAGTGTGTTGCTCAAGGGCGTGAGGCAGACTTCCAGAGTGATCTTTTATGGGAATTTTACCATGAAGGTTTTTTCCTAGAATAATGTCTGACATCCAGTCTGGGTCAGAGACATTTAAGAGAAGAAGCGGTCAACTTTTCCGATACTGCTGTTGTCCTTGAGTTTAGACGATACTAACTCAATGTGACATTGGTTCCCATGTCAACAAGGGTTCCCCTGTCTGAATATAGAAGTCCCCTTTTAGCTTTATTGACTTTTCCTCATAAAAAGGAATGAATTGTATTGTTACATAACTGACACATAAACACCCACCTGGAGATGGACCCTCAGCTTGATTATGTCTTTAACAGTAGCGGAGCTTCATGTGCACTCACACATCTAGACCCTGTATTAAAGACAGGGTTCTCAATGTTTGACAAGTGCCTTGTGGTGTTCTGTTAATTTGGAATGGACCCTCCAGCTTGGCTCCTTTTGTGGCCGATTTCATATGCAACCTTGTCATTTATTGATCACGATGTGCATGATCTTCTCGAGGTTGTTTATTATGTATGCTAGTTAATTCTACAGCTGGAAATGTCAGTGACCTTTTCTCAGACCTGGCATTAATGCATCCTGAGTGATAGTTTACATTTGGCATTAGAATGTGTCTCCACATCCCCCCTCAGTGACCAACCAGCTCTACTGTATATGCAAATAAACACCTACATTATTCCTGGTCTCGAAAACCAAACGCGTGCTCGTATTTACCAGAGAAGGTTTATATTTAGTACAAGAGGCAAATGCATTTTATTTCTGTCTGAGAAAATATAACCTTCTTTGGATGATCTCATGGTCTGATTATTATTTAAGTTGAATGCAGAGTGAGAGGCCGACTTATGGGTGGGCTACATTGACTCAGAGATTTTTCTGCAACTTGTCACTCAGCAATTAAAGGGAGATATAATAACACTGTGGTTTTTCTTTGGTGTGTTCTAGGCAAACCAAATAGGTCAATATATTCGACTCCCTTGTAATAGATCTCTGTTTTATTTCCAACCCCGTATCTCTATAGTACAACAATACACTGCTGTTGGCACCGAATGCGAATGTTTCTGCTTAAACAGAGGATTCCGTTGGTGAGGAGGTCCTTTGTTGTGGCCCCACGTGTCCCAGACTGTATGAGTCACAGCGATCGATTCTCAGTCCATCTCATGTTCACAAGTGTACTCATGGTTACGCACTTGTGATCGGATCACTTGAGACACGTGTCAGTGCCAGGTTTGAACTGGACCAACATGTCTGTGTCGCTTCCTGCAAAACTAACCTCATTAAAATGGAAACGATGAATATATGCATAGGCCTTCTTCTTATGTTTACATACCTCTTTTGTACATCTCACATCTTTGCATCATTATTAGCTTTCCAATTTTCCAATTCCATATGAAAAAGTGGCACACATGCCCTCAATCCATAAGGTGGCAGTTATTTCCATCATCAATTAAACTAAAAATTCAATAAAAAAAAAGTAAAAAGTAAAATGTAAAAACTATCTTCAGACATACAATAAATGTTAACCAAATATAAAACCCATTTGTTCTTATCGGAGGAGGAATGAAACCATAGATGAAAAAATAAATGGCCGTTTAAGTGTGTAATACAGCAGCAAATGTGAAAGGCTGAAACAAGCCAGACATTAGCTGAGTAATCATTTATTTCTGCCATCAGTATGAATCTTAAGCTCAAATTTAAATAAATTCTCATGCATAGCATTTCTTATCTGGCCAGTTATAATGACCTGACACATTGTCAAAGGTCTGAGGCATTTCAGATTGAGGTTGAGGAGATGTGACATTCACAAGAATCGAACTGCTGCCTCATCATGTCGACTCCTTTGTTCCCTCCATCTCTTTCCTCTTGCCTCCTCTTTTAGTTGTACTACTAGTCGACGTGGCAGCAGAGCAATTGAAAAACGCTTCGCTATGTTGTTACTCACCTTAATTTGAGGGAGTGAGGAAGTTTGGGGAACTATAGGGAGAGATAAAGAGGAGCAAAATGTGAGGGGAATAAGAACAATGGAGAGAGGAGAAATGGCAAAGAGCAGGGGAAGAGGAGGAGAAGGAGGGCGGGTAGGTGGAAGTGTGTTTTTGTGGCGGGCATCTGGAAACAATGTAATTTGGCTGAGTCTGGCTCTGGTGAGAGAACTAATGTTTGTTTAATGTGGGATTGTCCAGGACTTGTAATTGCTCTCTTTACAAGGGAGAGACTGAGAGGAGGAGGAGATGAAAAAAAAACAACCTTGTGGGTGCATTCTGCTTGTGTATTCATATCTCCTCTGTTACCCTCCTTTTCTTCCGCTCTCTCTCTTCTCTGCTCCTTTGCCTCGACCTCTCTCATGTGTACAGCCACTGAACATCCCCCATCCCTGAATGTGTTTGTGCTGCTGGGTCTGGTTAGTGTCAGGAAAGCAACAGTGACAGGTTAGGGCCCCTTGAGCCCCCAGGGGACTGCCAAAGGCTCCCAGCCCAAGCAGGGCATCTCTCAGGGGGCCTTATGGTTGCTCTGTGCAGCCTCTGCACCTTTGATTGCAGCTTTGGGTTTTGTTTTGTTTTGTTTTTTTCCCTTTGAGATATATGCAGTGACATGCAGTGTGTGCTGGTACACACAAACAAACATGTATTGTATTGTCAGTGTGTGTTTGTGTGTGTGTCACTGATTATGCTCCCAGCCATCGCTAGTGGTAATGTTACTTCTCCATCTCTTAGTCTGTTTACCGTTGCACATTTCTAGTAAGAGACTGAAAACACACACACACACACACACACACACACACACACACACACACACACACACGCACACACGCACGCACGCACACAAACAGCCAGAAGCATATTGGACCACCCTGTCAATGTGTTTATGTGTGCTGGTTGAGTCACAAACTGTGATCTCTTTTTAATAGCCAGAGTAGAGACACGCTTTAGCTTTGTAGCACCATTCCTCTTGTTTAGGGGAAAAGCAGAGCCCAAGGGTATATGAAGTGATGATAAACATTACTGTTTATTATCTAACCCTCCAAGAATTTGCCAACAAAATTGTTTCACAAAAAACAAAGTCATCCATTAATGCTACCTTAGCTCGTAGTCGACTAGAACAGAATTTTTATAGCCCACCAATCCCTGAGATAGACCGTTGAGTGAACAGATTTGTGTTTTCATCAGTTAGGTAGCATTAATTTTTGTGTTGGAAAATATTATTACCGTTAATTTCAATTAACATGCATCAGATTACAGTCTACATTTAATTCGTTGCCATTTGTCATTCCAATTAGTTCTTTTTACCTTTTGAGGTTGTGATTTAATGGAACACAACCTCAACATTTTTGAAATGCACCTATTTGTCAAGACACAGACGAGCCAGACAAGAAGATAGATATGCTTCTGACCTCTGTGGATGTGTTAGGGAGCTGAGACCCACAAAGCCCAGTTGACTGCTCGTTAGCTTAGCACAATGAATGTGAGAAGATAGGCAGATTAGCATACCTCCATCAAAAGTATAATCAATAATGCTTTTCTCCAGAACAGTCTTTGCCTGCATTAATGTAACTAGAGTTGTGTATAACATTTGCCAGAAACTAATTTCAAAAGATTTTAAGTTTGAAATTCAGTATATAGCCAGAACTAGTTTCCTGGGTTACCTCAGTGATTTGTTGCAGTGCCTAAAAACATAAGCCAACAATACCATGTTTGTTGACAACTAGAGGAGTGACTGCTACTAATCATGGCTGACTTTGTAACAGAGGATGAGGAGGATTACCTCTGGATAAACCAAAATCCTGAACCTTATCTTTCCGGAATACACAGAAGAGGACCTGCAGGTTTTGGATGTGGAGCAGAGAAGACAGAGGTGTGCTAACCTGCCCCTCCACTACCATTCTTTGTGCTAAGCTAACTAGCAGGTAACCTGTCTCTATGGGTCTTGGTTCCCTACTGCATGAACAGAAGAAAGAAGGGTATCTATTTTCCTGTCTGACTCTGGGGAGGTTGGCAAATACTGAACTCAGTCTGGTACCCCCCAAACATGCAGTGTTGCTCTAAATGCACATAGTTGCATATCAGGCAAAATTTTGTGTTGTGATATACTGATGCTCTCTCAAACCAGGTAATAATAATCATACAAAGGTGAAGTAGGTATATTTTGTTGAAACAGAGCCTGTGTATTTTCAAGTCTGGGTTTCAGACATCACTTCCCATGCTGGGTGTCCTCCATGTCTATTTCATCTAATTCCACCCGGCTGATTGAAACTCTGAGATAACATCATGTGCAAGGTCAGAGATCAGTGTCTTCTTTCATACATGGTTTACCTGAAAGTAGGATGTTATTGGTTTGAAGTATGAGTGATACATTATCCTGTCACATTTCTTATGGTCTTTAGATGAAGTGCCAATCCCCCTGCCAGACTGACGTAAATTATCATAACCCTTCCCTCGCATCAGAAGTTACAGTACACATGCACACACACACCAACGAATGCACGCACAGCGTTATTACAGGTGAAAATAGGTAGAGAGGGAAGATGGAGAGAGAAATGGGGAAAATAAAGAGTAAGAATACGTTTCGTATTTCACCATTTTGTGTCATTTCATGTCATTTTTGTCAGTGAAGGCTTTACCTAGTGGTCTGATAAAGCAGGAACAAGCGTGCAATTATGGTCACAATTTGTGTGACGAGGATGTTGCAAAATAACCACAGATAATCATCAAATTCTGCAGAATTTCTGGTGCGGTCAAAGACCTGCCCATAATGTAGCAAAAAATGATGACATGGCTGGGTGTGTTGGGTTGCATGTGATCGCATGTGGTGATATGACAGTTACAACATCAACAGTTGAGTTTTCCAGTGTTTTTTTTTTCATGTAAAACACCCAATCATCAAAGATTGTGTAATATATAGTAATAACAAAACTGAACAAAGACCAGCTCTTTTATATTATGCATGGCGCTGTGGTGTTATTTAACTGCACATGGTTATTGTAGGTCATTGATGCCAAGTAAAATGGCAATTTTCTATGTGTGGAAAATATGGTGATTAATGGATCGTCGATATGTTTGGAAAAATTAATTCAACTTAAAAGTGACGCGTCATTTGTTCCTGGCTCTGTATTTGAGTGGGTCTCTTACTGTTTATGGCTCAGACAAAAAAAAAAATTGTTGTCTTTGAGGAAAACCCAAGTGTGTCATGACAGGAAACTCCATTCATGTGGAAAGTGAATCAAACTTCAAATGCAATGGCTGTGATGGCGGCAGACTGAAATCACCTGTACTGTCTGATAATGTGTCCTTCCTAGCATCGTTTGTTGATAGCACTGATCAGAATTAGCCGAAGCTAATGAAACTACCAGTAGATTTATATACATTTGTTTATTAAAGCAAAGAATTGGGAATTTAAACCTGTTGATTACACAAAATGAAAATGTGTCACCAAAGTTATTAAGATTTGTCCTGATGTGGAGATAAATTGGTACATCTACTGTTTTTGCTAATAAATCCATCTGTCGTTGAGATAATCCAAACCACAAATGTCAGCGCTCACTAGTGGCACTAGGGGGGAAAAGCAGCACTCTCACATGAAGTCATGTGATAACTTGTCTGCCAGTGGGTACTTGTACCGAATATTATTCCAGTCTCTCCAGTAGATCCAGTGGAAAATGTGAACTTTATGGTAGATCTAAGGAAAGGTGGGATCACCAAAGTTCGATTGTGGATTCATCCCCAGGTCTTCATGGACGTCTTCACAAACGTCGTTCCACGTTTCTGTGGTCTTGTCTGAAAAGGTGGTGGATGAACTACCTGACTGTAGTTTATCTTCTGATGTAGACAGTGAAAGATAAAATCTATTGCATGCATGAATGGGAAATCTTAATTATATAGGAGGAGAGAAGTATTGCTTTCTCACTTTCAGTATCTTTTGCAGGTGCAAAGGAAGGAAGGAAAGGAAGCAAGAGTGCTGTTTGTTTCCATTTATTCACGTGTTTCCAGTGCAATCACGGAGAGGAACTAGTCATAGATACCGATGGATTTTTATAGCAGCCAATAGCACTTCATGTGCATGATGCCCCACAGTGCTATTGAAGCTTGGGCACTGTTATTGCTATGAGAATTGTTTTTACTGGAAGAGAAACATTTTGATATAAAATTACTCTTTTTTATGTATTTGGCATATATCAAGAGATAACTCAACATTAAGCACAAGGACACTGACCTTTCATTTCCACTTGGGATGAATAAAGTACTCTATTGCTCTTCTCAGACCTGGCGACATGCGTCTCCACTGATCCAATCACTAGTGGACAGCTCTAATTACAAGTGTGAATTGACCAAAGACACACATCTCATCGCTCAGACTGCATTGCGAGCGTGAACCCTTTGCAAAGCCCACAGATGTGTATTACAAGGGCGTCAAACATCTTCTGGTTGGTTTTTGACAGGCCAAAATCTTCACCCTATCTGCATTGTTTTGATTTCTTCTTCTTTGAATATCCAGCAGACTAGTGCTGGTAATCACTCATGCTGCCTCCCAACATTTAAAAACAACAGTTTCTTTACAACCTGAAATGACGTACAAGTTTATTTGTAGAGCAGAGATCAAATCACAAGTGGTCACTCAAGGTGCATGTGGAGATGCATTCTAATGCCTGTTGTTTAACTGCTGTACTTGGATCTGTCCACTTGTGATTACATCACCCTAGACATGTAAATACCGGGCCTGAACAGGGCCTATCATCTGTCTGCGTATTTAAAAGTACTCTCCTTCAGTGGTATAGTTATTATATATTCAGATATACCAGTGTGCAAGTAAAAACTTTCCTTAAAAACTCTTGTTTTATTGTCTAAATTGGAGCTAAGCTAAATTGGTTTCAATGGCCCCTTAATTTCCTAGTGGAAACAAACATTTACAATGTGTGTAAGATAAGTTACAAATACAGAAAATATACATCATCATTTGAAAAATTACAACAAAAGAATTCAAGTAACTGTAACTGAAATCAATCATAGTGGAGTATTAACTAATTAGAATATTTTCCACTGAAATGTGATTGAATAGAGATATTAAGTAACATTAAATAGAAATGCTACCTCAGTACTGTATTCTACTGTAACCACTTCAGACGTACAAATACTGCTGTCCCCTGAGCTGTACTTCTAACATCTAGAGATGTAAACCGCAGATTTCATCACAAAATACCAGAGTCTTTGAACAATGATATAATATCTGCCGGTAATTGTTGACGACATCTTCCATGAAACGTTTTTCTTTAGGTTTAAGATAGGCACGTGTGATTAACATGAGGCAAGAGACGCACATTAACTCAATAGATTGCATGGTAAACTATATTTGTAAATTATCAAATCACAGATCCGCTAAAATTTGGTGTCACTATTTATTCCTGAGCTCTGAAAAACATGACAATGAATCATTAAAGCGTAAAATAATTCACCGTTTTAAAAAAGAATTAAATAAAGCCTTCTGGACTTTGTAGCACATTGTTTATTTCGTTCTAATTGTTTTCACCCAGGGAAAAAAGTAGGGCTCAGACATGAGCTACATCATTAGTCTCAAATTATTTTTAGATTAGTCTCAAAATGACGGCAGAGCTGCGGAAAAGGTCAAAAGAATGTACCCTGGGAATGTCAAAATGAAGGCGCACCAAAAATGGCCAATTCTGATCCATGGATGCATCGTTGTTGTTTTCGGTAAAAGCAATATTTCCAATTTTCCGCTTGCTTGACTGACAGAAATGTTAAAGTCTCTTGTTACTGCTCCATCAAATATACTTGCTGTTTCTGAGGAGATGTTGGTCGCAAGCCCAACTTCTGCAGATGAGATTTATTAAAGCTAAGTTTGGTCCTCTCACCTTCAATAATGAGCCAAGCTGGAGGTTTGAAATAACCAAGACTTTAATGGTCTTTATTAGAGGTAACACCAAATAAAATTATCTGTAATAAGGTCCATCTTCACAAACTATAAAAAACCTCTCAGACTTCTGTCTCATTATGTCACCCTCTCAGTATCAGCGTTTCCCTGTGCTCCACTCATTAAGGCAGTATCCCACCGAGAACTGACTTACTGACTGACCCCCCTCCCTTTTTTAGTCTCTCATCCTTAAAATATGTTTCCTCACCTGTCTTGCTGAAGCGATGTGAGGCCTAGCCATTAGTTTACTTGTTAGCCTGTCCCCCTATATATCAGCTGCCTCTTATCTTCTCTCCAACTCCTTCCATGTGTGTTCTCTGGCAGGAAGAGTGGCACCCCTGTAGGCAGCAGGTGCTCCAGCATCCGAGTGATTGTCTGCTTCCAAATGATAATTAGGGCAGCTTTGCCATGGCCCCTGTCCTTCACTGATCTGGCGCAGTCCAACAGCACAGCTCACAGCGGCGTCATCTTTTTTTTTTATTTATATGTTTTATTTATTTTTTATCATTATCTCCTGCGTCATCGACAACATCATTGCTCTTTTGCCCACCAGACCCTGCTGTTTGTGCGAGCCATGTCCTCGAGAGGTGATGTGCTTATTTAAACTGATAATAAGGTGCCTGTCTGCAAAAATGCTGGACTTCCCCTCCGTAGAGACAATGATGAAGCACTAGTCCAGCACTGTCTTTGCTAAATCCATCCCAGACAGAGAGTGTGTTGATGCTGCTGTTGTTCTGGGGGGCAAACACACAACTCTTTTGCCTCATTCTGTGTGGGTTTACAACAAAGGATGTTTTGTGCATGTGTGAGGCTATGGGGTAATAAGAGGCTGACTTGGGCACAATGCCCTGCAAAATGGTGTGATTATGACACGGCCATGGTACCATAAATGCAGGTCAGACAATGACCTATTTAAAAAACTCCCAAAAGACAGGACAGACTGCCTGTACTCAGCCAGTCTGACCCTCTATGTCTGTCCACATGGTGCCCCCACCCCTGATGCTACTCCTCCTCTCTTTCTTATCAAATCTTCCCTGTTGTGAAATTATTTGACTTCTTCTTTTTATTATTTTCTTTGATTATAATGTTTTAGCAGATATGAAAAATTTCTTGAGTTCCAAGGGAGTGATTTGTATTCTAGTGCTCTTGTATAGGTGTGATTTTTGACTCTCTCTCTTTTTTTCCCCCCTGTTGACTCAGTGTTTATCACCGTGCCCTTGTCTTTGTCTGCACTCTTTCTTAATATGTCTGGGTTGTCTGCCCTGCAACAGCCTGCAGTGAGCAGCAGGGCCAGCCAGGGAATCACTAAGCTATTGGTTTAATGATGCCAGCTCCTACTTTATAGGGATTTACATGTCTGTGTCTCTAAACACCCCGTCCACAAACATTTGCATAAAAAAAAAAAATGCATCAGTTTGATAGCACGACCAGACCACACACACATAAACACAGGCGTGGATGTGCTCTCCCAGCACTGTCCTTCTTAGTCAGTGTATAAATGTCCTTGTCAGACGTATAGCAAAGGTCAAACATACCTGCAGTCATAACACATTTATGCTTAGCGTGGGGAAGAATTAGCAGGAGAACCAGACACATGGAAAAGCTTACAAAGGCTCTCACGCACAGGCGCGTACTTGCTGTGAGGTTGGTGATACAAGGAAAAAGGGACAAAATCATTGAGACTAATGATACAGCTCACATCGAAGGCCTATGTTTTCCTGGTTGGAGAGACGGCATTAAATAGCAGCGTGAGCGGTTGTGACTAAATGACAATGCAGGAGGCTGGAAATTAGCACATGACTGGAGGAGAGGGAGTAAAAAAGACGAGGAGGGGGAAGAGAGAAAGAAATGTTTCATGCAGTTGTACAAACACATGCGAGGTGTTTTTCTGGCTGTCTAGGGGGATGCATTTTTGGGCAAAACAAGTGCAAGAGAACAGTTGAAGGGAGGAGGAGGAGGAGGAGGAGGAGTGAAGATATTTAAATCCTGTCTGGGTTTCAAGTAGACCATGGACCTCTTAATCTCATCCACTTGACAAACACACACACAGGGCCAGGCAGACGTCTAGCTAGCCTATTTTCATGTGACCTGAATTCTCCAGTGTGGCATTTTTTTCCCCTGCCAGGCCAATCTCATTAAGCTGAGCAATAGAACAAACACACCAGGCATCCCTCACTCCTATTCTGCCTTCCTCTCCTTCTTTTGTCACCTCTTCATCACTTTCCCCATCAACTCCCCCCACACACACACGCTCACTCACTCGTCTCTTCTGTGCATCAAATTTTGTCTTACTCCATCTGCCTCTTCTTCCTCCTACTCTGCCATATCTGTCGCCGCTCTCTGTCTAATTATGGCCTGCCACAGCAGAACAGAGGAGAGCGGGTCTAGCTAGGCAGTGGAGTCGAGCCCAGAGTTCCACCTCTGCTTCCAGACGCACAATCAATCCTCATTATAGCCGACACTCTTGCATTCCACTTGCCTCCTCAAGTCTGCCTGTTAAAGCCGCCACACACACCTTCATCCTCCAGCAGCCTTCTGTGGCAAGCCAGTTTCATTACACACACACACACACACCACACACACACACACACACACACACACACACAGCAGAATATAGTTATTTAGCATCATTTTAATCCCCTTTCCTACTTTTGAAAAGGCCACACAGCGAGCAAAGTTATTTATAAGATAAGGGCTTGTTTCCAAAGCAAGGCTCCGAAGATGGAATATAAAATGCTACCACATGCAGTTCTGTTAAAGATGGCTTGCCCAGATTTGAGGTGGAATCTCGGCTTCCAATCAGCTTGCAGTTGTGGTCTTGCCACACTCCTGTTGTGAATCTGGCCTCAGCTGGTATTAACAAATTCTTGGTCAAAACAGGTCATCCGAAGAACAATGATGTTTCTCAGGAAAAGGAAGTCCAGCCACAGAAAACATATAGGCTCATATTCATCCTTAAGGAAAGTTCCCACTTCTTTTGTTTGTCTGCGGTAACTCTTGGCTAAGCAGATTTTATGAATATTCCTTACTTCATGTTCTAAGATTCAAGATAGCCCTCATGCATATACAGTAGGAAACCAGCTTTGCAGAGGGCTCCTCTGATTTATACATCCATGCATTAAACCAGCCCACTCAGCATCTTATTATTATAATGTATTTTACAGGAATTGCAATATTTCCAAGGATACACACTTTCTTCACTTTAATGCAGGAATAAGGCAGGATGTATCCCCTGGAGGTAGGTGCTCATGATTCCTGTCTAAGGCGAAGCTTCCTGTAAAGCAAAGATGATGTAGGCATGCTAGCATAATTGGGTACTTAATGTCCGTGTGGATGATGAATGCTAACTTGGCAGCCCATTCATTTGAATGCGAGCTCCCAGAGTATTAGAACAGCAAATATGTTTATTTTTCTATATTGATTCATCTGCCAATTACTTCCTCAATGTATTACTTGGACCGCAACATCTCCTTAAGAGTTATGAAGTTAAAACTGCCAATCACAACCCCCTCAAGCCCAAGTTGACATATTCCAACTGCTCATTTTGTTAAAAACCCTAGGGTTTCTAGTTCAGTTTATAATTAGATCCTGAAAAGGGGGAAATGTTGACACATTCGCTTAAAAAATTGATTACATGACTATCAAAATATTTGCAGTGGATGATTTCGTTCTTCCCCATCGTGTATTCACCAAAACATTTAATTCACTTCATCATGAATTTAATCGTCATAAATAATTTGGGGTCTTTTCTTTGGCACCGTCTGACTACCGTGGTCAGCTGATCTGATGATGTCTGGTGACAGTGTAGGAAGTGTTTCAGGACAAAATATAGTGACGCACGCGAGCTGTCAGATGTTGACAAATGGCTGCTAGTACTTTTGAGATCATCCGCATTAGCCACTGCCTGCTGTCGCAAGGCTGATCAAGAAAATAGCTGTTTTTTTATTTAAAGAATGTATTCATGGAAGTTTAGAAATGTTCTCTTAAAAACAAAGGATTGATCTGCACTAAAACTGTATCTTCCATCCGCAATTGTCCATTTTGAGTACCTTCATGTAAATAAACATTCTATATCAGCCACCAACAATATTTTGTGGTGGCGCATTGTTGTCACCTTCTTTTGAGCACACATTAATAGAAGCATCCAGTCTTCTTTGTTTGTCAGTATAATAGACAGAGTGAATGTTTGCTGTGTGTGTTAAACCCCTTTTCATCTGATGCACCAATATTTCACTTCTACTCAGACTTCAAATCAAGCTAAGCAGCTTTGAGTGTTCTTGACTCCTGTGTTCTTTCAGTCTCGATGTTTTTGTCTCTGCAGTCTTGTAGCTGTTGACGAGTTTCGGCTCACATTCCATGTTCCAAGCAGCAGCAGTCCTCACACCAAAATACTGTTGGAATAAACAATGCAATAACAGTTATTAATTAAACAGAAGATTCCATGAACACCAGCATGTAGCTATGATGGTCCAATTTTTGAGTGAGGTATTTTTTTTAACTTGTTTTTATTGTTTGTTTGTTTGTTTTTAAGATTTGTCTGGCAACTGACTGCATCATCATGGGATCTTATCTCCAGTACCACCTTTTTGCAAATCTTTGCCTACAGTCATTCGTCTGGAAATCAGACATCATCTCTTGAACTGTATATTCCGATGCATGATGCCAGTTTCTTTTTTTTATATCTGTAAAGGTTATTCATTGTCCCAGACTCTCTCTCTGCAGTTTTCTTTCAGTACCACTGTGGAACATGGTACACTGGATGTTATCTTGCCATTGTGTGTGTGTGTGTGTGTGTGTGTGTGTGTGTGTGTGTGTATCTCTGTGTAGCTTTCTCATGTGGACAAGATGCAGAGGACTGTAGATGAATTATTGTATGATGATGGAGGTATGGAGGGTAGAGTTTTGCAGCACAAAGATTTTGTGTTCGTAAAACCGAATACCTCCATTTCCATCATTTACACATTTATTGTGTGGCTATTGGGGGAGGGGTTGTTTTTTTATAGGTATACTCCATAAACTGATTAGTAAATTACACTTACTAGATACCGAAGTCCCATCTTGCAGCTTAGCCAGAAAGGGTCTAAATTAGGAGGTTACCCTAATTTATACTCCTGGTCTGTAGGGGGCATGGTTTTGTTTTATAAAGATCATTTTCAAGTGTGCTTGGACCCGGATGGACTGTATCTGGGTCCCCTTTTATGTCCTCGCGTCTACCTTGTGTTCACCGGTTTAAGGGAGTTCCATCTAGACTAGTATAGTTCCTAGCGGACTTTGTTACTGGTAAACAGTGCAAGTGGATTTATTTGCTTAGCTCACCTGCATCTGATGGAAGCCATCACCTTTCTCTTCCTGTACTGTCAGGCTTTCCCCCAACAGGAAACATATTGTCACATGATGTGATCTGTAGCTTACAAGACGACCTTCCTGTCCCTCACCAAGACCTTGACTGACAACTGAGTTACTTCTTTCATTTCTCCTTTGTTCCCTCTTTTGACTTTTCTTAACCCCCCAGCTCCACCATCCCTACCACCACCACCACCACCCCCCCTCTCTCACACGCACACACAAACACACACACACACACACACACACACACACACACACACACTCATACCCAGATTAACCTATCTGGAAGAAATCATTTAAAAACACCATTATAAGTGAAACCAGTGTAGTGGGAAGCCAATTAACCTTTACATCCTCCCTCTTCCCTCAGGCTCAGGACCTGAATGTGATTGAAGAAGTGATCCGCATGATGCTCGAGATCATCAACTCCTGCCTGTGCAACTCTCTCCATCACAACCCCAACCTGGTGTATGCGCTGCTCTACAAGAGGGAGCTCTTTGAGCAGTTCAGGACACATCCATCCTTCCAGGACATCATGCAGAACCTGGACACGGTCAGTCTACTTTAGTCGCAGAATGACAGTGTAACGAGAGCCTTTTGCCTCATAGCTGATTCCTGGTATCACGGGCCCTACTCAGACCTGGTATGAAGAGCCGTCCTTTCACACTTCTAAGATGTGATCTGAAAAAAATCAATTATCAAATTATTTTTGGCCTAATACCTTGAAATTGACATTGTAGCGCTGATGTATGGATTTTTTTTCAGGAAAGATGATCGCAAATATTTTTGGATAAATTATCATCAGTAATATGGCTATAATGCCTAAATGGGTAAAGGTCAGTATATTACACAACATCTGGAACAGTCTGGAAATGTCAGAATATGACATCACTCTAGTTTTGTTGCCTTTAACACAAGAAAACACTTCTGCTGTAATACAGTATAATCATGTCCAAAATTTCAGATGATATGTATTGTCATATCGTGTTATTGACATTGTCCAGTCCTCGGTCACAGCAAGCGGATCCACTATTTTCAAGGCTGTCTACTTGTAATTGGGTTTCTCAGTTCGGATCTTGCTACCAGGACTGAGCAGAGTCACACTTTTCAGATCAGGTTCTACAGATTTTGAGTGAATGTCCTCTCCATCTGCTAGGAAAGTTTTAAAAAGCCAAGCAGCGCTGAAACATACGCCAGCTGCATTGCTAACATAGTGTGCAAGTGGACTGTACGGCAGGCTGAGCTGTGAGCTTAAGTAGTATTGATAAATTAATCAGTCCCCTTGTGTTGAGAGGCCCCGTGTCAAATTTTCATTGAGAGTGTTTGTTGTATGGGGGTGGAAGGGACAGCGCAAGAGAAAGCTGTCATTCATAGCTATATTAGTCATGTAGAGGAAGAAAGGAAGCTGGCAAGCTCCAGTCTCCCTTTGGCGTGTGTGTATGTGTGAGTGATGATGGGGGTTGCTGCATACATTGCCATAGGCTTTGCTGTTATCCATAAGTATGAGGAAGCATGCTAGCTGGAATCCCTCAGTTAAGTCAGTCTCCCCAAGGCTATTCTCCGAAGCCTTCCCTCTGCTTGCAAATCCGTGTGTGTGAGCATGAGATTCTGGATGAGGGGCTGCTTTTTTGCTCCTCTAAATTAACCCCATATGGGAGGCCTTCAGAGTTAATGAAGAGATTAGTATTAGATAGACACACACACTCTCTCACACACACACACACTCACACGCTGCTGCTCATGCGGCCTCTGGTGTGTTTGAATTTTCTAAAGCAGCCGCAGAGTGCAGGCAGAGAAAATATTGCCCGTAGATGTGTCTTTCGCTGTTGGTTTGACAAAAAGCATTAAAAAAGAATGCGTAATACAGAGGTTTTAATTATCAAATATCAAACATTTCTCCAGGGTAGAACCTAGCACAGCAGTAGAAACGGAGAGTACAGTGTCCTTGATCTCTTGTTTGGGCTGAAACCCAGAAGGCATCAGATAATTTGAGCTCTGGTGGAGGGCTTATTTTAAGTGGGATGAAACATGCTCAAACCCTGTGGTGAGTTTGTAATCTGAAATACTTGATGTATGCTTTTACAGTGCAAAGACAACATTTGCAGCATATTTTCCCTCGCAACAAGTCACAGTCATGTAGCTTAAGAGCTATTGCACCAACTTTTACCATTTGCAGAGATTGACAGTCAGGCTTGTCGGGCCAGGTCTGCAAATGAATCTCACTCTGTCGCTGTGTGTCCCTGTGTTGTGTTGATGCATTTTTTGAGCATCTCACTGTTTCTAGGAATCATCAAGTTGGCTGTTGCCGCAAGAAGCAAAATGTTATTTCAAATCAAACAGATCAAAACAAGCATGGTGCCATTTTGTTCCAGTGTAGAGCCCCATATTGCAGCGGGTGTCATCATAGAGGGTGTGGCTGCAGCAGTCCTAATGTGACAACACTGGGATTAGTCAGAGAGCTTCATGGCAGAACTGGGAGCTGATATGGAGCTTCAATGAGATCAAGATGACACGAGGCTTGTGTCTCAAAGAAAGGCACCGCATTCAAATGTGAGGGATTTGACAAGAATCCAACAAGCGAGGAAGTTTTTAGGCAGATTTTGACAGAAACGTTCGAAGCTGCAACAGTTAATCAATTCGTTGATTGAAAGCAAAATAACGGCCAAATATTTTGATAATCAGTGATAGGTTTTAATCATTTTTGAAGCAAAATTACAAACCTTTCCTGGTTGCAAATTATTGAATATCATGCTTTGCTGCCTTTTTGTCATTCATGTCAGTAAATGACAAGTCTTTGCGTTTTTGGACTGTTCGATGGCCAGAAAAAGCCATGTGAACACATCACTTTCAACTCTGGGAAATTATGTTGAGCATTTTTCAATTATTCCTGACATTTCATAGATGAAATGATAAATCAAGAACATAATTGCCAATTTAATCAGTGAATAATCGTCAGTTGGAACCATAGTGATAACTGTTGGCTGATACTTGAGATAAAGTTACGTTTGCTGCTGATATTTTCACTAGAGCAAGAAAAAAGTGTCATCTCAGACAATTACTCTAAATATGAGAAAATTCTTGTCATTGAAATTCAATCTTACCACTTAAATATAAACAGAAACTTATGTAATGAGGGACAACAAACAAGAAAAACAATTTTATACGTAAAAAGCATCAAGGTGATACTGTCCTGCAGATGTCCGCTAAAGACGTGGTAATTATTCTTTACACAGTAAAACACAGTGTTCTTCATAAAATGGAAGAAATGTGTGATTGGCTGTTTCCTTCGTGTGACCTCTAGGTGATCGGCTTTTTCACTCATCGTCTGGAGCAGGCTGGAAGTGACCTGTCAGTTGAGAGGGTTCAAGAGGTCATCATGAAAGGAGCCCAGGCTCTACCCACAGACCGGCTGAAGGTAAATCACATGCACACACACATGAAGAGTGGGAGGGCAGGTGGAGCGGGAAGATCATGTGGAATGATGAAACCTGAGACTAGCTGAAGAAATAAGAGAGACGGTACATGTTGGACATCAAGATGCATGTGTAGAGAGTGGAGCGTATTGTCAGGGGCTATGAGGTGTGGTGGATGTGCTGGGAAATGAGGAAAGGAAAATGGGTTTTCCCAGACAGGTGAAAGAAAAGAGGCGTGGAATGGGGATATGGATTGGTTGAAGGGAAGATGGAAAAAGCCATCAGGACATAAGACTAAAGGCCAAAGCCCAATTCTCATTAGCATTAATGCCCGTCTTCGTTCCATCTCTGCTGGCCTGCTACATGTGAACATGTAATGACATTTCAAGGAGATGGGATGGGGGGCTAGGGGGCACTTTGTCATGGGCACATAAGATCAGGGGGAATGGTGGGGGGATATAAATCTGCCACTGTGCCTCGTTACCCACCACTCCCAACACTCCTGGCGGGTTTGCTAACCCCCGCCCCTCCCAGTGCTCCTCCATTAATCAGTGAGGAAATATGTAACCAGCGGTCTCCCCACTCCGCTCTTCACCAGCACTGAAGCTCTTAATTGCATGTTTCATCATGTGTTTCATGTTCTATACTTGGCGGCTGGCTGCAAGGCATTTGTCTCGCTAGCTGATGTGGAAGAGGGATGGTGCGTGGCCGTAAGTCCATGTGCTCTCTCTCGCAGCCAGCACCTTGGAGTGCTAATCTAGCGATCGACCATAGAGCCGTTGAATCACACATGGAGCCATGTGGATAACCCTGCCATGTCCTTCAGCAATGCTGCTCTACCTGTAGCACAAGCGAGCAGCTCTGATCTATATGTGCCATTTCTCTGGTCTCTGCAGTTTTGTTTGTGTGTGTGTGTGTGTGTGTGTGTGTGTGTGTGTGTGTGTGTGTGTGTGTGTGTGTGTGTGTTTTATGACCATACGTGTGTCCACTTCAACACAACTGTGTGTGTGTTCAACGAGGGTGCAACCATGTGTGTCACTCTTTGTTTCTGTGCAAAAGTGTTTGCACGTGTCATTCACGCTCACGTTGACTCTCCACCATCTGAGTGCGTTCCAGCTCCAGAGGGCGATGTGAAGTGAATATCTGGGCAATGTCTCTTCAGGGAGAAGTCTCCGCTCTTTGATGGTGCCATCGCTCAAACAAACAGCTGTCTCTCTGCTTCATGCATCCCTTCATCTTATGAGCTCACTCTGCTGTTCAGCCCCCAATGTGAAAATCCATAGTTTGGATTAGTGTTGTGTAGAATCATCAATGAATTGGTAATTACTCAGTAAAAGCTCTTAGCGGGGGGGGGGGTGTTAGTGTCTTAATCAGCAGTGCATGTGTGGAGAAGACTGACAAGAATGAAGAGGACCATCAGTCCTACATCCTCCATAAACGATTTTTTTTTTATTTTGAAAGACGGATGTAAGACATAACTTGTATTTGTTTTTATTAGCAAATGCATTTTTTTAATCCTGCCACATTAGAAAGTCACAACATGTGATGTAACACTGCTCTGGTTTGAAAATACTGGAAAGTTTGGATTTGCAGCCGTTTTATCACAATGATTGGCTTGTTTTCTCTCTCTGTATTAGCCTTCTGTCCTCGCCGGGCCAACAACACTGCTGCTTGATAAGAATGGATGGAGACGGATGAATCTCCAGGGAAGATTAAGGCTGTTTTCCACTGCAGGGACTTGCAGGGTGATGCAAAGTTTAAGGCTGATATATCCCCTTGCGTTGGTTCTACACAGACTTTACACCCTAGCCTACCCTTTTGTGAGCGTTTATACTTGTGCGTCGGTGTGGTTGTGTTGCACTGCACAGCTGAAGCGACAGTTGACAGTAGGGCGTCCGTGTGTTGAGTTTCTTTTAGCAATGATGTCTGAAACAGAGCAAATCTTTTCTAGAATTGGCGCTAATAATGTTACATTTAGTGAAATAAATGGAGCGTTAAAAAGACTAGAGGGGGAGGTGGTGTGGAAATGTGTAGGAGGAAATTGACCAGTCACAGCTGTTGTGGTGTGCGTCGCCGCGACAGTCGAGAGAGGTTCATGTCAGGCAATGCTGTGGATTTGAGACAGAAGGGCAAATTGGTCTTTACAGGAATGAACGGCTAATCAACCCTCTTAACCTTCCCTGTTTCTTTGCAGAACAGACTTAGCATTTATATCGCCGTAGAAACTGTCATAAGATCAGAACTTCCAGAACAGTCAGTGTACAGCCCTACTGGGAAGTTTTTCAGTGCTGTGATCGTTGTGATAATATACTGTTTTTAGCTTATTACTTGACTTTAACTTCATCTTTTTCTGTCACATTAAACCAGTCGCACACGCAGTGCTGTTCTCCCTCTATCCGTACTCAGCTGCTACGATGTCTGATGTGTAATATACTGCATCGAGTGCTGTTATCAACTTTTCTAGTTTCGGCTAAGATGTGCGCTGAGACAATAATTTGAGCCTATGAATGTTGTTTCACTTACCTTTTTCACTTCTACTGGATCATACTCAGGTGTGACATCACTCCCTGTTCAGACCTCCAAGATCTGAGGTAAAACAAACACGACGTTTAACCCCACAAAGAGCTTTGAAAGAGTCCCAACGGGGGTCTTTACTGAGTTTGAATCACAGGTCAAAGCTGCAGGCTACCCTAAAGTGACCACATCAAATCTGAAAACACCAGAGTTGTCTTAGTGTGGACGTCGTTGAAAAACGCTCTAGCTCTGATGAAGAGAAAACCCCTGCATCATAAAACTCTGGCCCAACAGCTTTGTTACTGTAAGTCTCTGCTCAGTTGCTAACGTCCACAAGTCAGATTATTTGCTCTCAATTATCTGACGTCAGAAAGTTAATCTTGTACAAGCTCAATCGTGTGTACGGCTTCAACCTCGCGATAAGTGACTGTTAAAAGATGCAGGAGCAAACTGCCACATCAAACGGAGCAACTGACTGACCGTTTCTTCTCCAGGCCACAAGTTTAATAGACACTTTTATTGTTAGCCTCCCGAAAGGTGAGGGAGAAGACAGCTACTTTCCTGTGAACAGGGTGTATGTCATCCTCAGCCCTTACAATATGATCATTTTACATGTGAACTAGATTTTCATGGTTTTCCTGCCGAGATGGGAAATTGAAACTTACTTCCTTAAAAGGTCATTTCTCTAGAACCTTGACAGTTGTTAATGGTCTTGTTTAGATTTTAATGATCCAACAGGGTGTGGTTTTAGGTGAGGGAAACAGTGACAGAAGACCACGTGAAACCTGTTTACTTAAGGAACCGAAAAAGCATTTACACAAAAATACAGACATGCAAATGAAGTTCCAACCGAAAGAAAGGGTTAAAAAGAAGGTGGTAAATGCCCCGGGGACGACCCTCAGTGCCTCGTCACTCAACCGTCTCTCTTTCTCTCCCTCTCATTCTTTGTGTGTGTGTGTGTGTGTGTGTGTGTGTGTGTGTGTGTGTGTGTGTGTGTTGTTTCAGGGTGTGTGAGGCTGAGTGGCTCTCATGGGCAGTGGCTGTGGAATGTGTTGTTTAGCCTGACCAGCTGAAATCTGCCTTATTGAGCAGCGATAGCCGACAGACTCTCTGGCTCCTCAGGACGAGACGGAGGAGGTGGGGGCAGCCGGTACCTGGGTCTTCAGTGGTCTGGTGGCTCGTCAGCAACGCTTCTTTCCCACACATCCACAACATCGGCTTTTTAGTCTCGCTCTCCAAACTCACTTGCATCAAAGCTGTAACCGGAGGTTCCCGACGAGCTGCCAGTTGACTGAGAGGAAATTTATCAACAAGCAAAAGTGCCAATCTGTGGTTTCAGGGACCCGGTTAATCACAAGCATCGTCAAACCGATGCTCTCAACAGACTGTCTCATAGTTTTTAAAAACCTTGAAAAATATATTTTAACATTGTAGCAAACAACTTGTCAGCACATAAAGAACGTAGAGGCAATCAATGAGAAGCACAGATACAGTAGCCTGGACTGCTCACGTAACGATGCGCTCCTTCTGGTGTATTCGTGACAGATACCTCATTTTATCAGAGGAAACGTGAGCAGCAGAAAAACATCGGTGTGTTGTTGTTTTTTTCCACATTAACGTAGAGCAATCAAATTGATGTCTGTCAGTGATTCTGCAGGGAAAAGAGCAGCTGATGACGTCTGTGAAAACTGCTGGTGATGTAAACAGCAGCTGACCACTGAACATCCCGCTTGGACTCTCACAACTGATGGGGATCGTTCATTTCTATTGATTATAATATGATTATTGAAACTACTTCAATATCTGAGTTCCACCTATGCTTGGCTTTGGGTGGAAAGACAACAATATATACAACATATTCTCAACAGAACTGGTATTGCGTGTATTGCCTCACATGAAGTGTAACTATGAGAGATTACCAGCAGAAGTAAATGTTGAAGAAGTCATTTCCAACCATAAATGCTGCTATAGTCTGGTGAGCAGCGTCAGTAAGCTTGGACCTCATTGATTTTCAGATGTTATGGTATTAGGGTCTGGTTCCGTGTCCTCACACAAGACTTCTCAATCTCCCTGACGGAGCTGGTGGAGCAGGTCCAAAACCCTGCTAAAATATCATGCCCCAGTAAGACTTCAACAAGCTAACGCTGCCACTTACAGTGTAATTATGTACATCGGAGAAGATGTTGGTGTGAAAATATGAGTATTTATGCCTCCCAAACATGCATCAGGATTGATGCCTGTGAGATCGATGTGTTAGTACTCATCAGTGAATTGTTACACCCGAGACCTTAATTTGAAGACATGGTGTTGATAAAATTGTGACTCTTAAATCGACCGATTGAGTTAAGAAGTGAACAAATCATCAACGATGATCAAGGGGACATGAATCTTCCAAAATATAAACATCTGCCAAAGTACTTACCATTGCCTCTGTAGTAATTCCTGCTACAACAGAGTGACGTACATGGAGCCATTCAGCTAGCTCGTGTGGCTGAGAACACTTAAGTCTCGTGTCGTGCTCCTCCTTGTGACCATGAACTTTGGACATTGACAGAATAGCTTGTATCGAAGGATGACCGTACACTTCTGGCTTGTGTACCTGCGTGTAAATGTGTGTACGTGTGCTTTAATGTGTGTGTTCATATTTGCTCCCTCGCCGCATTCTTCTCTGTCTGGCCGAGCGCTGACAGCACAGCGGCGTGCAGAGGAGGGAAAGGAACACAGAGTCCTGAGTGAAGATATGAAGCCAGCCAGCCAGTCTGTGTTCAGGGGCGAGGGCATGACCCACCAGGACCCGTAACTAACTGATATGAGCCCGGGCCAAGTGGGCCCAGACGGCTGCCAGACTGGGAGCAAAAACAGTGGCAGGGTGGGAGGGAAGAGACGGAGCCAGTAGAGATATGTAGAGAGAGGAAGCCACAGTATAGACAGAATAAGATAATATTCCGGGAGGGATGTGGTAGTCCGGACATGCTCAGATATTTCCAAGAGATCAGTGCAACCCGGGCCAGATACCGGTTCTGTGATGAATGCCTTTGTGCTCAGTCCAGTATTGACGTAGGAGGAAAAATGTGAACCAAAGACCATTTGTCTTTTTTCTCATTTTGTGTTGAACCTGTTTGGAAGTGTGCAGTAAACTGTACATTTAGGTTAATAATTTCCTCTCTAGAAGGAACGTGTCTCAGAAAAAAAACAAACCCCTCATTTTGATAAAGCGATTTGTTTTAGTGGCACAAGTTGGATCATTTTATTCCCCTTTCAGTCTCCTGACAGCATCTGAAGTTATGTTCTGGCTGTTTTACTGATGTGACACATCGCTTAAAGCTTTTATCATTTTTGGAAAAACGTGCTGAGTTGACACCAGAGCTTTGATTTGTTTTGTTGGTTCCCATAAACCATAAATATGATGCTCAGGTGTCATGATGAAGAGCTCTTCATATGGATGAAATAAAAACAAATATTACTCCAAATGTGTCACGTACAACACAGTGGTGTGCGTGCGTGCGTGCGTGCGTGTGTGTGTGTGTGTGTGTTTGCTAACAATGAAACAACAGTGCTTACACACCACTCATTCCCCATCCAGATGATTAGAATAACTTTTGGTGCGACGTTGCATGTATTTGCAAATAAATGAGGGAACAAATTGATTCCTTAATGCTTGAAGACAGAGATAACATTAATAATATGCATGTGTTGCTTGAAAGTATGTTGACATAGCAGTATTTGCTAATTAATGCTTTAATTATAGCAATGACCTTATTAGCATAATTGGAAGTTTTATAAATCACCGTGATTATGACAGATTTTAATCAACTAAACAACACCCTGATTCCCCCTTCCCCCGGTTCGCTAAAGAAAACGATTCCATCTCAAATGAAAATAAAAAACCGTGTATGTGTGTGTGTTTGCTAACGAGTGAAAGTGGGTTGAGTAACTGCAGAGCATCATAAACATTTGATGAGCTTGTCTACGAGACAGCCACCGACACACAAATATCAGCCACATAATAGAGCTCCCGCATTGTGTCTAGCTGTCACAACGGTGTGTGTGTGTGTGTGTGTGTGAGAGAGAGAGAGAGAGAGAGAGAGAGAGATCTAGCCTCTGTAGCCTGGCATATGGCCTGTGACCCCCGTAGCCCCCTCTGTCTGTGTCATTATGATACCGATAGTGTAGCTGTGAATAGAGCCAGCCGGTACTCAATAGACCTGAGTTGGAGCAGCACATAAAGGCCATCAGAGTCTGTCTGGCAGCGCAGACAGACGACTGGCTGTGTGTGCATATATGCATGTGTAGACAGGAGAATATAATGAGGCAGCCTTGTATTATTGATGCTCTTCTACCTGCCTGCTGTTTGGTGGGCTTGGTCCGCACGGTGGGCTCGCGTTTGCTTCCAGCAGGTGTAGAAGACTCGGTCATCCAGTCCCTCCTCATCTGCACCAGAAAGTTTGACGATACACTTGTATTCAAGACATGTATTATGATTATCATGATTGTTTATCCAATGTCTTGTTTACCTGCATGAACATTGGAGCTTTAAAGTGTCTCCAAATCTTCCAAAATTCCATCGCAAGACTGTTTACTCCCCAATTCTGCTTTCACTACTCCAGCTTCCAGTCTCTGTTAGCATTCATTTTGAAATGTTTCTGATCTCTCACAAGGCCTTCAATGATCTGGCAGCAAAACATGCAACTGAGTTGTTACTCAGTGTTACTGTTGGAACGGGCTCCTCAGGTCTGCCAGTTTTGGTCTTTTGACGGTTTCGCAGTCCAACTTAAAAATAAAAGGTGATCAAGCTTCTGCAGTTCTGGCTCTTTGCCGCTGCAACAGCCTCCCTCTGAGTATCAGGTCAGCTGACTGTTACTGTGCCTAAATCTTGTGTTAAATCTTATTTTTATAGAATCCCCTCTCCTTATCCACTCTGTGCTTGCTAGTGTAACATTTTTCGATAAATAAAATGTCATTATTTATTGAATCAGTACACCCAATGGTCATGTTTTCAGGAATATGAAACTGGCCGTCCTATTGGAAGCTTTGATCAAGATCTTGTACAATAACTTGGATTCTTCATTGGAGCATTGCTTCACCCAAAAAGTGTAATTTTCCTTTCAGTCACTCACCATTTAATGCCTCGAACTCAAGAAGATGTTTCTTTTCCCCTCTGCATAACTTCTTGGTGATTCTCCTCATGAGGTCAAGACACATATCTGTGAATCACTGGGTAAAATACCTTTTTTTTGGGTGCGGTAGTGCTTCAAGTGAGGCTCCAGTCCAGCACTATGGCCTCCAGGAAGCGGGCGGTGTGGTAGACACACCCTGCTGCTCCGCTGCAGTGAGGAAAAACTCCCCTCCTGGACAGTCAGCTTTCTACTCCGTGTTGGCATGTGATCGGCCTTGGCACAGGTCCGCGCTCGACCGATGTCCTTCTAGTTCTAGTTTATTACTTTGATTGCTTCTGGAAGCTGGAAACGAAAGACAAATTGAAATGAATTAACAAATATTATTAAGCTAATTCAGGCTGCAACGAAAGAATTTGTTTCTTTCTTGGTTACTTGGAGAAAAATGAGTTTGATAAAGCCCACATGAAACTGCTTGTTCCATCCTGTCAGTAATTCAGGGGCAACAAATTTAATTCAATACCATACACATAGAAAACGATCAAATTTCCTCATTGTACATTAAGTTATTTACTGATTAATTTTCGGTTTATCGGCTGATTGCTTTTATTTGACTCTCAAGCTCCGAAACTCATACATCCAGCAAAGTCAACATATTTAAATCCAAACTATGTGTTTCCCTCCCGTCTGCTGTGGACATAAGCAACACTGACCAGTACATCCAGGGTAGCCTCTCGCTGACCGCCTCAGTGAGCCGTGTCAAGACGAGCTGAAGCTCGAGGAAGTCCAGCGGCTGTTACCAAGTCATCGTGAAACTTAGCTCTTCTCCACAGGCTGAAACAAGAAGGTCACGATGGCTCAAGAAGGTCACGATGGCTGAGCAAACTCCCTGTAAAATGACACCCTAATACGTTTGGCTGCGTTTTGTTGGAGCACCTTTGGTTCTTTATACGTCTTCACTCATTTTGAATTGAGGTCAGAGAAATCAGCCCTGCTATGTAACAGAGCTATTTTCTCAGTTCTCCGTGGGTGGATTCAGAACAAGCCGTGTGAGTGACTGCTTTATTTTCTGAGCGGTAGCCGTCGATATCCAGTCAACTGCTTGGGTCAGGCGGTGACATTAGCGCATTAGCCAGCTCTTTAAGAGGTCGCTGCGCAGACCACGGAGTGATACCTGTCCCCACTGGCAGCTGTAAGCAATTTACCCTCCCAGTCAGATGGAATTACATCTGCCAGTGAGCTACTGTACCTGATGAAGAGTGATCCACTACAACTACCTGCTCGCAGCGTATGTACAGTGGTCTCCATCCTGAGGACACTCATAAATATCCAATGCGAGATTTTATGGTGCCCTTTGATTTTTATCACACGTGCAGGCATCAGTGGCTGAGAAGGTTCTGAGAGGGCTGCGTTTCCATGGATGGCAACAATCTAACCTCATCCCAAATAAGACAATGCTTCAATTAAAGTGTTTACATTTCTTTAAGAATATTGAGCGAATGACCGAAGGTGCACACCCAGTACACGGCTACTTTCAGCATTGGAGAATATGACCTGAAACTATTTGTCCTGTTCAATTCTGAGTGCTTGTTTTGTGTTTGTTGTTGTTGTTATTTCCTAATAATGCAGAACTCTTAGCTAAGAGTAGAGTTTGTGACACTTGGAACACTAAAGCCCGGTTCTGGTAGTTTCATCCCACCACTCTGTAGCTTTTAGCTATTTTCCAGCTCTTAGCTTGTGGACTGAGTTGACGGTGAGAGACCTCCACACAACACAAAGTCAAAGGAAAACCCTGAACTTTACCCCGCTGGTGTGGGTGGAAATTAACGTGGGAAGAATTTAGAACTTTCATTTTGATTCAGACTTGTCAAACTGAGTTATGAAAGCTCCCCTGGATCACTTTGCGATGAAGTTCGATTGGATTTTAATTCCAGTCCTGATCTGTTTTACAGAGGGTCGCGATTGGCCAGCAGCATCACTGAAAAACACTAATCGAAAGAATTTGATGCAAGCTCTCAAAGGGACACAATCATCGTGTCTTATTTACTTCTTGTGAGAGTCGGTAGCGTCACGTGTGATCCAAAGATGTCTACAGTGTGATAGGATCAGCTTTGTGTGCCAATCTGACTACAATTGTTTGTCTTTGTCATCCCTTGTGCATCATAATAATTTTCCTTCCTCTTCTCCTGTGAACAGAAGTTTCCGGAGCTCAAGTTCAAGTATGTGGAGGAAGACCAGCCCGAGGATTTCTTCGTCCCCTATGTCTGGTCCCTGATCTTTAACTCTGGAGTCGGCCTCCACTGGAGCCCACATGGAATCGAGCTCTTCAGCATGGACTCCGGTTGAAACACCTGCCGCGGCGGACTGTGTGTTCACCCTTGTTCAATATAGAGAAAAAACACTGACAGCATGTGTGTGTGTGTGTGTGTGTGTATGTGTGTGTGTGTGCGTGCGTGCGTGCATCACCCTCTGTAGTACGTGCACGCTGCTTTGGAAGTGCCTCAACCTTGTATTGGATGGTGTTTCTTTTTCTCTCTTAATGCAGCACAACCTCTTTCTCCCCTTCTTCGCGGTCGTATCAGAATAATCCATCTGCTTCTACACTGTGAAGCTTCATTTTATGCTGGTTAAGACACCCACTCACTTAAAGTCCTGTAGTGAATATCAATTTAACATTTGAACAGCTTGACCTGCTTCTGCAGCTCTTACTAAGTTACATCCTCTTTGGAAAACTGTTATTGCGGGGAGCTCAGGACACCGGCAACTATAGTTCTGCGTTAATTTGCTTCCAAAGAAAAGGTCAATTCCAACGTTATGCACTGCTCTGGTGAAGGCCTAGTTGGCTGGACGTCATAGTACTCAAGAGACGTCTTGGAAAATGCCGTTTCACAAAGACCCTGTAAAATACTGACTTTTAAGTATGATTGTGTAACTTTTTATTTTGACTTCACATCGTTCTCTGAGAACAATGGGTTTGTATAAAAGATGTGAGTTTTGTATGTGAAGTAAGTGGGTCAAAAAAATAGAGCTAACTCCAACAGGAAGTTCTGTTTAGTTTAGCTTGGTGTCCAACTCCAGAAACCCCACACGCCATTATAGTTTAATTAACGCCTGATTACAGTCTCTGCATAATGTTACAAGTCTACATCACTGGGATTCATGCGAGTTCATAGTTGTTTCCGGCTCATTCAGTTGACTTGACTGCGTCTTTGTCGTTTCCATGTCCCCCCGATGGTGACTCAAGGCATGTACTTTAACTAGGGCAAGTCATTAAACCTCCTGTCCTCTTGTGCATACTGACATAATTTGTCACTTTATTTGCATGTTAAACTAGAGACTTTGTATTAAATTATTTATTTTCATGTATATCGTTTGTTTATATATATATATGTATATGTGTGTGTACATATATATACATATATGTGTGTGTACATATATATACATATATGTGTGTGTACATATATATATACATATATGTGTGTGTATATATGTATATATACATATATGTGTGTATATATGTATGTATGTATATATGTATATGTGTGTGTGTGTACATATATATATATATATATATATATATATATATATATATATATATATATATATATATATATATATATATATATATATATATATATAATAAAATATCCCACACACACACGTTAATGATAGACGACGGTCGTACTGAGATACAGTAGTACTACTGTGATGGGAAAAAAAGTGGTACTATTCTTTAATTCTTCCAAGGTGGGAAACTGGCTTTATATTATTCCGTATATGACAACAGCTATATTTTGTGGCTAATATTACTTTGGAAAAGGAGTTTAAATAAAAATATTCAATCCAAGCACGCTGTCACTTAGTTATTTAGTAAAATTAAATATTTCTCTTTAATATCACAAACAGTTTTTGACAGATTATATCACAAATGACACAGAATAATCAAATGTAACAAATCGAATAAATGCTAGTTTTCATGGTGCTTGCTGCTTTATAACCCAGCTAGTTAACTCAGTAGTTAGCTAGCTTGCCAGTTCACATGCTAGTATCAAACCAGAAAGTGAGCAAACTAGTTAGTTTGCTCACTGGGAAGCACACAAGAAAGTTAGCAAACTATCTCTCTAGTCAACAAACTGGCTAGTTAACCTGCAAGTTAACACATTAACTAGTTAGCAAACTAGCCACTTAGAACTTCCACCGGGCTTGATTGACATGAATCCTGGTAGATTGGTGACGCATCAGCAAATTAAGAACCTGTTTAATTTATTTTCGCTAATTTATCGTGGACCAAGCACATGTATATACAAGGATAAGGAATGTTCCTTTTTCATTCCGTTTTTATGTAGATAGAATTTTCAGTGGTTAGGGTTAGGGTTTGACCTGTGATTCAGTCTGTGTCCTTGTTTTTCATAATTTGAAAAAAAAAACTAAGTGCGAGGCAACATAGCCGGTGGCTGTAGCTTCATCTTTAGCCTACAATCATGAACGGTATCCCAGTATCCGCATAAAATATTGGCAAGAACACGAAGAAGTGTCCTTCCCAAAAGTTTGAGACAATGTTGTCGTGACCTTGTCAATGGTTGAAAAATGTCCATGAGCTGCCAGTAATTCAGCCACTCTGTTTTGTTTAGAGGCCTGAAAACAAACCACTATTTTACAGTAAAAATGAAAAGTTTCATTTGAGTCATGCTTTTTATTTATTTATTTATTTATCTCATGACGCTTCAGATTTATCTCACAAACCCCAGGTTAGGAACCGCTGCTGCTGCTTCTTTTTGTGTATTTTACTGACTGAAAAATGATTCCCGCAGGCCAAAATATTTCTGTTACTTTATCCAAATAACCAGAATAACAAGAGTTTTAACATACAGCTTCCAGGCTGTTAAATCACAGAACATTCAAACATTTCAGTGCTGAATGTGTCTCTGGTCTTGCTGCTGACTGACGCCGTGGCTGCAGAGGCTGCAGAAACACAAGCATGAAACCACTTTGGGGGGAAAAGTTTACGACACAATGGCACCCACTGTGTCAGTGGAGCTCCCACTTCCCAAGAGAATTTCATGCCTTTCGTCTCTATTGTATTGATTTTCATGCCTGAAATTCTCCGATTCGTGAGGACAATATAATGGATGCAATTTGATGTGAAGAATGGCCCGTTTTCAACACGGGGTCATCGGTAGGTTACAGTGAGCCTGCACGCTCGATAGGAGCAGAGCAGACGCGTCTTTTCTTTCTATGCACCGACTCTCACCTGCTTCAAGCGCCATTATCACGCTGCCAGATGGCTGAACGGAGGTTTTCACAAAGTGACATGGCCCTCCTTGTTCCTTCACAGTGTGGGGGGTCACCTTACCATGGGCTCCGGTTTCAGGTGACAGCAGGAAGATGGATGAAGCAGGGAGTTCTGGGATGGGTAGTTTTGTTTCTGTTTTTGGTTTTTAAAAGGTTGGTACATTTTCTCAAGGTCTAGGTGAGAATGGGTCTGCCAGCACAGGTCAGCTCCTGACGCAGAGGTCGTCTACTGAGTGGTATAAAAAGAATGGTGACAAATTTACTGAAGCTGCTCTGTAGTCGACCGGTTGCCCCTAGTGACACTGAACTTGTTAATACAGTATGACAGATTACCATGGGAACAATAGAAGGTCACAACAAAGGGGTGGCCCACTCGCAGCACAAGAACAGCCCTAAGATGTAAACATAAGCAGATACACAGCAAGGCGGGAACGTTCCCTCAACGTTCCCAACAGGTTCTAATGACATCTTTAGGAAAATGTTGTCATCCAATATTGATGAGTCACCATGAGAATGGATGCAAGTCAAAAAAAACATTCTAAAACTGCACTTGGAGATTTTACTGTGAATCTTTCTGGACTCCCTGCAACGACCAGCAATTTCTCCATAAAACTGATTTGTTGCAGCATTTTGAGGGTATTTTTAGAGACGTAGTTCAGCGTTTTGTAGACAAACATTCTCGACTTTGTCACCACAGCATAGTCCTCGGAAAGTTGCAGTCAAAACGTTTTGTTTTGACTAAACACTTAACCTGATAGGACCCTACTTAACACCCTCAAAACATTCGTTAACCATTCGGTCCAAATTTCCATTGCCACAAGTCAAACAGTCCCAGGAATTTTGCCATATTCCAGTAGGATATATTCTCACGGGCCTTCATCCCTCCTATGTCTGGGAATGCAAGACAGATCTCTGACAACTGTTCTGAAAAATGCCAAGCTCTAAATGTTTGAGATCATAATTTAGGAAACGCTTGATACTCCTTATAATGCAAACATGTCACGAAGAGGAAAAATGAGCGAAACCAACTCGGTCTGTCAGAGTGAATCCACTGCTGTCAGCCAGTGACTCAGGAGGTGACCGTGCTGGTCGTCTACTGGATTCATTTTTAAGTACAGAAGTGTATCTGCGCAAAAACATCTCAGTAGTCTGACTTTGGTCCGTTTGTCAATGTTTGTATTGATTAAAAGCCACGAACATTTCATCGAGGTGATTATTGCATCGCATGTCGGTTCTAGCTTTAATCTGATGTGACGGAACAATTTAAAACTCCAGTTAGAACCGGATTAAGATTTACACCTGGATCTTGTCTGCTCATCAGGTTTAGTTACTCACAATCCACATCTGTACTTTTGTCACCTTGCAGTGTTAAAATGAGCAACTTCAGCTTTTGACGTTTAAATGCTAAAATCATCCACAGGTTTGGATTTTCTGTTGGATTAAATTATCGAATCCAAATCATTTCGACCGTCCGTATTGTAACCAATTTCCTGACATTTCATGAACCAGTTGTCTGATGGATCCAATTAATCGTGTTAGTCGCAAACGTACTTTTTTTCCTTTCAAAGTCCTGATCCGTATCTGAGGCTTGAAGCGTTGAGTCTCTCATCAGTAGCTGGAGATCTCTACCCCGCAGGCTTCGTCTCCCGCTGTCAGCATCACTGCGCTTATTTTCACTTATTTGTAGAAATATTCTTTTGAAATGAATCTCATTTCCAGACAAAGGAGCATAAAAGTGTTTGACCTGGAGCGGTTTCATGAAATATGGAGCTGCAGGTAAACATGTTCTCATCTCTCTTTCATCACAGAGGAGCCCACTGACGATTGGTCGATGTATTTTTAGACGATAATTATTACCATCATCATTATTATGATTATTGTTATTATTATTAATCGACAAAAGAAGACGAGAGCAGAAGCACATCCAGTCTCTCACCTTCCACCCGAGGATTTCTTTTTCTTTTTTGTTTTAATTATGCTGTGACATTTCCCACTGTGGGAGTTTTTGGGGTTCTTCTTTTCTTTTTTGCTCCTTTCCTCTGAAATATCAATGTGCAAGCGGTGTGAAAAAAAAAAAATCTCCTCGATCTTTTTAATTAAACTTTTCTTTTTTTCTGCTTTTTTATTGCTCTTATCGTAGCAGTGACGAGCTCCCAGCGTGCCATCTTCACCCTAATCCGAGCACGGCAGTTCAGACAGAATAAGCCTCTTTAATTGCATATGCATGACCCCTTGTCTAGAAGCAGTCAGTGTGTTGATAAATTATAGTAAAGGCCAGGTCTGCTATCTGGAATATTAATCATCCTTCTTCCTCTCTACGGTTGTTTTACCTCCGTTCGTGCCCACTCTTGAACCAGAGCTGCAGCAGGCCATCGCAACCTTTCTCCATGTACTCATGTTGGTATGTAAATTAGCGCACGTCCATATTTTCCATACCCAAGATAAAATAAATCTTTGTTTACCCCTGGAGGGAAATTCAGGTGTCATGGCAGCAAACAGCAATGAGTATTAATCATGTAAGGTTACAGAAAATAAAATAACTGGAATATAAATATTATGGAAATATAAGCAACAAGTATTGAAGTACGGTGCAGACCTTCAAGTACATAAACAGATACGACATAAATATGTACAGAAATACAAATGTGTTACAACAAAGACTTCTTATTGGAACGAGTCGGGGAAAAAAACACGAAATTGAGGGAACAAATTACATCTTGTGGCCACAAAATAGTCTCTGGTTTATATCCATTTTCCAACAATTTAAAACTGATTTGCAGCCACAAGACTTGATTTGTTCCTGTACTTTGATTAATTTGTGGGAACAAGTTCTATCCTGTGGCTGCAAATCAATCAAATTGTGAGAGCAAATTATATGTTGAGGCCACAAATTAATCAGGGTGGAAACAGGAAACAACTTGCATGTCATGGCAACATGATACATGTCCTCTCTCTATGGCATCTGCGGGCTCTAACGACTACTGCCCATATATATATATTTAAAATATCCTGATTATAGATCTGGATGCCAGTTGTAATATTGGAAAAATGGAAAGTAAAGCACCTAAAATACGTCAGTTGATCTCTGTTTATCTTCTGGAGCGACCAACAGAAATGTCCGTTTTGGGCAAATCCATCAAAAAAAGATTCAACAGGTCAGTCACTTGATCCCGTTGATGCAAAAAATCTATAGAAACCTTTAATCCAGTAAACGGGATCTCTATAAATCTGGTGCTTAAAAGTTGAAGCACCACTCGATAAATGTTCTTTAATCAATGTGACGTAGGTTTGGAGTAATTAAAGAGTGCTGAAGCTCGACATACTCAATATATGTGCAGGGCTCCTGTGCTGCACCTCCTGCAGGCTCCATCCAGACAGACTCCTCCAGACTGAAATAGAAACGGTTAGATAAAATTGTCTGCTTCCTGGAGTCACACACAAAGGGAAGGGCAGGCAGGGAGGGGGAGAGAGAGAGAGCGAGAGAGAGAGCGAGAGAGAGATAGACATAGAGAGAGGGGAGGGGACAGTCTGCAGCCACTTCCACAGTTCCCCGGGCTGATTGCTTCCAGACTACCTTAAAAGCGCTGCGGTCCCCCTTCCCTGTTCGAGTTCCTGCGCTGCGCTCTTTTACGCGGCGCCAGTGCGGGATCCTGGGACAAAGGGGATGAGCTATTGACTTGACTAGACTACCCCCCCCCCCCGCGCCACACACACACACACACACACACACACACACACACACACCATCATCATCATTATCAGCCCCCCACCCCCCCCCTGCCCTGCAGCGACACCGGCTCACTGGCACATTAACATACTGCTGCCTGCACCTCCTCGTCTGTCTAGGCAACGTAATTAGCCAACCAAGGACGGACACACACACACACACACACACACACACACACACACAAGAGAATTTGGCCCTGGCTTCATGCAAATTCAGCACAATGAGAGTGTCTGGAGTCTTCTGTGGGTCTAAGGATCTACAGTGTTGTATAAAATCAGATAAATTGAACACTGGTTCTTTCAACGCAGTAAACGCCGGTGATTCCAGATCCGGGTGCTAGAACGCAGTTTATCCACGCAGCCTTATATTTTTCCAATCTGCGCCCGTAGGAATAAATCTGGATCGTCTTCATCTCCAAGCAGACACGAAAGCAAACGGATCTTTATCTGGAGGGCCAGTGGCGGGATGGAAGCGGTTGGGAGTTTGTCCTGAAAGCGGAGCGTCCAGAGGGCGGCAGCAGCGCGCTCTGCTCTGTGTGTCGGACCAGCTGTTGACATCCTTATGCCCTCAGTTTGGTCTTGCAGGCCCACTTGTTCACCTCAAGCTTTATTCCGATTGCAGAAAAAAAACTACTGTGGTAAAAAAAAATGCAATCTGAATCAATTACAAATAAACCGAAGCAGCCCTGCGTTATTGGAGGCTAACGAGGGCGCAGTAGCAGCCTGGCAGGCGAGAATCAGGGCGCACAAATCGAGAAAGAAGAAACTATCCAGATTAACATCACAACAGTAAAATGTTTTATTCTGAGGAGAACACGGGAGAAACTTGGATGAGGCGGATTGCTGTCTCCCATTAATCAGTCGTTTGATTGACTGATTGATTGATTGATCGATCGATAGATTGATTGATTCCAGCTCCTCATACACTCTAACATACAGATGGCCTGATCCAACAACTCAAGCTGCAGCCAGAAATAATTCTTCTAAAATAGTTAAGAACGAAATTTTATTCTGGCTTTTTATGATGTTCCCTCAGTTTATCCATAATCTCGTTTAGATTGGATTTAATGTAATTCAAATAATCCAGACTAGTTCGCCTGCTGATGTCATAGCTATTGACTTGAGAATTGTTTCTCAACTTTACACTTTGTTAACTTTTCTTTCAGAGAAAATGGTAACTTTCCTCTTCTTTTGTGTGTGTGCGCGCGCGCGTATGTGTGTGTGTGTTTGAGTGTGTGTGTGTGTGTGTGTGTGTGTGTGTGTGCGCGCGCGCGCACTGGGCTCTACTTGATCTGTTGTTTGCACAATCACATTTCTTTTAAGCGACAGGGTGTCTAGACACACACGTGACCGGGCGCGTCAATGCGCACTGGAGACTGGAGACCGGGCAAGGGCACCAAAACCATCCGCCTCATTTACAGACACAGAGACTTTTACCCCCCTCGAGAGCACACGTCGGCTCGTTTTCTGCCACACTGTCTCTCTCTCTCTCCCTCTCTCTCTCTCTCTTTTCTCACACACGCACACACAAACGCAGAGAAACTTCGTGCGACTACGAGGCTGCTGGATTATTTTATTCTGAGGGATTCGGCAGCTCGCTACAGCTGCGTGGACGTTAACCCGAGGGTCTCTAGCTCTCGTTTTCCTCGGTTTGGAGATTGAGTCTTGGATTCTGCTCCCTCGGACAAGCCTCGTTCCTGCCATCCTCTGCATGTTGAGTCGGGATCGTATAGAAAAGCCTCCGCCAGCCTCGGAGACTCTCCTGGATCAAGGATTTTGTGGATTAATGCTCTTGAAGACACAGGGGAGCTCCGGTTTTCATGGGATAATTGTGCTCCCGTTTAGGCTTAATTAGGCACCAGTTTGTCTCATGCCTACCGCGGCAAATGCGCAAGATGTTTTCACCGTCTTTATAAGCTGAAAACCGGGCACCGAGTGTGTTTTATGCGGGCCAGTTCTCCGAGCTGCACATCTTCAAGTGAGCGCCGAAGCTACATGCTGGTAGCAGATCTCCTCCGTCGCTGGAGACGAGTAAACGCTGCTAGCCGTCGTTTCAGAACAGTCTCAAAGGTGATGTTTATTTATACTGACGGGAAACCCTGACTGTCCCGGGAACCTTGGCTGCTTTTCGTCGAGATAGTCTGCAAGAGAAAGCACCAGAGACTGGCGTATGCTACAGATTCCCTCTGCTTATCCAGCTCCCAGGTTTTCCACCTTCTTTTCTCAGGCTGCTTGTCATTGCCTGGACTCGGATCCCGGAATCTTCATGATTTGCGGACACCATGCTCGTTTTTTAGCCGGGGAACCCTCTTTTCGTCCCGCATGTTCAGGACCAAACGATCGGGGCTCGTCCGGCGACTCTGGAGGAGCCGTGCGCCCGTGGAGGGCGACGGGGAGGCGGATAGAGGGACGCATGGCTCCGGGGGCTGCTGCATGGGCAAAGCGACAAAGGTGGCCAAGTCCAACGCCGGGTCGGAGGCTGAATTGAAGGCGCTGACCCACTCCATACTGAAAAAGATTAAAGAGAAACAATTAGAGTTGCTTTTGCAGGCGGTGGAGTCAAAGGGGGGTGCCAGAAGCCCCTGCTTGCTCCTACCCAGCAAAGTGGACGCCAAAGTGGGTCAACTGTCTTACTCCCTCCCCATGCTGCTCTACAAAGTGTTCAGGTGGCCGGACCTCAGGCATTCCTCGGAGCTGAAGAGGCTGTCTTGCTGTGAATCCTACGGGAAAATCAACCCAGAGCTCGTTTGCTGCAACCCGCACCACATGAGTAGGCTGTGTGAACTCGGTGAGTGGTCGGATTATTTTCTACTAAACCCTCCGTCATCTTCAAAAAAATAAAAAAAATCCAAAACACACAAAAAAAAGAAAAGTTGTGAAATTGCATTTCATCCTCTGGAAGTCGGGCCTACTTTTGAGCAAAATCAGACACCGTGTCATTAAAGCGTTGCCAGCCTAATTAGCCTAATTCAAATGACATCACCTCTGCTGGCGCACTTGTCTTGAATTTCCTGACCTTTGTAGAGAACAAAAAAAACAAACAAACGTGCCAAGGTTCTTCCCCACCACCACCACCGTCATCATCGTCATCATCATCATCATCATCCTCATCCACAAAGTCTTACATCACAGACATGTTCTGAAAGCGTTTTTGCCATTTTCATATTTCACGTTTGGCTTTGCCAAAGTGCGAGCTGAGGCTCTGCAGTCTTTCCACTGGGAAGTTTCATGGCCTGTGTGTGTGTGTGTGTGTGTGTGTGTGTGTGTTTGCGCGCGTGCGTGTGTGTGTGCTTGCTTGGCGTCCCGGGCCAAAAGAGGCCCGTATCTCAGTTTGTCCTAGACGCTGATAGTGGCCCTCCTGGCGCCAGGCGGCCCCCTGTTTATCTGCCTGCCAATGAAAGGCAATAGCCGCCCGGCCAGCCTCGCTGCTGCCTGCGTCTCCAGGCTGAGCTGACAGACAGAACCGCTTTTCCCTGAAGAATGACAACTCTTATCCCACAGTTTGGATGGTTCTCTTGTTTTTCTCCTCATGCTTTGCCTCGTTTTTCTCTCCATGCAGAGTCTCCTCCTCCTCCATATTCCCGCTATCCCATGGACTATCTTAAACCACCAGGTAAGCTTGATATAAAAAATGATGTCTGACTCAAACCACATTTCTCTGCTAATTCCTCAAAGCCCATCTTGAATGCGTGACTGCTTATGTGTGATATAGTCTTACACACAACCTGCAGTGTGTGTGTGTGTGTGTGTGTGTGGAGGAAACAGCTCCATGTTATGTGGAGATTTATGGGAGCTGTGAAGTGGCACGCCTGGCTGCGCACTTCTAGCATGGCTGGCAGCCAGGTCAAAGCAGCACAAAGTTGAGATACCAGCTGACTGACACCTCACCAGGGGCATAGTGTGTGTGTGTGTGCGCGTGTGTGTTTGTTTGTGTGTCTGTTTATCTGTTGTAAATGGCAGCACAGAGTCAGACAGACAGACAGACAGCAAGCGGCGTCTGTGGAGCCAGCCAGCTTTTATCAGCTGAATATATCAGAAGAAGGCTGGGGGGCTTGTGAGGGGGTGTGTCGCCGCCGTCCCTCATCTCTGTTTGGATATTTGTTTCAGGGAGCGTGAGAGAGCATTTGCAGAGCGTGGGCCGTTTAATTTCTTCCACAGATGTTTCAGCCATTTATCCTAAAGCATCGTGATGGCAACACACTTTAGTCATGCCTTATTGTTTCCGCCCTCCACCTGTGCCAGACTCCTCCCGTCATCCTGTTCCCCGGAGCCAGAAAGTGGCATCGGATTATGTCATCGCTTATGAAGTCGAGTGTGTTAAATTTCAGGATACAACCAGGAATCGTTGGTTTCTCTTCACGCCACTTTACTGAGCGAGTCGGGGGCTGTTTACATCTCCAAATGTTACTCTGTCATTGTCTCCGAGCCTCGCTGTCTGTCAGTGCAGGAAGAGCTCAGGGTTAAACAACGACCAGCCGGGCGACCAGCTGGCCAGTTATCCAGCTAGAAGGAGAAAGTGGCTTTCAGTAGGTGGAAACAATAGGAAGTCATTGCAGCTGCAGCTGCAGTTCCTCAAAGCCCCCCCCCCCGCCCCATTCATATGTTCATTTACCAGAGAAAGAGCTGATCAGAAACATCTAAAAATTATATCCAAAATATGAAGGCGGTGCAGCTATTTAAGGGTAGTCAGAGTAGTAAAAGGGGGACCAGACTCTCGAGGGCCAACTAAATGCTGGGCCAGGGGTCATGAGCAGACACATATTGTGTTGTTAAACTGCCTTTTGTACCTCTCGTCTACGCCTCCTCATTGTTTCATTACTTCACTCGCGCCAAACTGTCTCCTGTGCAAAGCAGCCTCCTGTTTAAATTATGAAACAAAAAATGATTATAAGGGATCCTAAAAAGCACTTCTACCTCAGTCTGACATTAAAAACAGGGACTTAAATGAGGTCTGTTATTGTCATGATGTTTTTTTTTTTTCTTCTCAACATTCGGAGGGCAAAATCGATCCTGATGGCGGCCCACTTTTGGCCCACTTGTAGCTGCTCCATAGTGGCTTTAGTCGGGAGGAAAAGGACACAAGAATGTAAATAGGAAATGCACACTGGATGCACACAAAGGAAATGCTTATACAACTCATGTTACCACCCTGTTTCCCCTCTTGGAGCAAACTTGAATAGGTTTGAGTGTGTGGGAACGACATGTTACCGACAAGAATTCAGGAAGAAGGCTTAGAAAATAGCGGTGTCTGTGTACTTTTCTAAGTTGTAAAAGTCACATTTTTTTCCCATATTATTTAACTGAAAAGCAATCTCTAAATAAATCATCGGTTATACTATTTCCCTGTATGGAGGAAGCCGGGGGGGATACACACAAACAGACACACAGAGGACACAAGCTTATCATGCAGAAAGATGGGTTTTTCCCCGTGGCCCCAGGGAGCTGTCAGTCTTCCTCCCATTACTATGGCCTATTCTCCATAATTCTATCTGTATTTGCTTCCTATATGTAATGATGTCAAGAAAATATGCACAGTTAACTTTTAGAAGGCAATCAGACGTTGTGAAATCCCGCATGAAACGGAAGTGCTGCGTATTTTATGACGATGGTTTTATGATTCCAGTGAGCAGGAAGCGGGGGTTCCATGTGTCAGGGTCCCTGTCCGCTCCAGCAGCAGCAGCGGTCAATATGAAAGCAGCCCAGATGTAAAATGCTACCTTGTTTCAGCTCTGGGGAATATAATTCACACACTGTTTCGCTCTTTTTCTCTGATGCCCCCTCAGTCCTGTGGTCAGCTGTGAACTGTTGCCCGGGAGACCAGGGCAAGGCTGCTGGCAGCCAATGAAAGCACGGCAGGCTTGGGCTATGCCTGTGCATCTCGTTACTGCAACCACAAGGGCACGGGCCGCGTTCCGGATGGGCAGGGAGGCGGGGCTAGCAACGAAACCGCTCCAGTGGTGGCTGCTTCTTTATTACTTCATAGCTACTGCTCGGTCAAACTGGCAGCCAATGAGATGATCTGTTAGCTGAAGCTCTGAATGGCCAAAAGTTGCAATAAACCTGACAGGAAAACTACAGAGCCCAGATTACAAAGTGTTCTAATGATCTCTAATATTCACTTCAGTTGTGAGTAGAAAGAACGCAGATCAGTAGCTCGTCCATGCAGAGATGCAAGGCTAACGATCGTCCTGAAACAGTGGATTATGGGGGATTATCAGGGATGTAAGAAACTCTCCTCTGCTAGACTTCTCTGTATGTGTGAGAGTGTGAGCTTCATCTTCATTAGGAATTGATTTCAGTGCAGTGATTGACGGCCTCACAGCTGCTACATGGCCATCTCCCCTAACACACACATACATACACACTGTATAACACACACACACACACACAGCACTAATTCAGAGTCTGTCTGTCTCTCCATTAGATTCTCCAGACTCTGGACCTTCATCCAGTGATACTGGGGGAACAACATACTCGGCCCCTGTGGGGCTTTCAGGTAAATACTTTTATCTATGCTTGTCATTTCTTCTCTTTTTCTACCCGTCCTTCACTTTCCTCCTTTTGTTTTCTTCTTTAATGCTTTCCTCCCTACACACACACACACACACACACACACACACACACACACACTTATCTCCCCTCCACACGGCTGATGATGAGGCAGTGATTGTGGGGGCCCCTGCTTCCCCTCTGTAATAAAACAAGCCAGTGAAGGAGGGTGGTGTATTTCTCCCACATCCACATAAATTTCTCCCTCTTGGCTCTTTAAACAAGGCTCCTCTCTTCTCCTCTTCCTCTCTCGTTCCCTCTCATCCTTTTCTGCATTATGCTGTAATGGAAGACAAACACGCCGAACTGTTGTTTGGAGAAGAATATGTTCAGTGTGTGTGTGTGCGTGCGTGTGTGTGTGGCATTGTTGGAAAAGAGTACAGCTTCAATTGACATGTGATTGTTTGTGTGTGTGTGTGTGTGTGTATAGCGGACGTCTTTGTAGACAGTTAACTCTCCTCTGTGTGTGGATAGGAACAGGACACAGGCGCCTTTCTTTCTTCCATCTCTCATGCAGGACGTGTTTCGGGCTTCCTCAGCTTTTCTCCCATAATCCCATTTGGCAGTATTGCCTTCCTTACCCAGCGCCCTGTCCGCAGGCTACAGAATAAGATGGTGTTCGAGAGAGAGAGAGAGAGAGAGAGAGAGAGAGTTTGCGCTCCGCTGCTTGAGATTGCTCTGTGCTGTTCTCTGTTTTCCTCTACCTCAGATGGTTCTCATTACTGGGCCTTTAAAGCCTGTTTTATGTCAGTTGGTGTTCACTGCCCATTTTCCCCCCTCCTTTGTTTGGTGGTAGGGGGGCGGGGGGTAAACCGCCAGCCTGCGTGTCCGTGTGTGTGTGTGTGTGTGTGTGTGTGTTAGATGGAGGACGAGATTGGAGCAATGCTTACATGAAGAGTGGAACCAAAACTCTCTTCTCCTCTCTTCTCCTCTCCTCTCCTCTCCTCTCCTCTCCTCTCCTCTCCTCCATTAACTAAAGACACATTTTAGTTCAAACTGTGAAACCCAAGAGTCTTACCAGGCGCCCCCATGCTCCCTCCTTCCCTCCCTCCCTCCTTTCCTCGCTTTCTCTCAGTGAGGCGCACATCTCCTCCTCCCCTGTTTTCCTTCCTGGCGAGGATGATATGGCAGCAGCGGCCAGCGCTCTGTGAATGGGCCTCCTCAGCAAGAGTGAGGCGGGATGGCAGAAGCGTTCTGCCCTCATGAATTCCCTGGCAAGCTAAGAAAAAAAAAAAAGAAGCCGCCACCACCACCACCACCACTCACATACATACACTCTTTCTCTCTCCCTCGCTCCCTCCCTTCTTTGCTCCCTCCCCCTGGGGCCCTGACAAAAGAAACATGGCTCTCCCAGAGGCCTGCTGCTGACCTTCCAATTCACTCCCTCTACCCTTTTTATGTTCTTCTCCAGACATATTTACAGAGAGGAAGAGGGGAGACAGAGGAGGGTGGCTTTGGCATTACTTGAAGTCAGCAAGACTTGTAGCTAGCAGAATAATAATAGGACTGTGCTGTAGCTGTGCCATACCTGAAAGAAACCATGAAACCACAGGTCAGACAGAGGTGATTAAAGATAACATTTTTACTCTCCTTCCGTCATCCATCTTGGAAAGACTATCCAGGTTGGAAGGAGTTAAGTGAGCTGCGGCAGTGACAAGTACAAATGCAAACTAGGCTGCCTGCCAGGCTACGAGCTCCAAAGCTCCTCTCGCTGGCTCACGTCATCAGCCTGGAACAGAGCAGAGAGAGCAGGGGAGAGGAGAGGGGGTCGATGGCAAGAGGCCTGGAGCTGGGCGCCGGGGTTGAGGGCTTAACTTTGGGGTTTAGGTTGACCCAGGAAATGAAGAGAGCGATTTGGAAATAGAGATGGGGTCAGGTTTTAAGAGGGATTGTTGGTGGTGCTGGTGAGTGTTAAGTAATAGGTAAACTTGTAAGAGACGAGAGGTTGATTTTGGTTTCGCCGCTCAGGTCGTTCCATGATCTTGAGCTGTAAATTTCTTAAATGAGAATGGAAGTCGGAGGTGAGCGGACGTATTTTACTACCTGTGCTTACGGTTTTTAAAGGGTTGGAAATTGTAGTAATCTTCCTAGTCTCATGCTGATGGAAGGTCAGGTGATGTTTTTTTTTAGTCCAGAAAACACTGCTGAGGAAAAAGTGTCGCTGTGATTTCCCAAACCATTGAATTGAATGGAGACTGACATTCAAATGCTCAAACTGCAAAATGAACCTATAAAATGCCTCCACACTGTTCCTTCAGAGTAATCCAAGTGTCCTGAAGCCGTGATGTTCCAAGTCGACTGATTCCATGTTTTTGTGTTTCTGACTGTAGCTCTCAACCTTGACACCATCTTTTTTAGTGAAGCTAAAACATGGCGTCAGTCAGACTTGAGCAGAATGGAGGAATTGAATGGTTTTATGATATCGTGTTTGTCTCCGTTCACTTCTGCAACACCTTTTCCTGTGAAACCCCAGCAGTCACCTGACCTGCCATCAACATGACTATGTAATAAGTGAATTAGCATTTTTTGGGTTAACTGTCCCTTTAAGAGGTGCATGGATGTGTAGTGTGAGTGAGTGGTGTGTGTGTGTGTGTGTGTGTGTGTGTGTGTGTGTGTGTGTGTGTGTGTGTGTGTGTGTTGGTGGCATGCCTGCTGGTGCCATCGGGGACTGACGCGGAGTGCTCGTGTGTAAGAGGATCCAGTCGGGCTGCGGTGACATGTACACACACACATACACGTTTTCACACACACAGGCAGATAAAATGACCTGGTCGGAGCCCTGGCACACTGCCGACTGTCACACAGGCGCTTCCTCCCACTGCAGTTTAAATTTAGGCCTAGTTGTATTCTTATACCAGCAGCCAGTCACCTCGCTCGACAGACAGTCTGCCAGCCCTTCAGTCAGTCAATTAGTCATCCTGTGAATCGGCTGGAGGTATAACCTTCATCAGGGGCTCTGACAGAGATTAAATTTAGTCTTTGCACCTCAGGTCATTAAATCAAACTGCTGTCATGTGGAAGGCCCCGGAGAAACGGGCCTCTTTTTCTTTCTTTTTTTTTTTCTTCCCCAGTCCAAGCTCACTCAAAGAAAAAGCCTTATGTGAGTATATTTGTTTTGAGGTAATTACAGGAAGTGAGGTTTAAATCTTGTTGTTTTAAACCCGATGATAAACCCCAGACAATAAATTGGAAAGTAACCTCCAACAATCAACAGCTTAACTGAGAAACAGAGCACCCTCAGTCTCTCTTTTTCTCTGTCTGTCTGTCTGTCTGTCTGTCTCTCTCTCGCTGTCTCTCTCTCTCCCTCTCTCTCTCTTTCTTCCCCCCCCCTTTCGGCATTCCTGCCTTGTTTGGGTTAGCAGGGAAAGGAAAGGGCTGCGCAGGATATGACCTCATGTCTTTGAGGAAAAGGCAAACGGACGGGGAGGCAGCCGTAGTCTCTCCTCGTCTGGAAAAAAAAAACTAACCAGAAAGAAGGAAGGTAAAAGAAACTGGTGGAAGATTTATTTGACTTCTATGAAGATAGAAATGTATTTTACCCCGTTGACAGCAGTCATGTAACTTGCTAATGTTTTCTTCCCCATCCTGTTTCTGTTTTGGTTCAATCTAGATTTTCCTTTTGTTATTTTTTTCCTTGCTTGAACACTAAGGGGAAGGAATGATGAGGGAGAGAAGATGGCGGCTTTGGGTGGAGGGAGAGATGGCCGGCAGCTCTGCTCTGTTCTCTGTAATTTGGAGGCTGTGTGTTAGCCAGCGAATTGAGCGGAGCAGAGCCGGGCTGCTCTGCGCCGGGCCAGGATCTCTCATTACTCCCCACTTCCTCTCTTTGCGCGGCAGCCAAGCCGCCTCTTGGCAAGGGACTTAATTTTGGTTTTGGCCGTCCTCTGTTCCCCACCCTGTGTCATTATGCTGCACAAATCGAAAAAACAGTACAGAGACAGCAGAGGATGGAGAGAGAGAAAGAGATGGGGGGGAAAAAAGGAGAGAGGATAACGGAATGCAAGCCTAGCTTGTTTTGGCTTTTGCTGAAGATTTTTCTCAGATTTAGATGCAGAATTCTATGTTGTTATTATTAGCGTAGCATCAAGGTAGCTGAGAACTTTAGCCCACCTTTGCAAAGCCAGCTGATTGAAAGGTGGGTTCTGCAGATTTGGCTGTGAGCCAGAGCTGGAGGGAAGCCCAGAACAAGATGAACATTGTTTTGGTTCGCAGTCACTCGGTGGAAGTGGATTTTGACATTAGCTCAATGTAGGAAGATATGAAAAATAGTGTGTCTGTGTGTGTGTGACGGAGAAGGGAGGGAGAGGCCCCCCCCCCCACCCCTTTGGCAGGATAAAGATGGAAATGGAAATAAGTGGAGACACATTCCTGTAAACCTCAGTGTGTATGTGTGTGTCGTATTTCTTGTGTGACACACAGCACTCCTGTCTCCACCCTCTAGCCTGCTCATTCATGTCGTCAGTTTGTCTTTTGTGCACTCAGACCAGAGGGGTGCGTGTGTCTCTTTTCATCTCAGCAGCAGTCTCGGTCTTGTCAGTAGCCACATCTCTATCACAGACAGCAGCGCCTGGTACACATATACACGCACACACACACACACAAACGCGCACACACACACACACACACACTCACCAGGTGTATAATTATTCATAACAGAGTAAAAAAAATCACAACAGAAGCTCAGGCGACACACAACTGGCTCTGCTGGTTATCTGCATGTCTGTACCGTTTTGTTCCCACGGAGTTTTAGCGCCACAATAATGTGCATGATTGTTCAGCTTGTCTGTCCGTCTGTCCGTAGCACTGTGTGTGTGTGTGTGTGTGTGTGTGTGTGTGTGTGCGTGTGTGTGTGTGTGTGTGTGTGTGTGTGTGTTTGTGTGACTCCAGGATACAGGGCCTGCGGGTGATCTTCTTACTTGTGTGTTACAGGCGAGCTGATGACATCATTACGGTCTGCCTGGCACTCTGTATGCTAGCTAGTGTTTATTTGTCCTGTCACCCTGGGAAATGTGTGTGTGTGTGTGTGGTGTGTGTGTGTGTGGGGGGGGGGGGTTTAGCATGATGAAGTGTTGGAATAATAACTCAGCAGGAGTAGGAAGGAGGTGTTCCAGGGAAACAAAATGACCTTCGGTGAAAAAGTAGCATGCTGCAGAATTCAGGATAGTTAAATCCAGGCAGAAGATGCTGTCGCTTAGTGAAAATAACCCAAAACATTGCTGTACTTTATCTTCAAACATCACTCATAGATCATGTCATTATTGCAGAAACTTAGGAAAACACACATCATTTCTTCTTCTTATCTCCTCCCAGTCATGACCGGATGGTTCATGTTAGAGATGGCATGTCTGCAACTCATTCTCTCGATCAGTGTTTCTGCAAGCAGTCAGATCTGTAGATAGCGAAACTGTGCCACTCCCCTTTGCGGTTTTCCTGCCATCAGGGCTAATTTAGGTTTCCTGAACCAGGAGAGGGGGAGGGGGGAGGGGGGAGGGTAACGGACTTGAAACCTTCTTGCATGAACTGCCACCCTAAAGAGGCATTTCCTCTATCAGCTTCTGAACCCACTCACCTACTACTTGTCTACCTGCTACAACTGAATCATAGATCATTTTTGTTATGTATCGGGGAACCTAGAACACTGATGGACAATGAAAACTGTCCAAACTTATCTGAAACAAGCTGTCCACCTGATCAATTATACCTTTTACTGTGATTACTGACAGTCTGGCTATTGTCGGCCTACCACACAATAAGTAGACAATCACAGAACAGGTGCTGTCGACTTTAGCATAGTTACGTAAACGTTGGCATGGGGAAAAACAAATTGAAGGGTGATGCGCGTCAGGCTACAGTATTGATGTACAGTACAATTATTACGCTGACCTCAACACACCTTTGTTGGTGTGTATTGTGATGCAGTTTCTTTTTCTCAGACATCGAAGACTAAGACTACCTTTGCCGGCGGCAGGCACGGGCAGAACATTCCGTTCACTTAATACAGACACGCTAAGGACACGTTGTCTGTCGTTGCCGTGCAGAACTGTTGACCTCCTCTTTCTGACGGCTCACCTGCTATTGAGTTTGTGGCTACAGACATTAGACGGTAGTGAAAACTGGGCAACAGGCTGAGTTTCACGTCAAAATATCAATGAGATGTTTTTGAGAGTAGAGAAATGTCACTTGTGTCCTCCTGAAGCACACACACACACACACACAGAAACACACACACACACACAGGGTTGAACTTATACGGCATGGCAGAGAGAACAAAAGGAATGCCTTCAGCGTGACCCTTGACCTTTGGAATAGACTTTCCCCGGCTTGAGAGAGGGTGTTGACTTAGAAAATAAGGCACCATGAAGAGTCCTTCCTTCCCCCCTCGAGCTGTTTCCTTCATGTCCTCCCCATTCCTTCCCTCAGCCGCTGTGTGTGTCTGATGACTACAGGGTCATTACACGTCTGAGTCGAGACAGTGGCACAAACAGCACGTATACACACACACACACATGCAGAGAGCTCTCGCCAGGATCGATACAGGACAGTTCTCAGGAGTTTCCTCAATCGTGACCAATGTTGATAGTCTGGTGTCCACACAAGGGTGTAGGTGTCTATTACTGTGCTGACCTCTAAAAAATTAGCACTGACCTGGTTGTGTGTGTGTGTGTGTGTGTGTGTGTGTGTGTGTGTGTGTGTGCGTGTGTGGAGACAGACAGAGGTAATGATTAACCTTTCCAGACTGGCCCTGGGAGAAGCTCCCAGTCTGTCGACATCCCCCCCCCCCCCACACACACACACACACACACACACTCCCTCCTCCCTTGTCCAATTGTCTCAGCTAGCTTGGCGTCCAAAGACCAAGGACCCTTAAAATCCACAGGGGTGCTGGCACTGCATGTGTCCATTAGCCAAATCTTCCCTTCTGGAGTTCTATGTTGTAAATATTTCGCAGGAAGGGGCTATTGAGTCACAGCTATTTACCATAGGTTGATGATCATTGAACACCCAGCAAACGTAGTAGCAATATGTCGTTTTTATCTGCTAAAAGCTACGTTAGCGCACACCAGCTGCCTTTTGCAGTTTTCTTACACGATAGAAAACACATTTAACTAGACCTTTTCTCATTTGATTTATCATTCACTGCCATATGATGCCTCTCTCACCGATCTGCACCAGAACGTGTGACTTAGCTGTATAGTCCTGCTGCTTTACAATGTTGCCTCATTTACACACACACACACACACACACACACACACACACACACACACACACACACATCTGAGGCTGCCGTGCAAGGAGCATTATTTTGGGGGTTGTTGCTCAAGGGTGTTTCAACCTCATAGAGCCAGAAACAATTATATAATTTGAGGACCCCTTGGTGTGAACCCATATTGGGACAGCCCTGCAGCAGACAGGAGCAGAACAAAGTAGAAAGACCCAGAGTGACAGATGGCCTCGGGCTGCCAGCTAGCCAGATTATCTTCAGCAAGGAGAAGCCTGAGACGCCCTGGCTGGAAGGCCGTGGTGCAGACAAGCAGGTGGGGCAGCAGACAGAGAGACGGACTTATGCTTCTCTGGGGCAGACAGACAGATGTACAGACGTACTGCAGACAGCTCTGTAAATGTTAAGGGGCCGATGGAAATGCAGTGCTCCAAGGACAGAAAGACTCGGCACAGACACTCTGACGACAGATACACACACACACCTATACAAGAAGTACCTGAAATAGTGCCAGACTGTAACAAGAGGAGCCTGACCAGCCGACACCTCACACAAGCGTACACACGCCATGTTTTTAAAAATTAAAATTCGGTTAAATGATCCTTGCACTTACGACAAGGTGCGTTAATATGGGGCCACTCTCATTAGTGTGTGTGTGTGTAATGTGTGTGTATGCGTGGTTCTGCGGCATTACTCATGAGGTGTAAGCTCATCTGCTGACAGGACAAGCTGTGAACATACTCCTCACAAGGCTGCGTCCTACAGATGGACGAGGCTGCTGCCTGTATCGCTTTCTCTCTGCTAATATACCGAGCAGAAAAGCTTGACTCTGGCAAGACAGGATGTAAAATGTTGTGGCTTTGTTGGAAAATACTTCTTTCACCGCTGCTTTTAGTTCATTTCCCATCATATTTACCTCTGCCTCTCCCCAATTTTTTGCTTTCATCCCTGCTTCTCTTTTTCTACCAGTCTAAGCTGCGGAGAGGAGAGGAGAGGAGAGGAGAGGAGAGGAGAGGAGAGGAGAGGAGAGGGAGGGATGGAGGAGGGGAAGCGGGGCAGTCAGTGTAGTCCTGAATAGCAGGGTGTTTTCTGGCTGCAATGACAGGCTCAGACAGGCAGCCGCTCTAATGACCTCTGACGCCAGGCCCTGTCTCTCTCAGCAATAACAAACACACACACACACACATACACAGGGCCCCACAGGTGAGCTCCACCAGCAGGCCCTCTGTCAGCTGTTAAGAAACGCGTCCTGATCAACCTCGGCTGTTCCTGTATGTACACGTAAACCAGACCTGAGAGCAAAGCCCCAGCAGGACAGGGAAAACTGTCTGAGACACAAAAGACTCTTTCTATGTCTTATCTCCAAGATAAATGCTTTTTTTTTCTTCATTTAGTCTAAGGTAGATAGCTGGGTACTTAGGTTCCCCCTGCACCCCATGAGGATGGATTTACGATAAACTCCCTGAGGCTCGGCTCTGACCAACTTCAAAGAACACAGCCCTGCTTGTTTTATGGAAGGCATGCTTTCAGTCCCCCCCCCTTCCCTCTGCTTGTCTCCCCTGTCCTGGTGTTGTCTTTTTCATCCCTTTTTTCCCTCCTTCTCGCCGCGTCTAATGAAGGCTAATAACAGGCCGCGACGAGTCCACTCGGGCCTGCAGAGATCCTGCTGCATTAACATTGCAGTTTGTCTCAGACGGGACCTTCCAAATTACCGGTTACATTCACAGCTACCCCCAGATGAAACGAGGGAGGAGGAAGGGGGGTGGGAAGGACAGGGGGGACTCTGTTCATATTTTCCCTCACTTCCCCCTCTTCTAGTTTTCTTAATGTGTCTTTCATCGCGAGGCTGAAGTGAAGAAGATGCAGTTTATAGAAGCCGTTACATGGATGACCCTTAAGAGCAAAGAAGATGCTAAAAGATCAGAAGAGGAAGCAAAGTTGCAAAAGTAACAGTCCAAATATGTGAAAAGCATTCCTTCTCTTCCCCGCCCCATCCCCCCGCCTCCTCTTTTCTTTCCTCTCTATTTCCCTTGCGCCTGACTGGCTCCCACTTTTCTAGCAGGGAGTAGCTGGGAGCCAGATTTCTGTGGAATAGAGATATGAAGAGGGAGTGGGACAGCGGAGGAGGCACACTAAAGGGAGACAGGAGAGGGAGGGGAGGGGTTGGAAATTGGAGCATGTCCAATGCTACACTTCTTTTACGCTCAGGGGAAACTTTAGACCGGCGAGGCCTAGCTTGTCAACGATTCAGCCAGCAAGATTGGAGGCCTGCATTGCTCCTTAGCTCGTGTGCTTGAGCGTAGACGAGGAATGGCGGATGTGTTTATGTGCATCTCGTTACCTTTCCTGTGCAAATGAGTTTCTAGTTTCCTCGAGCGTGCCGCTGTAGAGAGATGATCGGAATGACGTCAGGACATTGTTGGCAGGGCTTCTACAAAAATACAGCGAGCCAGACAGAAGATAAGCATTTAATGCCTAGACAAATATTGTACTGCGTGTGGACACTTGCCTGCCAGTGTCTCCGAGTTGCTTCTCTTGTCTGAAGTCCAGGAATTTAAACATGGTTTTCCTGTATGGCAGAAATTGAGGATGACAGTGTAGCTTTGGCTCGCGACTAAAGCAAATTCTCTAATTCCCACAACAGGGATAAGGATTCAGTTATGGAGAAGTAGTAACGTTTGAGTCGTTTGGTGGAGCCCTTCATTAAATTTGAAAGACATTTCTGTCCCACATCACTGCCTCACATCTCTTCCCACTCACTTCTTCTTCTTCTTCTTCTTCTTCTTCTTGATCTGTGTGTCTTTGTAATGTTTCATCATTCTCTTGCACCTTCCTGAAGGTTTAACCATCTCCATTTCTTTCTGTCTCATTCAGATTCCCTAGCGTTGCAGGAGTCTGGCGAGCGGGCCCATTGGTGCGTGGTGGCATACTGGGAGGAGAAGACACGCGTCGGGCGCCTCTACTCGGTCCAGGAGCCTTCTCTGGACATATTCTATGATCTACCTCAGGGGAACGGCTTCTGCCTGGGCCAGCTTTGCTCCGACAACAAGTCCCAGCTGGTGCAGATGGTGCGGGCCAAGATCGGCTACGGCATCCAGCTGACACGTGAGCCAGACGGAGTGTGGGTCTACAACCGCAGCTGCTACCCCATCTTCATTAAGTCGGCCACACTGGACAACCCGGACTCACGCACGCTGCTGGTGCACAAGGTGTTTCCCGGTTTCTCCATAAAAGCTTTTGACTATGACAAGGCCGGCAGCCTGCAGAGGCCGAACGACCACGAGTTCACGCAGCAGCCTCGCACGGGCTTCACGGTCCAGATAAGCTTTGTGAAAGGCTGGGGACAGTGTTACACCAGACAGTTCATCAGCAGCTGTCCGTGCTGGTTGGAAGTCATCTTCAACACCCGATAGCATCATCACCATCATCACCATCATCATCCCCCTCCTCTGCCTCCCCCTTAAAAAGAGACTATACCCACTTTTCCTTTTTTTGTTCCAGAGGTTCAAACTGAAAAAAAGTTCTAAAAGAAGAAGAAAGTATAAGATTCTGACAGACTTTGTTTAATAAATGACAAGATCTAATTAAATAAAATAAGAAGCGAAAAATGTATTTTATGTTATATATAAATATATTATTAATTGTAAATATGAAGACGTTTTATATGCATCATTATTTATGTATTGTGCAATGTGTTGATGAGGAAAAAGAAAATAAGATGCACTTTGCTTAATATAAATGCAAAACAAAGAAATGCCAAAATAAAAAAAAAATACAAATAACATTTCTCGTGCAGTCGGTGTTTCATCGCCTCCGCCATGGAGGTCATGTTTTCAATGGTGTTTGTTGAAGGTGTGTAGGATGGGCCAAGGAAGAATCCATGGAATTATGGGGCAGATTTGTTAAATAAAACACAAAAACTGTATTTTTTAACATTGATTTTGGTTGAGCTTGTCTTGATGTAAGGTATGCGCTCTCTTAAGTGCTTTTGCTTTTTGGTGCTTGTTGAACTGACATCCAAAATTGACGAAGGAGATCATCCACATATCAACTCTTTTAATCCTCTTGCTTAGTTTAATCAAACAAATGTTCTCCTAGTTGTAACAGAAGCAGACAGAACTTCATTCACTGAAGGACACTGATGTCACGTTGAGAAAATGAGTCAGACTGTGACAAGAGTCATAACTCAGTCGCTGCTCTTACGGGCTCATTATGCCCCTTTAAATGGTCTGTTTTCCCTGAGTTATTTCGGGATGAGCGTCCCTCTTCCTCTCTGTCATTAACCCGCTGATGACATCACAGCCAGGATGCCGTAATGACAAACTTCAGGAACCAATGAAGTCAACATAGGGTCTGGTCTTCCTGAAGGAGTCTCCTTGTTTTAATGGTGGATAAAAGAAAGGAATGCAACACACCATCAGGAAGACGTCTGCGCCACACCTGAGGAAATGAGGAGTACCGCAACTTCACGTAGACATTTTAGATAACAGTATATGAGATCAGACACCACGGCCTTGTATTTCAAGAAAAACTGGGGGATAAAAAGCCATCAGATTTCCTTCTAACAAACCCGGTGTGTGTGTGTGTGTGTGTTAGCATGCGTGTCTGTCTGGGCCTCGTCCTGTTGCTAGTCAGATGGGTGTCTGTGAAGAGGATTACTACTGTAAGCCTGCTTTACCCACATACACTGTCTCAAAGACCTACATTCACAAGACCTACTTTCCATGTCATCCAACCCCCATCCTCTGCGTTCGACACTTAGAAAAAAGCTTAATTTTATTCTGAATGCAGTGGGGGGAGAAAAAAAAAAATTAGTGACAGTGACTCAGCGGTGGAGCGTGTGTGATTTCTCACTGTCCCGTAAGCTCACCGGCAGGAAGGGTTGAACAGCAATCAAATATTTCCTATTTGAGTAAATGCTAAGGAGACACCATGTTGTTATTTAAGCAGACAAGCATCATAAAGCGGTCTATGAATAATAAACCTAAACCGACAGTGATAAACACGACAGCCCATATTTATTTCATGACTGTACAATGCACATTACTGTCTGGATCTTTGTATATATCAAACCAAACCTTTACAGGATAAATTAGGAATAAATCTCAGTAAAAACTGCAACTCTGTACAAGAGTTGTGGCCGCTCGGTGGGACCCTGTTCCTTGACATCATGCACTTTAAACTTGTCTGTATGGCCTCACAACAATAATCCCTAACTCTGCTAATACAACTAAAGCTGCTCAAAGCTTTTAGTGTATGTGTGTGTGTGTGTGTGTGTGTGAGAGAGAGAGAGAGAGAGAGAGAGCGAGAGAGAGAGAGAGAGAGAGAGAGAGAGAAAGGAATGGCCTTATATCCATGATTTCCCTCAGACAGGGTGACCCTGATTCAGCTTGCCAATAATGCCATTAAAACATATAACAGATTTCCCAGCCTCTCCAGTCAGCATGTGCATATTACACATGTAAGCTGTTTCTATGAGCTCGCTGCTTCTAAGAAAAACACTTGGGCATTTTATAAACTGGTTCCAGTGTAATTTACTTAATATATCTAGATGTGACTATTCTTGAGCCAAGAAAATGATAAATAAATAAAGGCTTCAGCATATCTGCGTTTTTTTTTTTTCTTGGTAGTTTAAAGAAGGCCTTTACACACTGTTTAGATGTCCTTGCTGGGAAATTATATTTACATTAAGTCTAACTGAGCTGCTAACTGAATATATTAAATGTGAAATATCCAAAATAAATACTTTTTTTTTCCTCTAGTGAAGTCCTGAATATCTTCCTGCCTGTGGTGGAAAAAAAAAAAACCTTAAGAAGTTTACTCAAATACTGTGTGTAACAGTTTAGTCGAGATGAATCCAGTGGTTTCCAAACTTTTTTGGCTGACAGCGTCTTGCAAAAGTTGGGGTTAAATGTTGATGAGTCAGCTATTAACAGTTTCACCGGACTATGATTTTTACCTCTCACATGGCTGAATTTTAATTCATGTTTAAATGATTTCTAACCCATGATTGATCAAATAAAAGTACTTCAAATTAGCTCCATCGACATTCAACAGTACCTCGCTGCTTTGGTACAAGTATTAAATTAATCACACATCAGTTACAGGGGCCAAAATAGTGAGCAAATTTTACTTAAATCCATCAACCACCTTTTACTTACTACCAGCATTTTCTTGTAAGGAGCCTGAAAACATTTTTTATTCAAAATAAAAGATGTGATATTGGACCTCTGCCCTAAAATAAAGAGGCATTTTGAAGGTCACTTCTTATTCAAACAAACAATCACTGTCATTTGACTTCATAAACAAAGAGTAAAGAGACTAATTTTATTGCTCCCTGTCTTGTTGAATCTAAATGGTGAAGTAGCGCCCCCCCTGGAGCTTAATGGTAAAGCAGCATCACTGGTGAAAAGAACTTGGACGCTGTGTGGCATTCGTGATCAATTTGAGTACATTTTTTTGATCAACTACCGATAGTCAGACGTGACGGTGAAAGTGGTTATGGCGATGACTCGGGAAAGAAACACTGAAACGGACTGTAACAAGTAACTTTTCTCAGGCTTCAGTGACCTGAAATCCATCTTTTCTTCAAGATATTAGCAAAGGTTAATTAGTGCTAGCCAAACTAGTTTCCGGTTCTTTTCCCTCGGGAAACTGTTGGAGATCTCTGTCAAAACTGACTCAAAACCACCGACGCAAAACCACCTCAGCAACAAGCACATCGGAACGTGACTATCACCCGGATATCGACGTCTGCCCGCAGTGCAGTGGACTGTGACTATCACCTGGATGTTGGCCTTTAGGTATACAAGTGTGAGGGCATGACTATCACTTGGATGTTGGCCTTTAGGTATACAAGTGTGGGGGCATGACTATCACTTGGATGTTGGCCTTTAGGTATTCAAGTGTGGGGACATGATTATCACCTGGATGTTGGCCTATAGCGACACAAGCGCAACAGTACGTGAGTATTACCTGGATTTTGACCCATTGCTATGCAAGTGTGGTGGGATATGACTATCACACGGTTGTTGACCTTTTCTCGCTCACGTGTGGTAGGATACGATTAATGTCTGAATGCAGCCGACAACAACACAAGTGCAGTGCGATTATCAACTGGATGATGGCTTTTAGTGACACAAGAGTGGTGGGTAGTTACTATTGCTACACAAGTGCAGCAGAACCTGATCATCACCTGAATGTTGGCTACTAGCTGACACAAGCGCGGTGGACCATGACTATCACCTGGAAGAGGGCCACAAGCATCTGCAAGCGCCAAATGTTGGTCAAATAATGAGAGGAAATACACATGTCTGCTGCCTTTATTCATAGTTCCATTTATATGTCCCGCTGTGGATGGAGATTATATGATTAATTAATTAAAATGGTTGCCTTTATCTCTGTGTGATTTATAGTCAGGCTTACTTGTTGCCAGTGCAGAATTGGCAGATGCTCTGCAGGATTATACACTTTATGTTTATTTCTCTACTCTTTTTTAATTTTTTTTGGTGCTGAGGCTAATAATTATCTTCACTAGCTGTTTTCTCCTTCAGTTTAACTATTTTATTCTCCATAAAAAATCAGAAAATAGTGGAAAACCCATCGCAGTTTCCCCCAAAGCCCTGACAAGTGAGGCCTTGATGTTCCCACAGGCCAAGGAAATTCAGCCTATGGACGTGTAAATGTGCAGTTTACATGCAGATCATGGTTTCAGATTTTTGACTGCACACACTTGGACAAGCGTAGGTCCAAGATGTACACCGTGATTAAAGGGCAATACAGCCTTTCTGGAGAGACAGCTGGCTTGAACAAATCTGACCATGTCCTCTAACACCTTCCTCAAATCACCACAGTAACTGAAAGCGATTCTTGCATTTAACGTTATGAATGACAGAAACGACTGTGAGCTTGGGTGCCCAGTACAGGTCTGTGTAAGAATCAAACCGAGTGCGGTTTCTTTGTGGTAAACACACCCATGCTCTCTATAGCATGTCAATCCCTGCTTGTGTGTGTGTGTGGGGTGGGGACCTGGGGGTTGGGAGGTTGAACAGGGTTGGGATCTGTAGGTGGGGCCCTCCCAGCATGTCTACGTGGGGTTAGTGGGGGGTTGCTTTTGGCTCTTCTTTTGTGTTCATCCATAATGAGCCTTCCCCATTTATTTTTTTTTTCTTTTTTATGTAATTAAAATTCCATCCTAAACATCAAAACATCCTCTTGATTGTTTGAATAAGTTTCAGATTTGTCTGGAATGTGAGTTCAATCATTGTCTGACACATCCTATGGAAGTGCAGCATATATAGATCAAATGATTTTGTAGGCTTTTGTCCTTGCATTTTCCTGCTGTGTGTCACATTTGTTGGCCCGTGTGTGTGTGTTTTCATGTGTGTATATGTCTGTGTATTCCTGCACACGTGCCTGCTTGCATGCATGTGGAGATGTCTGTGCCAGTAGACACAAAGAGCCGGGGGGTGGTGGGGGTGAGTGAGTGGGGGGGGGGGGGGGGGTGAGTGGGTGGTTTGGAGACAAGACAGTCTGTCTATCTGCTTGTTTCCAGCCGGAGGGGGGGCTGGGGCCTAGAGCCTAGAGGGGGAGGTTGTGGAGGTGGTGGGGTGGGGACAGTCTAGCCATGATTACAGGCTGGATGTGTCAGTTGGGGGGTATAAAGAAGGCGACAGTCACTTCTGGTATTCTCATGCTTATTTAGCCCCAACATGGCCTGCAGTCATGTTCTTCCGTACCTCAGTGAATCACAGAGAAAAACCTCCCGCTAACACAGTGTGGTTAAAACACATGTGCTCACATACATACACCAACCAGGTACATGTGCTTGTGTCTGATCTGTGCTCAAGGTAACCAGCCCTCTTACTCTAAAGGTTTTATTTCGTACATAGTCAAATGACATCACGGTTAATTACTTTATGGTGTAACCTCAGTGTAGCAATGATAAGAACGCCACTTGCTGATACACCGGTGCAGTTCTTCCTCCTGATGATAAGACTTCTTTTATATTGAGGATATAGTTCATGATGTTTGATGGCGTGATCCGACGACACAGTGCGTTTGTCTTTCATGATGGTCATATCGGCAATAAATTCTTGCCGTGTCTTGGTTGGGATGAACGATAAAAGCCATCATCTCATGCTGTCTTTCAACAAAAAATACAAAAAAACGGTGTGTGTGTGTGTGTGTGTGTGTGTGTGTGTGTGTGTGTGTGTGTGTGTGTGTGTGTGTAGCACTTACCATGTAATGAATTCTGAGGCCATATGTTGCTGGGAAAAATTACACCGCCGATGGTTTTTCTTTGCTCTGCTTGCAGATGGAATTAGTTTGGGAGTTTAGATTTGTCTTTATGCCAACTTCAATTGCGAGTGAGTGTAGAAAAACACGGCTACAGCATCATGTTTCTGAAGGAATGTTTTAAAACATAAAGCTGAGTTTGCTGCGCTCCTCCACTTCTATCAGGGTTTGATGCCAGAATGTAAACAATTTTCAAAGACCGCCAGTTTAAAAAAAAAAAGAAGAAAACAAAACATTTGAGGGTTGCACTTAGATAATAGAACAACAGTATAGACTTGATAAAACATACATGCATTCTTTCTTGTTGAACTTGTAGATTGTCCCAGTGGGCTGTTTAAAGGGTCTTTCACATCTACAGTCTGTTTTCTTTGGTCCAAATCAGTGGATGAGTTCCTACTTAAATTTTTCATTTGGACTGACATTTATAAACTGGTCTCTCATTTATTAGAAAAAAAAATATGCGAAGGAAAATCCCATTGACACGGAAAAGAACAGGAGCAGATTTTGACAGCGATAGTTGCTTTACTTATTACCTCAAATTACATTAATTTAAACTGCAAAAATAAACTACAGGGAATGGGAATATCAAATTGTATCAGAGCTTAGTAGTTTGTCGGCAGGATTGCAAAAAAACTATATTTTCACCAACATGGTGGAGGGAGGTGAATTAGCCATCGCGTCACCTCGCGTTCCCCTCTTCGTGTGTCATCCAGATCCATCGCAAATTTAATCAGAAACACTTTATCATTACAGTGCCACCTAATGGTTACAGGAAATAAGCCTGATGTTGCAGAGACTTGAGTTCCATCATGATCCCTCTGTGCTGTCCTCACCTGATGTACAGCAACGTGTGTGTCCTCTAGCGCCATGTAGTGGGTGCGTGAAGTCGTCTGCCGTATAAAGTGTCACATGTACATCAAGGTGTGTGTGTTTGTTCTCACAACTGCTTCAGTATTATCCACCCTCTCCCTCCCTGCAGTGTACACTCTTATTCTCATGGTGGCGCTATGCAGTCCAAGCTTGTCACAGGTCACCAGTTCTACATTTATGGTCACGCGACTGGTGTTTTTTTGCGTTCTTCAGTGATCATTTCTATACAAGGAAACCACTACTTATGACTGATAAATTTGACATTTTTCAGTCGTCAAAGTCCTATTTTGTTTACATTTGTGAGCTCATAGAAATTTGAAACCTTCGCGTGAAACTTGGGCGATTCCATGGGAATCCAATTTCAAACAGAAAAGCATTGCGCTAAAATCCTAGTGATTAGATAAAGATCAGATTCGTGGCTGGAAGAACTGATCTGGGATTGAACCTGTGATTTACGGCAGCACGCTGAAGGCCAAGTACGATTCTGTCATAGCAAGTCAGTTGGCCTGTTTCATCCCAGACGCCGTGCCGGCCAGATGCTCTGCAGCTTTGGCAGCGTGCAGTTGGGTGAGCAGCTGTTCTCAGTAATGAAGTTGAACAAAACATGTGAGAGGAGACGTCTCGCTGACCCACACCTTCACGCCATCCCGTGAGGTGCCTTCTGGACGGGACATCGGTGTTTCCGATGACTTGTACTGACCACTGCTTTTCCTCTTCAGCTTAGTTGCTTTGTTTCATAAGCCTGTATGGAAATCCACTGCGTGTGTACTGTATGGTTAAACAAGGGCCACTTTTTAAGCCTTTGAGTGTGGAATAAATAATACAAATCTGGGCCTCATATGTGGCTGGCAAATATGATTTGATTTCTCATTTTGGCCCTCTCAAAAATTAAATTTGACAATTCTGATTAAAATCGAGAAGCTGGGACTACAGGGAATATTAGTTTTTTTGGAAAGTAGACAGCAGTGTGGATAATCACTGCCAGTTTAGATTTAGGAAGCACAAACCTTGTTTTTATCAGCTGGAACAAAGAAGACAGCCTCTTGCAGGGGTGTGCAGCTCACCTGCTGAGACTGATATGCAAGATGATGCATGGAGACACATTTTTAATAGCCTAAGTTTCAGTTTGATACAATTCAGGCCTGTCGAGAGTAACACAACTTTAGCTTTTGCTCCTCATATGGAGATAAATCCAACACTTTTTTTTTTAATCATCTGACTTGCATCGCCATGCGTCTGTGACTCTTTATTTACTCGCTGTCCTCATGAAATTGTGAAATGTTTACTACAAATAACACTCTTTGGAAGAGACACATCATACAATATCGAAATTTCATTGTTAATTCAAACAGCTACTGCCTTTTTCTGGCAGTCTTTCACAATATTGACTTTAAAGTCTGGAGCTTGCTAAAATATGTGTTTAATTTAAGTTTTATCAGAAGCCTGCTTCTGCTTTTTATGGATAAAAGAGAATGAATCTGAACTCCACCCAAAAAATGTGTTCTGAGCTTGAGCTGTTTTGATGAAAACATGATTGTTTAGTTGTCCATATTTTTTCCTCAGATGTCCCTATTTTCTATAGCACCCCTCCACACACCCACACATATCGCATCCCATTAAATCCTCGTGTATAGCCTCCTTCTCCAATTCTCCCTTCTCTTTCAGTATATTTACACACAACATGTGTGTATTATTACTATGATAAATCAAGAGAAACGTCAGTGAATACACAGAACATACCCGTTGAAATATGATTGATTGGTGCAATTTCACCCTGAGACAGGCTTGAGATGACTACAATATCCTCTCCTCTTTCTTTTTCAATTACATTACACAAGAAGAGCCATTTCCTTGCCTGCCTGTTGATTATGAATTGCACTGTCCTCTGTCCTATTGGGCACTCCTCCCAGAGGCCAACCAACCAACCCCCCCCCCCCCCCCCCACACACACACACACACACACACACAGGAACAATGTTGATGTCAGACTCACTGACAGAGAGCTGACTTTAATAAAGCAATGGGAAATTCATTTTCAAAGGAAGGAAACTGCGTGTGGAGACAAGAGGGCTCTCAAATATGAGGCAGAACGCACGGCAATGCACACACGGGGCAGCTTGCAAGAGTTACAGTGTTTCTGCTCACAAAAACACTGATGTCACAGACTGGATGTTCTGTATGAAAGTACACAACGTCCTGTTGCCGGATCGCAAACCTAACTAGAACATGAGCAGCTGATCGGGCATCTAGTTGTCCGTCTGTAAGAGCATTCCTTCCAGCAGGAGGGCAACAGACGAGGCTGAGGGCTTAACCGCCACATTACCGCTACTCCCCTCACAGTTTTGTGTGAGGTGACAAACGCCTCCATGTGGATTACAGCATTTCTGGCATTTTACAACCAGGTTAGCACCACAATGGCAACACAAAGCTCTGCCACAGTCCACACAGTCGCTCGCCAGACTCTCAAGTTGTGTTGCATTTTTGGATTGATGGAGAGTTTGTGACAGAAAGAAAGCGAAGGGGAAATGTGAAGAAGCGGGGGTGGTAATTTGAGATGAATGTTTTGAGTGAAAAGTTGGTTTAACATTTGACTGTTCACTTTGTTGGTCCCTGTGTTTATGTGTGTGTATTTGTACATGTCTGTGTGTGTGTGTGTGTGTGTGTGTGTGTGTGAGTGTGCACTGTTTGTGTAATGCTGCTGACTTTGCCGGATTCCTGTGTGGATTGGAGTAAATGAGGGCTGTGGAATGTGAGTGGAGGGTAATCATGGTAGACCTTCAGGAGTAACCAGATACCAACAGCCAGACTTCAGAGGAGCGAGAATCCCTCGACGCCGACACACCAACTTCTGCAGGAGACACTTTGGCTGGGACCTAACACCCCCCCCAGCCCTTAGGGGTCCACCCTCCTGCCCTCACGACAGAATTCACATTTTTGCCTGTTTTATCCTGTTTGTGGAGTGGATATCGGACCATTAGATGCACAGTGGCCAATCTCGTGCTAAAATGGCTGATAAATTAATTGAGTCAATTGAAATTGAATTATTTGAAAATTCATTGAAGTGAATTGTACAGAATAATTCCTCAGTTCCCTAGATTTCATTAGATTTTATGGAGAACCGGATAAACAGATTAATTGATAATGAAAATACTTGTTTGTTGCAACTCGCTGCTTTTTTAAATTTGGCAGGACAAACGTGTGTGAGGTCTTTACAGGCTCAGGGTTTTGTTACACTGAAATACAAGGCTGTATGATTCAGTTAAAGATGAATTATCAAGGCTCTCTAAAGTAAATTATTCAACTGGAAGGGTGCAGGCTCCCCCCACCCAAGTCCATGTTATGTTTTCTGAGATTTGAATGTTCAGAACCTACTCACTAGTCTCTACATGTTTAATGGTTTGATGAAAACCAACAGTGTTTGGCATGTCTGTCTTTGAGTACACTGTTATATAAACGAGAGCAGCAGCAATGTCTTTATTCACACGGAACGTTCACTGTTCATGAAAGTGAGATATTGGGTTTGGCTCTTGATTTAGTTGGACACTCAGACTTTACTGCATTTCGTTTTACTTTATTATTCAGTCTGTCACAGGCGAGCTGAGAGGCCCAGCTAGCAAGGCAATTCGCCAGCTTGCTAGTTGTGGTCAGCGCTGCCGTCAAAAACAACTCCGCGTCGGCAAATAATCCAGACATTCAGCGCCCACTACAATGTCTCCTTGCGAGGTTAAACGTGTGGAAATGCTGTAATTTGGCAAAAATTAATTTAGCTACTACTTCCTACTACGGGGCCTTTTTTGCTTTAGCATGCTGCGCTGCTAACAAGCGGCTGACGCCACTGATGTTTTTTTTTCAGAGTTTAGTGTTAATAAAAAAAAAAACTGCATTTACAGATTTCCTAAATCCAGTATGGAGAACACCAAAGATGCGTCCCTGTTACACCAAAGAAACATTTATTTCTTAGTCCCTCTTTAACCATAAAGTCCCGGTCAGTCTTAAACAACAGTTTGGTTGTTGTTGGTTCCAGAAAAGCTAACACTCAACAACAGGCAAAATTGTTGCTTCCATGATCTCAAGATGGAAAAATTGCTCATTATTGATATAAACATCAATTAATGATTTATCGAACAACCGAACGGCTAAACTCTTGCTAAAACGTTCTTTCTTAGAATGTATACAGTGACAGTTAATGTTTTCTTGATAACATTTTTCATTAAAAAAAGTTAAACCCTAAAATCTGAAGCAATTCAGTTTACCGTTATACCAAAAGAAAATCTGAGCTTTTGTTGAGCTGAATTTCGCTCAAGATGTGACAAAAAAAATGACTAAACTATGATTTAAATAACTTCATGCCACATGATCAACTCATTATTGCAGTTACAACTAGTTATTACAGTATTTTTGTACAAAATGTATATTTATCTCCACTTTTCATCTGCGTAATTAATGACGTAATGCTGATTCCTCTAAAAGTTAGACCTGCATGTGAACGCACGCAAACGCAGAAACATGCATGTTGCAAAGGAAATGGTTGATCTTTATCATGCATTCTCGCGATCGTGACCCTGCTGTCTTCCTCCTCAAAACATCCTGTCCAGCAGAGAGAGAGGGAGAGACGGACGAACAGCGGGTGATGCAGATAAGATGGGTTTCACATGATGGTATTTACAATAGCAGGGAAATCTGACAAAATAGCAGAAGACTGCATTCGGTGTATCCATCTATGTTTTTTTCTGCATTTCTATAGTGTTCTTGAACATATTATCTCAACAATTCTGAGCTTGAGAAAAATCTTTTTATTATGCCGACAAAGTAATAAAAATTAGCAACTACAATACTAATGTAGTACTTTGTCAATTCTGCCCCAATTTCACACGAGGAAACGCAATGACAGTCAATGATTCACCTTTTGCAGTGTAGAGAAGAGTATCCCACTTTCATGCTAATTAAGCATTCATGGGACTGAATACAAAAAAAAATAGCTAAGCAGCATCACTAATGGCTGAGGATATCCTCTTCTAATATAGTGGAGTGAGCTTTTCAGAAAAAAACAACTCCTGCTCATGAAGAATTAATCCCTGAGGGAAAATTTGGTGAGTGTCTGACACAAGCAAGACGATAATCAGCACATACTTCAAGTATGTATACAGAAATGTGCATGCGAGTGTGCACAGAAACACACACCAAGATTGGACTTTTTCTACTTTCTTGTACATTGGACCCTGGGGCCTTGTTATACAAAGAGCCAGATCAAAGCAATAGTGCTGTTCTAGGCAGCAGAAAGCGATAAAGAACGTTGAGATGAACGCAGAGACAACTGTAACTTCTTCTTTTTCTCTAATTATCTCCTCACTCGATGCTTGAAAAGCCCAAGTAGCTGACAAACTACCATCTGTGCATCCTTGACACTCCAGTGAGAGCTCTTCCTTGTCTTACAGCAGCAATTGGATGCATCTTTTAGAAGGTGATCAGGGAGGAAGTATCATTAATTAGTTGAAGCTCAAATTATTGACAGTTGACGTTTTGTTTGAAAGTCATGTATCTTTCCAGTAACTCGGCGTGTTTCACTAGACAGTCTGCTTGCAATGCTTCCAGCAGTTTTCTTTTTTTGCCAAAAAGGTTCCTTGAAAAACTTTATATATCCTTTCGTAGTGTCATTAACAGGATATTAGGGTATTGAGGTTTCTGTTCACCTCTTTTTTTAAGATCAAGATTAGTTTACTTTGATTTAGACATGACATTTTATGATGTATTCCATATTTCCGAAGAGCTTTGGCCAGTGGTTCAACTCCTGGACTTCAAAGAAGAATATTGTAACTTAAATAAAAACTTGGATTAATGTTTTGTTTTTGTTTTTTCACTCAGAAAACATACTGAACAGGTTGTGTTCTGCTGCAAAGTTGCAGTATAGCAACTTTAGTCTACATTTATTGTTCCCTTATCCACCATTAAACCCAAACACTATGTTTTGTCTTTCAAACACTCACAAATAGCTGTTTTGAGCTCACTACTAAGTTTTTTTCACTGCTGCATCACTTTTAGAATGCAGAAAGAGCCAGCCATGTATATTTAGCTCGAAGCTAAAGGCACCCCATAGCCACCAACTACAAATAACCACAAAACTGTCCAAAAACCTCTGTCTACACACTCGAGAGTGTCTTTCATCTACCTATTGTTTTATTAAGCCCACAAACACTTTGATTTCAGCTAAAAACAAACTAAAATGCTGAAGATTCTATTGAGACAAGTATTCCTGTTCCCCTGTCTAGCAATGACCATGAACTTCTTCATTTGACAAAACTCCACTTAGTACGGAGAAACTTCTTCTCCTCCTGCCATCAGCTGGCATCACGTCATGGCGAGCTCAAGAGACCCATTTGATAGTTCACTTCAAATTCACTTTTTGGTTGAAGTTTGGCTGTGAAAATGTAAAATTTTCATACGGTCCAACCTGACCTCTTCAAAAGATTTGTTTTGATCTGCTCTGTCCAACAACTTCGAGGGTAAACAGAAACAATGAATGACAATCATATACCTCTGCCAAAGGGGATATGACGTCACCTGATCTGGATCAATGCTGAACGCTAATCAATTGTTCCTCGAGCCGAGTTCTATTGTCCTACCAGATTTAATGAAATCCATATCTCTACCTCTGTTATTTGGGTGAATAACCTCGCGAAGACATTTGTTACGCACACTCACGGCTTGAGTTGTTTATGAAGAAGAGCCTGCTGGAACAGTCAGTCGACAGAGAAGCTGTAAGGATGTAATAATCTTCAATAGCCATATTTCCATTAATGTTTAATATGGATTTTGAAGTATTGTATTAAAAAAGAAATGGAAAAGAAAGGGAAATGGGCGTTTTTACACTCCCTTGAGGTGGTTTATGTAGAAATGTATGGAAGTGGTGGGCATTTAAGTCAAAGAATAGAATAGAAAGAACGATATGCTCGCAAGAACATGCAGAGACTTTTGAACTTAGGGTGACTTGATGCATTTTAATATTTGAGTTTGAGGGCGAAAACCACTGTTCAAATATGTACATAGTAATTTTGGGTAGTTTGTGATGATATCCAATCACAAATTTGCTTTGAATATTTAATCTATGCTAGTTAATGTGCTCTGAGCAGGAGAAAGAGCAGCACTTGTTGTGAGGAAGCAACTGGAAATGAGCAGAAATTCCTAATTTCTTTTGTCAATTTTCTGAAAGGTTGTAATACATTAAAATGAAATCCTAATGCACTGAAATTGTGCAAAGCAGATCACCTCTATCTCCTCTCCTCCCTTCCTTCAGCCTCCTTCTTTGTGACTCAACTTCACCCGTCTGTCCTTGGCGTCCCCTCCCGTCTCCTCTCCCTCTGAGTGGTCCCTTCCTGTTGCCCTTTTCCAAGCATGAGCCAATGATGGTGACGTACTTCCATGTCATACTGGGCAAACTCTACTCTCCAAACAAACACACTGATAGAGACACACTAGTGGAAAACGGATAGAGAAGGGAAAAGTGCGAACAAGAAATGCCAGAAAGTCCTGAGATGATTTGATTTAGTGTGCGGTGATGGAGGTATTGTGGTAAATGTACAATTACAGTATCATTCCTAAAGATATTTTCTCCCATAGTTTCCTTAGACATAGACTATAACTACAAATTTCCCTGAGAAACTCTATGAAATGACAGAGATTTTTTTTCACATATTTAATACTTTTCTGGTAAAGTAATGAGAGTACATTAGCTGATCTGGCTACTTCTGGTTAGCCCTCTGCTAACAAATGAGGATAAATACTTTAATCACCCCTTCAGGCTTTCCAAATGCTATTAGACTGATTTGATCAAATTATGGTATAGAAACAAGTAATTCAGAAAACAAAACTCAGAAAAAAATGTATCCACTAATTTTATAGCCACAAAATCAGGACGTGGCCAAGGAGCTTTACAGCAGTGCTAGCTACTTTAGCTACTTCCAGTTAGCCTTTCGTTAACTTGAATTTGGATACATAATTGAATGGGTTTGTTCTTCTAGACTTAAGTGTTATCAGACCAAGTGGATCAAATTATGGGAAAGAAACAAGCAATGAACTATACTCTTTTATAAAAATGTATCCTCTGTTTTACAGCCATAACAGCAATGTTTCCTCTACAGCAACGGTGGAGCTAGCTACATCTGGTTAGCCCTCTGCTAACTTGAACGTAGATAAAAAATCAAATCGTGCATTGCAAATGTTATCAGACCAACTCTTGATAGTGAGCAAATCTTTTCACCTATCAGTCTTCCAACCAATCAGTCTTTTGTCAATATAAATCTGGGGGTGTCTTCTTGGGCTTTGTGTGACTTATGGAGGGGTTACACATAAAATCATAGACAGCATTGTCAACTGACTGAAAATCCATACCCCTCGTCAGTGCAGGATGAGTCATCAAACATTTTGTTTCTACATGGAGAGAAAACACATGCAAAGATACTCTGATACAGATTTTTGGAGAAATATTTGGCATATATAAAGAGATAAATGAGCAGTTATCAGAGGGATACAGGTTTAAAACGGTAAAAAAAAAAAAAAATTTGTTTCATGGAACCTTCAAAGATTGATAAAAACCTAATTTTTGTGTTCCTGACAATCCTATTACGTGCTAATGCATGGGTTTCGGTTCCATTTCAGCCAACAATTTGTATTGATAGAAGACCGTGAAAACTGTTGCTCTGTTCAGTGAATCTGCTTCCAAAAGTTCACATAAAATGTTGTCTCATATTTTTTTTTTTCCCAGTAGCATATTGACAAACACTCTAGATTCTCACGGTCGCAACATGATGGAGCTAATCATAAATTGTCTGGTGGTACGTTTTCATCTTTTCTCTCTCTCTCAATTACACTTTGCTCTTTCGTTTGTGCAGTGATGCTTGATATTGAATGGTACGAAATGAAACACTGGAGAGAGAGAGAATTCAGCTGAAGTGAAGCAGATGCTGGCATTCATCCAGTACCTGCCATCGTGCATCTGGGTTACAGAGGTTATCGAGAACAATGAGGGACAGCGAGA
>NC_141338.1:7728304-7865804 GCF_037954235.1 Aulostomus chinensis
GGCTGCAGCCAGGGCCTCGGCCCTGCCACCCGAGGAGGTGGAGAGGGCAGAGGCAGGAGTGTGAAGAATCTAGTTCATGTTACTCCCTGTGTCAGAAAACCAATAACAACATTTCAACATAAGAGCATCATCAGATAAATACAACCCCAATTTTGAAGATTTATCAAACATTTTATTGTCACCCAGCCAAATTATACATTTTGACAAGTTTGGTACCCACATTTGACCAAATGTTTCTAACTTTCACCAAACCGAGAGGAAGGTATGTTTCATTTGTTCAGCTGTCAGAAGCATCATAGACACTTTATCCCTCCAGTTGCTACAAAATATAAACATACAGAAAGGGTTATTTTTAGTATAAATATTTTGACAACAGTTGACCGTATTGCACTACCCCACAGATGACGTGTCTATAGAACTTTGGCTTCATTAGCTGTATGAGTTAGAAAGTTCATGTTGCGTCATCCAGAGTTTCTTTTGGCTCTTTTGTCTGAATGAAATGATATAAACACGAAGTGGAGGGCGTGTTGAGTGTGCATGCCTCTGCCTATGTTAGCTCAGCCAAACCTCACGAAAAAAACTTTTTTTTTTTTTTTTTACACAAAATGTTTCTACAATGTGTTCTTCCTCGGGCCGTGTTACACACCTCCGAGATGTTTGGTAAAAATTTGGCTGCATAGTTTTTGCATAAATATAAAAAAAAAAACTGACAAAAATGAAGGTATCAAAGCTGTAATACATGACATTGTGAACATGATTTCTTCTGAATCAGGTCTGATTTATCGTGGCAGTGGTAGCTCTTTAAGGGTGAGGGTTAGCTTCCTTGATCCCTGTTACTTCTCAGCATCATCAAGGTTTATGCTTTGTTAGACAGTCACTAGAAACAGTGACATACTTTGTTTCAAAATCAAAAGTATAATATCATTAAAACCGAAGTGTGAAGACAAAATATTTGTTGTGAACCGAGTAAAAATAATCAGAATGTGGGAATCTCTATAAGTGTTACATAATTTATTATTTCCACCTCCTTTTCCTCGATATACATCATCCTCTTTACCTTTTGACAGCATGTGTCAGTAAAGCGACCTCTCTTGTGGATTCATGGTAGCGGCTGTGTGTCCTACCAACTGAGCCACACACAAATCCCCCAGACCATTTACTGTGGAATGCTGAACTCACACTGAACCACCACTGTTAGTGGAGCTGAAAAGCACATCCAGTTCACAACATTGATTTCACTCAGCCAGTCAATTAGCCAGCCAGTCTGTCATCCAGTCATCCAAGTGGCCGGTCTGCCTTTTTTTTTTTTTTTTTTCGTGGAACATTTCAGTTGGGTGTTTGGGTGTGAGTGAGCATTAGGGATGCGATTTGAAGAAGATTACCAAGGACCAGAAAGCTGCCTTGGGGCTTCATGGGCTTTTCAACAGAGCTGCTGCTGCCCCGGCTGCATTAGTCGAGGAAAGATGTGGTGTGTGTCACTCTCTCTTCCTCTTCATGTCACTGTGTCTCACTCGTTTGCTAAGTGGTTCAGACATCGGAAAAAACATGTCTGAAGGGCTCCTCTCTTCTCTTCTCTTCTCTTCTCTTCTCTTCTCTTCTCACCACCTCATCTGAGAACCCCCCCCCCATGTGTGTGCACTGACCTCTGGGGAAGTAGCTAGCACAGAACAGGACATCTGGCCTAATTATTCATGCTGCTAATACCCTCATCTGTCCGGGGACAGAACACTATATTACAGTGGCAAAGTTCCGTGCCGTGGGGAGAGGTTGAGTCTGGGGTGATGAGTGTGGTGCATTCTCTTCTCTAGCTAGTTATGTTGCCGTGTGAGTTAATAAAGGTGTGGTATGATGGAGTGTGTCATTAGTGCCCCTTTTGTTGTGATCACAGTTTTGTTCACAGGCTTGTTTGGAATCTATTATGGAGAATGGAGCTGTTAGCGTTGGCTGCTTTTTTTTTTTGTTTTGTGGGGGGGTATTTTTTTGGCTGTTGTTGGTCTGCACTTTAGTGTTTATTCATGTGTGTGTGTGGTGGGATGGTCGTACCTCAGGCCAACAATGACTGTGCAAACACATATTAATGACTACAGATTCCCAGTATGACAATTAGTCACGGCAGTATCACGCTATATATACAAGTGACCGTTAGCAAGACTGGGATCTCCCGAAGAGGTTAGCGTAGATGCTGCTATAGCTTTAGATAGCCTACATCAGAAATGGAGAGTATTTCTACTCTGAAACGAGTCTAAAGAAGGGCAATTAAGGCTTTTCTTGATGGAAAAGATTTTCTGCCCCTCTCCTGACTGGCTTTGACTTCCACATCAGTTCACTGATCTGATTGGTTGATGTCAGCCAGTAGTAGACAGGTGGTTCATCGCAGTGTGTGCGAACAGTTGTCAAATTGACAGTCAATTTAAGATGTGTATAGATAATATAAATACTATTAGCTTTTCAACTTGATTGAGAAAGTTAATGTCATACTTATGTAGTTCATTGGATCCAGACTCCAACCGAAATACCAGTGTTTTAAAGGCTATTTTCTTCTCCATTTGTGGAAGAGATCCAATTTTCCTGGGGACTGAATTCAACGTAACACGATAGAGTTACTTTGGCATCATTTTGTTGCAATTAAATCGCAGCTAAATCTATCGTAAATGAATGCATCAGCCATTCAAACACTGTTCCTGGAGAGAGTTGAATCATTTTTCATATCAATTTCATCATTTTTATTGCTGCTGTTCGGTCTGACTCTGGATTAGTTTTTGGACTGAAGTTCCACCAGTACAAAGCATCAATATGGTTATTTAGGTGAGCTGATGATGGACTGAAACATCAAAAAATAAAAAACCCCATCCAATGTATGGAGGTCACGCCGGTCCTGCTTCTTCTGATCAGACCGGAGGGATGAATACTTGCACTAAAGTCACGTGAGCTGCCAGAATGTGTCCCAGCATCCTTGATCATTTCCATAAACTACTTTTTTACAGCCAAGACGACAAATTTAGTGCAGACAAAAGCAGTTTGAGAGACCTTGTTTTGCAAGAGTCTTTTAAGTCTGCAAGATTTCACCCACACAGGAAGTGGTGTACGTAATTGGGGCGGCTTTTTTTTTTTTTTTTAAATGTGCATCACATCCTTCAAATTAACGGTTGCCACATACCTGTCCTGTTGCCTTCAGATAAAATGACTGTCGGGATTATACAACTGAAAGTGATGGGTCTCGCACTGCATGTTAAAGTCTGCGGATGACGGATACCCTTCTTTCCTCAGCAGAGACTCGGCCTCTCAATGGCCATAATCACACACTGATGTGCATTTAGTCATGTGTAGCGGTTGAAGACTTTATATTAAACTGACAAAGGGAAGCATTTATGTGATTTTTCTTTCTTTTTTTTGGGAGAGCTAGTCGTGGGAGTGCCTTTGCTATGTAAAGCTATTTTCACAGCTTTACTTAGCATGTCTTGGCATTGGTGGCTGGTTTGAACAGTTGGGAGCACCGAAGGCTGCATTTATACCAAAATGACACTGATTGCTACCTGCACATGCCTCCAGTGTCCTCCCTGCTCAGCGTAGCATTTGAGATGTCAAAAAGAACCACTAAGGACGTGAAGGCTTGAGAGTTTTGAGTGAACGAAACAAGACCTGGCATTCATTGCAGCTTTATCTGTATATGAAGAGGATTGAGAATGGGACTGGCCTCTTACATCATGTTAAATCCTAACAAAAATATGTTAACACGAAGAAAACAAACATACAAACCAGTGGGTGAGTCAACATGAAATCCAATATGTAGCTGCTGTGCCAGCTAACCCACAACTGAACCCGGAGTGTGACAGAGAGTGTGAGACAGAGAGGAGGAAGAGGAGGAGGAGGTGTGGGAGCGACAGAAAAAAAACCTGATGAGAAATTCAGCGTGTGTGTGTGTGGGTCTGTGTGTGTGGTTTGTGAGTGCGCGGGTGTGTCCATGTCACCTCCTCTCTCTGCAACACAAGTTGTGAGGGCGACAGCCCGTGAGGGAACAGGAAGCAGAGGAGACTATGAAGGTGTGAGTGTGTGTGTTTGTGTGATGGTGTGTGTGTGCATGTGTGCATGCGTGAAAGGGTAAAAGACGACCAGCCTGTCTAGCAGACTGGCACTCGATTCTATTATTAGGATCGATATTTCATGTCTTCTAACCTTTCAGATAATAAAAAACACATGAATAGCTTTTATTATAAAACAAACTGTAATTTGTTGCAGAAGAATTAATTTCAGAAAAATAATTTAATTGAGATTTCTGTATTGAAAGAGTTAACTGTTTACGTGAGGGCTGTGTGCGGGGGGGGGGGGTGGGGTTGTCTTTCAACAGCAATACAAACCGATTATATTCTCTAAAGGAGTGTTTATTATTACTTTTCATTCACAGGTGGTGTGTCGTTTGTTTTCCAGTTGTTGAAGCGGTTAAGATTCTCAGTCTGGAGTCCATTAAAATATCCTATTTCAGACCATTTTCTGCTTTGTTTCAGATATAATAACAACAATACTTTAGATTTATGTAGTGCCTTTTAAGAGACACAAGGACCCTTCACAAGAAAAAAACAAAAAAACAGATTAGAGAACATGTAATATGTAATAAAAAAAACAAAAACCGTGACTCATCAGAAAGAAAATGTCAGCGTGAACACATCAGTTCTCAAGCAGACTTCCTTGTTAGGATTTCAAACATGTCATTCCAGCTTGTCGCCATCCCTCAGCTAGAGACGTGATGTCCAGATCAAGAAGTCATTCCCAGTAACAGTAAGTTATCTCCTGTAGGGCTGGAGCAACTATGAATAGACGTCTATGAGATGTCTATAAATGAACGTATATTTGACGTCTATAAATCAACGTATATTTGACGTCTATAAATTGACGTATATTCTAAATGATCTATGAATAGATGTATATTAGACGTCTATAAATAGACGTCGATTAGACTGACTTGAGTTGTAAACCCCCGAAAATATTAAAAAGTAAATTAATAGAAGTTGCTGCTGTAATTTAATTCTTTTAATAAGCCATGTTCCTTGCTATGCTCCCAGGTGTTGAACAGGTGAGATGCGTCATCGTGCACTACTGATGTTGCTCACATTGATCCTCAGTGTGCTCAGGGAGCTTGTGTGTATACCCAGACACATGAAAAATTAGAGGGAACAATGCTCGCCACCATTCTCCTGAATCTCTCAGCTCTAACGGGATGAGAAAGGCATCAGTATCTGGGTAACTAGAAATGCTCTACAGCGACACTAGCGGCTGGCAGACCTCAGTGCTCTTCCTGTAAAGTGCGGAACACGGGGGATTTGAATGGGGCTTCATGTATCGATACTCACGGCTGAAAAATCGATACTCTCAGGGGAAACAAAATATTGATATGTATCGCAGAATCAATAAAATTGCTTAGCCCTTATCTCCCGACACTTTCCAAACAGAGCAGCTCTGAGCGAAAGACTGTCTTTTGCCGGGGAGAAACATGGGAGCAGACTCTAGGTGGGTGGCCACCTGCCTTGACCAGTTGGGTTGAGAGGCAGCATGGATATTTGCAGCAGCAAGATGAAGCCCTCGTACCTGCTGGATAAACCACAGTTCCATGCAGACGCATCATCCGCCCTCCCGCTGCTCTTGTTCAAGGTTAGTGACAGTGAAGTCAGCAAATGTGTTTTTACACGTTTTTTTACAGCCGCAATAGTGTGTTTTTATTCAGGTCGCCATTTAATGAAATGATCCAGTGAACACACAAGGCAGCAGAGATGATTTTGGTGATTAGCTTTAACATTAGAATGGGTCCACAAGGTAAAATTACAGATTTAATATCCAAGATTTAACATGATAGTCACACTGGTCGACACTGTAACTCTCTGTTTTGGCTGGGTGACACTTACGCTGTATTAGAATATCCAAGCCCCCAGTTCTCCCCCGTGGAGCCACATTGCATTTCTCTGAGGTGCTAAGCTAACCTCCCCTGATAGGTATTAAACCACACGTTGTTGGTTTGGAGGACCGTCGTTGAGCTCCTACACCGTTGTTTCTTAAAAAAAGAAAAGAATAGAATCTTTCAAGTAAGGAGCGAGTGACAATGTAGTTAAACTTCAAAGGTCATTTGCAGAACTTAGCCCAATACACAGAATAATATTTATTCATATGCCTAACACAAAACAATATGAAACTCACTCAAAAAGCATACTTGATCAAAAAGAAACCCTTATCAAAAGGAAACTTGAATGTTTGATTTCTTTGCCTATATAGCATACACACCCTACACAGCAAATGTGAATAGCATACATAAATGCATCACAGGTTTGCTTGGGTGTATTTTTTTCCTACTTCAGGTGGCACAGTTGCAGTATTCATGCAGAGGCATTAACAGGATTGAGCTATTGCTTGATAGATGTGTGTGGCGTGAGAGAACACACCCAAAGAGAGGGGCAGGCTAGGGCAACATATTATTCAAACACTGAACAACAGATGTACAATCTGTTCTCTCTCTCGTAAAAGCCGGTGCTGCTGACCAGGCCTTCAACTCTGATGAAACTGAATAATCTGTCACAAGGAGGTAAAAAGTCCGCCGTTGTTGAATATTTGAATCCTTTTATCCGCTTGTGGAATAATACTGCCATATTCTATGCTATAGAACGAAGTGCCTATCTTGAGCAAGTGTTTATCCATCCATCCATCCATCCATTCATCCATCCATCCATCCATCCATTCATCCATTCATCCATCCATCCATCCATTCATCCATCCATCCATCCATCCATCCATTCATCCATCCATTTTCTGCCCCCTGCTATTGTTTACCACAGAACTTATTTCAGGCTTTTACTCAAACCCATTCGAAACTCCTTTTGACTTTGAGATGAGGGAACTGGATGTTAATACTTCTTCTATCTGTGGTTTAGGACTCATGCCTGCACTTCTCCATGTCGTTCATAACTAAAGCCCCTTTCCCACCGGCCAGGTAAACTTCAACTGGGTTTTATTTAGTTTAAAAAAAGGACCATGTGCACTTCTACATTAGTTATTTGCGAGAAACTAAAAGATGGGTGAGCCATATTCAGTAGTAAGATAATTTCGTATTTAATTTGCAATACAAAAGACACAGTTACCATATTTCAGTTGAGCATCAGTGAACCAGCTTAAAAGACAGTACATTTGTTCAACCTGAATGAATTGAATTAGCATTCAGTCCCAGGTCAAACGGTCCTCTAGTGTGTCAGCTCGGCTCTGATTGGCATTGATGGGAACACAGAACCTGTGTGAAAGCAGTCTTTCACAGCCGGCGTCCAGCACTTCCCAACTCTGGCTCACGTACCGCGAACGGTCAGAGCTCCGCTATCAACAGTCTACACAGATGAATGACGGCTTGTGGCCTCCACCGGATACTTCCTTGTCGTTATGTCATCCAAGTCACATATTCAACCAGTTTGAGTTCAAGAAGCGGCGCTCTAAAATCCATGAGTCAGCACTGAGTTTAAAAAATACACTGCAGCTAAAAATACAACAGCAACACCACTATCCTCCATATTGCTTTTACTGCCGCTACTAAGGATTATATGGAGAGATTACATTCCTGAAAAAATACACACGGGCAACTCCTCATCTCCTAGCGGTAGGAACTAGATCAATTATCTTTAATTAACTGGTGTCCTCTGGTCTGAACAGTCTGTGTGTACGTGAGTGTGTGCAGCGGGAAAGGAAATATGTATTTGCAACATTGAAGAACTTTTTTTTTTTTTTTGGACGAATCATGGAACCCAAAATATTTTATAGTTTTACTAATTTGCATTCTATACCACACTTCTTACAGTCAGACACATACAGAGATACAGATATATCTGTTATACATATACTGCCTGGCTGATTTATCAGTCTAGTTCTAATGGGCACTACTGAATTACTTTTTTGAGCTTCATTTGTGTCTGGCAAGCTACATGAAGACACAGAAATGGTCGTGGCGGTGGAATAAAAAAGTAAAATCCTCCATAAGTCATGTGTGGTAGGGAAAGAAGTTGCATTCTGTATTCATGATCTCCCCCCAGCCAGCAGACACGATCCGGAGCGCAGCTGGCAGCCAAGAGTTGATGCTGGCGTGTGTGTGTTTGTGTGTGTGTGTGTGTGTGTGTGTGTGTGTGTGTGTGTGTGTGTGCACGCGTGCGCATGGTGGCTGCATCTAAAGTAGCCCCTGTTGTACACTCATGGCATCATGATTCAATTATATAGAGCCAGTGCTTTGCCTGAATATTAATCTGGGGGCCCAAACTTAATTTGTCTGGCGATGGGGGACACAAGCCCATCTGGCTGTATGGTAAGTGTGACTCTGTGTGTGTGTGTGTGTGTGTGAGAGAGAGAGAGAGAGAGAGAGAGAGAGAAAGAGAGGGGGTTGTCTGTCTATTGTGAGACACAGAGGGACCTGTCACCCTGTTCTGAGTAAGACAGATCAGTTTGTAGACGACACACACACACACACACACATACGCTCATCAACACGCACTCCCCAGAGACCAGAGGAAAGAGAAAGGGAGAAAGAGAAAAAAACAATTCAGAGAAAAGGAGAAAAAAAGGAATGACAGCATCCTTTAAATTGTGGCCAAATGCCCACTTCCTGTTGACATGAATGGTGTCATTTTTATCAGGTTACTGTGGATTACGACAAACATCCTTTCTATCCTTTTCCTTTAGATTTCTTCATATTCACCATAGTGACCACATAAAACTCTTCCAGGATCAGTTGAACACAGTGTGCGAGCTGAATATCCACAATCCCCTGCAGGTCAAGTGGGTACCCCCCCCCCTTGTCACTTTGCCTACAGTCCTTTGGGACAGAGGCAGCACCCTGGGGCATGAAGGCAACCTCTCCTTGACCTCCCTGTGTGTGGATGACCTTCCTCTGACGTGAAAGGTTAGCTTTTATACTGGCGCTGAGGTCAATGGCGGGGACTGAGAGGAAAGAGACTGAATAGAGGGGAGACAGGAGGTGGGGTGTGGGTGTGGGGGTTTGGACTGGAGAAAGAGATAGGGGAGAGAGCTGGGACAAAGAATAAAATGCAGGAGTGCGTGCATGAGTTGGATGGGGTTGGGAAATTAACAGTTCATGCAGCGTGTCTAGCACATTCTGCTTCACAGATCTGTTGTTGTTCTTTTGCTCGTCATCAGGAAGGCCACAGGGCAGAAGAGGGGCGATAATGCAAGGTGACAGACAGAAACACACACACACACACAACCACAAGCCTGAAAGCATGACTTTTTGCACATGCATAGCCAGTTATTTGTTGAGTTTTTGTGGGGTGAGAGACGGTGTGTTTTTCAAGAAAAGGCACAAAGAGGTTTGACTAGAGAAGGATGAAATTTGTATTTCTGATGGGTCCGTTTTTCATCTTATTCATGACAAAAAAAAAAACACATCATAAATGTTAATTACTTGATACCACAATTAAAATGAAGCAACACCTTTCTCACAACAGATTCAATAAAACATCATCCCTACGAGGTGAGTTTTTATTTATAGTATTTTATTCAGGTGAGTGTGTAAACATAATAATCATTCAAATTAAATCACAATTCCGACCTAATTCTTAAAATCACACTGGAAACTATGAAATGTCAACATGTAACCTGTTTGCTGTTAAGTTTTATTAAAAAAAAGACTTTATTTTTGCCATACTTGTTATTGCACATATAAGATTGGGAAAGCAAATTTCAAAATTGTGTCAATTTTCAAAGTCATTTAGAGAAAGAATTAACTGTCAGGGATTTTTATGCTGCAGTATCCTTAACATGCAGCTGCTGGTAGGTATAGCAACATATCAGCAGCCTAGTTACATGTAATTAAGAGTGAAAATAAGAAATAAATACATGAAAAGTAGACCTGCACATCTGCAGAACAATGCAGTGAACATTCAAATCTTGTCATTTGTATATTTCTAAACAAAATTCAAGCGCTCCAATCCATCTACAATACATCACTCTATCTGTATAACTTGAGATAAATATCCAAATAAAATTCAAGAAGTACAAATTAAGTTTTTCTTTGCAGCATTTCATCAGTGCCGCTTGTCTTAAGTTTTTGCCATAAAACTTTAGGCAAAAGGCAAATAAAAGAACTATGTGTGTGGAACATGAACATTAAGTTTGAGGTAAGCAAACATGGCGAACGTTAGCTTTGCTGCAGCAAATATACGTTAGCTTCTTACTAGCTTTCAGTATTTCCAAAGGAAGACTTTTTGTCTATGCTTCTATCTGGAGGCTTAATGATGAAAACCCTGAAGACTTGACTTGGACCTGCAAAAGAAGACATATATGGCACATATTGAATGGGTAAAGGCCGTAAACTTAAAGCATATTTATTTTGCTAAGAAAAAAAAAAAAGGTGGCCCAGGATTTATCTGCTTCGGGATTTAGGCTCCCTCTCCATCAGGTTTCTTTAAAAGGTCTCTCTAAACACACAAACAAACACGCCTGAACCTTCTGTTTGTCAGTGCGCAGTTTAAGACGTGTGCTGACTTGGATATATCAGCCAAGCCTGTGGCTCAGTAATAACAGAGGGCTGAACAGGTTTTTCCACCTGTTTGTTAATTCTCACACTTTGGTGTTTCCTTTGGCTTGGAGGTGTGTGTTAAGACAAACTAAAGTTTAATTACTGGCCGTGCAGTCACTCCCCGTACATGTTAGTCTGTACAGTAAATACATACCGGAGAGGAAAAGGTGGATTCAATTGCCACATGGATGAAACGCCAACTCTCTGACTCCTTTCTGAAGTCGGAATGATCAAGAATGAAATAATACATTTATGTACCTTGTTTGTGTGTTTCTTCTCCATTCCTTGACATTCCCTATTCCCATGTTTTCTGTCTCCTTGACTACCCCACCACCACCTGCCTCAATCACAATTGAGATCAATAGTATCAGCCATTATAAAAAGACAAAACACATACCAAAGAAGATGTTAGCCACAATGGTCGTGTTCCATAATGTCCAATCAATAATATAATCAATCTGTCCAGGAGAGTCACAAATTATGATAAGCAATCAAGTCCAATAATGTCTCACCATAACCAGCCCAGCACGGCCATATCAATACTGCACCAATCGGTTAAAAAAAAATCAATCACGTCTATCTGATTGTCTAAAGGGTTTATCAAGAAGTTGAGGGATTCTTCACATTTGTGATCAAGGTGAGGTCTTAAAGTTGAAATTGATCAGTACAAAAGCGATCGATGGAAAATTTCCAAACCAATTATAAACAAATTAGTTTTGCATGGTCACATAGTTGCTTTTACAAAATGGGATCAAAGCTTGTGAGCCAACACTTACATCATAAGACTGCTTTTGAGTTGCCTTGGGGGGAAGCTTTTTTTTTCTTTTTTTTTCAATCTTTTACTTTTCAATCAGTGCTTATTTTCATGACTTTCTCAGAGGAAGCAAACTGGTGAGTTTCAGGGTTTTGTTTGTGTGGCAGCAGAAAATACAGCGAGGCTGTGAATGAAACAATGAATATTTGTGACAAATGTGCAAAGAGGTGGCATGAAGACAGACAAAGACCAGCTTCCATAAACAGACTGTTTCTGAGAACGGTTGTGATCGTGTCAAGGACTGGGTATCATGCACAAATGTTCACCAGTACTTTTACTCATACCTGATACTTTTTACTACACCGTTTAAAATAATTTTTTTACAGCAGCGTGTTAAAAACCGTTGGTCGTATTTTTCAGTTTGGTGAATGTCAGAATGAATCAAAATGTCATTAGTTGTCAAAAAAGTGTCGATTTCCAGGTGCCTCTGCAGACTCTTTGTTCAGCATTTCCAGATCAGCTGTATTTCCAAAGCCAGCCATGCATTTGGAAACACAAATATTGTGAAGAGCGCTGTCTGCTTCAAGTTGTAAAAGTTGCAACCACACTTGAGATCTTTTTCAGCTGCCCATTGCTCTGACTGAGCCACATGCCTTCTCAGGTATCAAAATTTGGCATGATTGATTTAAAATCAATCGGTACTTGGTAGAATCAATGTGATTTTGTCAGTATAAAAAACTCATTTTGTGTGTGTGTGTGTGTGTGTGTGTGTGTTTAAAATTCAGAGCTCCAGCCTGGAGTCATTCCTCTAAGAAGCGTGGTGCGGTTGTGTTGACACCAAATAATGTCGCTATTGTAGCACCCGGTGCCGCCAATCTCGGCATCAGCCCCGGCGTCTCCAAGAGAGGCCTGAATGAGACGATGAATGACCCTTTGTTCTGCAGGCCTCTCGTCTAGTGCAATGCAAGCGCAGCCATGCAGGACAAGACACACACTGTTGTAACATCCTCTCATCTGCTGGATACTTTTGGTCTGGTAGAAGCCAGATTGAAACATTACGTCTGTGTTTGACAGAGATCACATTCACACTCACGCACACACACATGCATCAATGCACCGACCTTGGGACATGGCTAATGAATGACTTTAAAGAGGTGAGAGATGCTCAAGACCACACATTGTAGTTATCCTGTCTTCTATTGGCATTTCACTCACGTCCTAATGCACAAAAGGTATACATTTAATGAAAAGCATACCTCGTGGATGAAGAGTAGCAGGCCGTACAGCACGCGCAACGTATCTGATATCATCAAGCTTGTTATTATTGTCATAAAGGAACAGTAATATACACTGTAACCTCAGGGAGTCATAAAGATGCTCTAATGGAAATTCAACGCTTCACTACTAATCTCATTTTTAACAGCAGTTTAGGAGAGTGCCTCTGCCAGGTTGACAGAAATGTAAAATTCTTTGCGAGTAGAAAACGTGTTGTTGTTTTTTCAGCTCAACATGATGAAATTTAAAGTTTCTCCCCTGCACTCAGCAAATGCCCTGGGAGACGCTCGTGGCAGTCGATTGCTGGGCTGCTGATTTGGTTCCTCATGCTGCCTCTGGGTTGGTAGGGCGTCCCTACACACTCAGTTGGCCCTGTCCGTAGAGCCTCCTCTGGTTAGCCGGAGCACCTGTCTGTTCTGTGGTGCTCAAGCGATAGATTGGTCCACGATAGATTGGTACGTTTTTCTTTGGCAATGTAGAATTGGTGAGAAAACAGTTTGAAATTTCCTTAAAAAGATTTTTTTAAGAACGGTCCTCTCCAACCCTCCACTGGGAGGGGAAGAAGAAATTGATTTCTTGAGCAGAGTAATGATTCGTTTCCATGTATGTACCCCCTCCAGATATACATATTGATAGAAACGTCACCTGATTAAACTGAGGTGAGAGGCTGTTTCACCACCTCTTCAAGTACAATATCTGCATGGACCACTGAAGAGATTGCTTGAGGAATATTAATTGCCTGTTAACTAATCTGTAGAATGTTAGCTTGTTTTTTTAAAGCACTTGTTCTGTCTGTCTGAAATCTGCTTCAAAAATACAGTTTTTGCTAAAGCAAGGCAAATATCTGACTGGAAAAAAAATGGGAGAGGAGCTTTGTACACAGAGGAGATCAGAGGTCTCCATTGGGGATAAAGGAACTACCGGTGTTTTTTGGACACCAGAGGTGTGTATCCTGAAATGAGGGAAACGTGAGCAGCAACGTAAATGCTTCTTTTCCTCAACACACACACACTGTCAGTAGGTCCTACAAGCCGGACTGGCTCTTGTTTGGACATTACGTGACCCTCTGGCCACCCACATTACATCAGATAAAGCCTCTTGATGTGTGTGGTTGCTCTGCAGAGGGTGTGTGTGTGACAGGTGAACGCTGCTTTGCCAGACTCCAGGGACTGTGTGTGTGTGTGTGTGTGTGTGTGTGTGGGAGGATATGTAACAGAGCCAGTCATATTTGGGATATCCAGTGCCTTGGTTTCCCAAAAAAGGATCAAAGGGGCTGCTTTTGTCATGATGGGTCATAATGAGATAGTGGGAGAGGATCAAAATGTCATAAGAGTCTTCTGGGAAGGATACAACATCTGTATGGCTGTGTTGTCACACTGATTCTTTGTATGATGGTTTTTCCCGTCACATTCATTGTCAGAACAATTTCTCTATGTGTCAGGATGACCAATTATTCCCATCGACGTACTGCTTGGTCTCTGTTGTCAGGCGACTTGCATGAGTGCGGGAATGGATTCAATTAAGGCTTTGACATAAGTGTCAAGAAATCTCAAACATGTTGATGCAGTTGTCAGGCTACAAAAACAAATATGTCATCACAGCATCTTTATCGGCTCAGCTCAACTGGAATGCATAATGAGCTGGCCTTCTTCAGACCAGCGGATGAATTGAGCCCTCGGGAATCAAGCTGGGTGTCGAGGCCAAGTTAAAATAGTGGCAGGGTGCAGGATAAATTCATGAAGGATCAGATTAGTAGGTGTATGGGTGTATATGTCCTCCAATATGCACTGATATTGAACTTTTTTAAATGGATGCAGTGGAAGTTCATTATTTCAGCGCACTGATTTAAAGCTCCTTTTTAAAATAAACAATATCTCCATTACTTATCTTAATCAGGAGGTTTATGGGATCATTACTGTGTGTTTACGTATATCTTGAATTATAAGGAGGATCTCCGTTGTGTGTTTGAAAGTCGAGAAGCACCTGATTGAATAATTTCATCCCCACTGATATTAGCTGAGGGCTAAACCTGCTTGTCTGGTTGTTGGAAGTCTCAAGTGCCCTTGTAGTTTACCCCATCAACTCATAATAAAACGATGAATAGAAAGGTGTTTTTTCAGCTGCTAAAAGAATAAAAGCTCAAAGCTGTTGTGGTTTATTTTTAGGAAGATAATCACAACAAATTTTTATAAACAGAAATGTTTCCTGGCTGTGAGAACGAGTTGTGCCAGCTGGCCTTGTCGAGGCACTGGAAATGTAGTAATCGCTACCAATATCGCTCAGCTTCCCTTTGAAATCATCCCTCAACTCTTAGCTTGTAAACCAAAAATGTTGCGATTCTCTCGGAACGGCACTCTTAATGAGTTGACATGAGTGAGCTCTCGGCTCAGTGTAATTATACTGCCTATTCTCCTTCCTTTGGCCTTGAGACACGAAACATTCATCAACACTGTGTGATGCTAGATATTACTATCTTTGCTTTTCTCAGAGGGATGGAATAAATCAGTCAAATCTGGAGAAAACAGGCTGCAAAGGTCAGGTGGTGTTCTCAGTGTGAGCGCCTGGGAGCATCAGAGGAGCCTGCCGCTGCCTAAACACACAAACGAGGAGGACTATTATTGACGGAGGTGAAAGTGACAGTGTGTGGTTGTGTGTTTATCCGCATTGTCCTGGTTGTCACACCAGAATTATTCTTCCACTATCTTCTCAAATCTCTGACTTTATTTTAGTGAGAGTGTAAAACATCACCTCTTATGTGAAGTTTTATTGAGGAAAAGCCATATCCGCTCTCAAGGCCATGTCCCAGTTGGATTTTAAACTACATCCCGATGGTGCAAAGGAGGGAAGCATTAATTAACTCCATTTAATAGACAGGAATTGATCTTACAAATGCACCTCTTGAATAAACACTACAAACCCAGAAAGCTGTAAGCTGCAAGTCCACAGTCCGCTGACTGAAAAACTAACTGCAACTATGTTTTTGTAAATGGGAATAAATAATTCTGTCAGGGACCTTCATCAGGATAGAAACAGGAGGTACGTAACACATTAAGACTCACACATAAAACTCATACGTATCATTATTAGTTATTTAAGTTATGTTAGGTATTTCTGAGTGTTTATTATTGAGTTATTACCTGTCTGTTGGACTCCATTTGATTATTTGTCCAACTACTTTTTATGCATTATGTGAATCTGAATTACAAATAAAGAATTTTATAGAACAACAAAAAAAGACATACCTCTTGAAGTTGTTCCAGCTCTTGGTACAAGCAAAAATGACTTTTTCCCACAGCTGGACCAGAACTAGAAGTGTGTGTGTGTGTGTGTGTGTGTGTGTGTGTGTGTGTGTGTGTGTGTGTGTGTGTGTAAGCTGTCATGACAGTTCAGGTCTTGAGTCTCAAGTCCTTTAAAACATAACATTTCCTTAGATTCTCAGTGAAGAGAAATGCTTCATTTCATTTTTATACTCCAGACTTCCTTTAGAAAATTGGGGATTTAAGCTGAAGCAGGTCTGATAGGCTGTCCTCTCAGACTTGGTCCCGAGCTCCAGCGAGTCCACTAATGCGGCCTCCAGGAACCGGGCGGCGAGATTCACATCAGGGCTGTAGCCTCTCTCTGAAGCTCTCCTCCTGGCTGCAGAGTTTTTTTTACAGCAGGGATAGTGTGACCTTGCAGGTGGCCATATGATTCAGCGGTCAAGTGAATAAGACGACAGTGAAGCAAATAGTCTAACAAATAAATCAGGGAGCAACTACCTTCTACTGGAACCACTACAGAAAATTACATTTATCCATCCATTTTCTTCTGCTTATCCTGTTAAGGGTCACAGGGGGGGGGCCTTCAGGCAAGAGACGGGGTTCACCCTGGACAGGTCACCAGTCCATCACAGGGCCAACACATATAGACAGACAACCATTCACACTCACAGTCACACCTACGGTCAATTTAGAGTATCAAACAGCCTCGTCCCCTCTTGATGTCTTTGGACTGTGGGGGGAAGCTGGAGTACCAGAGAGAACCCACACAGGAACAGGGAGAACATGCAGACTCACACAGAAAGATCCTGTGCTGGAGCTGGGGGTCGTACCCGGAACCTTCTTGCTGTGAGGCCACAGTGCTGACCACTGCACCACTGTGCCGCTCAAAATCACATTTATTTTCCAGGAATTCTCATCATAGACATGACCACCTCTGTGACAAATCAGCCACATTTTCAGACCATCCATACAGTAGGGTTGACAGTGATATACAAGATGATACTGAACGCACAAAAACAAACAAATGACATCCTGACAAAGAGCGGATTGCGTTTAGTCCACATCATATTACCAATATTCAGTCTCAGCCAGCTAACATTGGCAGCACGGAGGCCGTCTTTGTGGCAGTGAGCTCTGTGTGTGTGTGTGGGCTGTGTGTACACTGTAGCTTTCAACAAGACAGAACAGACATCAGAAAAGTGGGATATTTTTGAAGTATAGTTGGCTGCCATGGCTCTACTTTTGCTAGGTGATCACTTGCTCAAAAAAAAAAAAAGAAAAAAGTACACCCCTAAAATGCAGCATCCTTTAGACTTCAGCGCGGTCTGTGGGCGTATGACACTCAGCAGCCAAAATCACTCTGACTCACACATCACAAGTATTTATGCAATGCCAATCCCAATATAGTTTGGGCTGTAATAGTTATACACATGTGCAGGGCTGTCACCAGCAAACCGTCAGAGAATCATCCTCAAGCTACAACAGGCTCTACTTTTTTTTAGAGCTTTCCAAACTACTGTACGTTGTATAGAGAACAAAAATAGCACCCCGTTGAATACACATGTAAAATGATTTGATATACAACAAATAATTTGACACCAACCCTTTTACATAGGTTTTTTTTTTTTTAATCATATTATGTAAAGGGTGTTATTTCTTCCATGGATATAAAAACATGCATCTGTTTCACCATGACAACAAGCCAAGCAAAGCTTCCCAGCCATCATTTTCTCCGACGGCGGCAGGAGGTAACCTTCCCAGTACACCCTGGGTCTCCAGGTTGGTCGCCTTCCAGTCAGAGATGTCAGTTACTGCAGTAATTGTCAACGGTTGTAGCCAGAGATGTGTGTTTTCCTGCTTCCTAGTGTTTTGTGACTGACGCTGATCATAATTGTGACTTTGTCGTCGTCGTCGTCTTCCGCTTATTCCTCACCTAGTAAGGGTCGCGGGGGGGCTGGAGCCTATCCCAGCATCTATGGGCGAGAAGCAGGGTACACCCAGGACAGGTCGCCAGTCCATCGCAGGGCCAACATACAGAGACGAACAACCATTCACACTCACATTCATACCTAAGGTCAATTTAGAGAATCCAATCAGCCTCGTCCCCAAATTGCATGTCTTTGGACAGTGGGAGGAAGCCGGAGTACCCGGAGAGAACCCACGCAGGCATGGGGAGAACATGCAAATTCGAACCCGGAACCTTCTTGCTGTGAGGCCACAGTGCTAACCACTGCACCACTGTGCAGCCCAATTGTGACTTTGTCCAAACTGTTTTTTTTTATTTTTTATAATAGTTTCATAGTCATGTGACCTAGGGATGACAAATGAGCAATCATTACTAGGACTAGACTAGAAATGTAGCACAGGACTCTATTTTTTTTTTTTGTCAGCTTCACTTCTCTATGTATTTTTAAATGAATATTTTAGTGCAAAATTGCTAGTTTCTGTGCTGCAACACTGATTGTATTTTCCCCCAATCACATCTGTACCATTTGACCTGAGGACTCCAAATTAACGACAGATAGTAGAACCACACACCTCTTACGTATTAGTTTGCCGTACCTCCTATATATTTTATGGGGACATTAAAACAATTCCTCGTATTTCCACATACTGCTGTTTATCCATATATCACATGTTTCTCAAAATATATGTTTTAGACATTAAAGATATTAATTAATACTGTAATGATAACTACAGAGCTAGTTGCTGCAGTAAAAATCAAATAAATCTTGTAATTAAGATGCAGTTAAAATCTCTGTTGATGTTTTGTAGGTTATAATGTTATACATGCACACACAAACACACACACACAAACACATAGTTTAACATGGAGGTGTTTAAAGAAAATGCTTGTGTAGATGATGGTACTTAGTTTGTCATTGGTACTGAGAATGTGTTTGGTGTGTGTGTATGTGTGTGTGCAGTCAGTGCCAGGGATGGGTCAGAGTCTGCATGTCCACAGACAAAGTAGCGCCTTGTACATGAGTCCATGTGATCAGCCGGCTGTGTGCTGAGCTCTTTTATGTGCGTTTACACACTATATGGGGAATGCGTCTCGAACAGCATGCTACCTCATGAATCAAAGGAGCGCTGGCATACCAGGCCAGTAGGTCTGTAGGAGTAGATGGACACATGTTTTGATCAGGATCCACTGGTGGTGTTCTGGTTCTTTCTCTGGAGGTCCTCTGTAGACCTTTAGCTAACTCTTAGTGTGTTTGCTCTTCATTAAACTCTGAATCTTGTTTCCTGTTCTTGTCTTCCCTTTTATGTTTCAATTTCACTCTCACCACAGAGCTTTTCCGTCTGCCTGTCACAGAAGTTCAAGTTGCCTAGCAACAGGGTCATGCTTGTAGCAGCAGGTTGCCACAATGACAGTCACTAGGCTGGAGCCTGGCAACAAAGACATCAGGTGTTACTTCCCACTGCTTGTCTGCGGACACTTCCATTGACCTCCAACGGTTGGCTCTGTATGTGTGTACGCAGTGTATGTGTGTGTTCACTTCTTTGCCAGTGAGCTGCAGAGGCTTTGCTGACGCTAACCATGTCCCTTTCCCATCTCTAATTGTGTGTGTGTGTGTGTGTGTGTGTGTGTGTGTGTGTGTGTGTGTGTGTGTTGATTTCTGCTTGAGTGATCGGTCACTGAGTGCAGCTCACAGCGGAAGCTTTGCTCACGCCGACTTGTCAACTACAAAGAAAGACACACTTCTGGGTGGCTGGTCTGGTCAGGCTAGGAAGTGACACACACACAGACACACACGCACACCAGCATACAAAAACACACATAGATATTCTTCATAATTAAAATATTTAGCTGCAATAAGCCAGAGAAGAAGGATAAAGGCAGAAAAAAAGATCTGTGACCCGTTTGTTCCGTCTGACGATAAACTACCGATATGTCTGCGTGAACCTCTGTCCACTGTCAATGCTGCAAGTTTCCCCACACTTCATACCCCCCCCCCCCACCTCACCTTTGTTTTCTTCTCCCTTCCCTGCATGAAGATCCGTCTGTTGACATTGGCAGAGTTTATGTTGCTGCTGGCAGCAACAAAGTGAAAATAGCCTACTGCAGCACACTTCTCAGCCAAGCCACTGCAAGGGCACACATGCTCCCCAACAACAAAGACGTCATGTTTCCTCACCTAAAAATGAGTAGTTTTAAGACCTGTCAATGGCATATGTGAATGTGTTTCTCCCAAAATCATGTTGTTGTACTTACGCCTATACTAAAATTAAATGAGGCGTCTAACTAAATAATATCTACCAATTTGTTTGGTTTAGTTATGTAGGTCAGTGAGATGGGATTGGGTAAGAATGTTGCTTGGACCAGTGCAGAGCAAACCAACTGGAGAACTTGGAACCAGAGGGGTTAATAACAAAGTATGGAAGTTAAACTTAACAGTTGCAAAGCAATTGAGTTTGCAGTCCAACATGGAGCATCTGATAAAACAGAATATCGAGCATTTCTGCTATTTAAAGGAGCTGCATGTAGGAATTAGAGAGATGTAAATGTGAAAAGGCCTGAATTAATGCTAATGCTAATAAGGGCTAATCTATATCCTGATTATGGATGGGAATGGTAGAGTTTTTTGTAACCCACAAGTTATTTCGTTAAAACAAAAAGAATAACGAGACACAGGAACAGGCAACCACAAATATACAGCACAGAGCACAAATGAGACATGGAGTGATGTTAGCTTAGCTAATAGCAACAAGCTACCAGCATAAATATTTACCTCCAGCCAGATTTTTCCTGATTAGATTCTCAAAACTAGCCCTGAAAGAAACTTAATAATAATAATGCTGTATTGTTACTTTTATTTTGAAAATAAGATCATTGCATTGGAAATAATGTTGTCAGCAACTGATCCAGGATCTTGCTGGACCAATGAGACAAAAAAAAGTCTCTCCTATTTCTGGACAGTAAGGCTGATCATTTTAATAACATGTGTGACATTATCCTGTGATTTTGAGGTTCCAACTACTAAAATGGGAAGCTGTTCCAGCAGTCCAGACATGCCACAGAAGGGTCAACGTTACAGGAACCATGAAGAAGTTCCTCTGGTCTGAAAGCACTTCATGGATAGGGTTGAGCAAGTTTATCAATTCTGCGACATATATCAATATATTGTCTCCCCAGAGAGTATCGACTTTTCAGCTGTGAGTATTGATACATGAAGCTCCATTCAAATCCCTCGTGTCCCGCACTTTGCAGGAAGAGCCCTTAGGTCTGCCAGCTGCTAGCGTTGCTGTATAGCATTTCTAGTTACCCAGACACCAAGGATCTAAGTGTATTGCTTTGTATCGTGAGACGAATATCGTGATATATATCGTATCGTGAGACGAATATCGTGTATCATATCGTATCGTGAGATTAGTGTATCGCTACAGCCCCATTCTTGAATGACTTTAACATGGAGAAATTCTCCACAGCGAGGGAGCCGTTATAAGTGATTGCATCCTGAATAGGCTGGCGACCGACACAGTTGATGGTGGAGGATGAAGGATTTAGAAGAATGATTCACATCCTCAACCCTTCATGCATTCCTTCCTCAAGGACATAAAGAGTAAAGGCACCAACTGCAAAATGGCCCTGACCACTGTGGACAAGCTAATGAAGCCTATCAGGGATGTACATCTGAGCTGATCAGACCGTGAACTCTCACCACCATGCCACTACAGGTCAGGCATCAAACGCTCCAGTGTGGATGGAGGATGTAGCGGTTGAGTTTGTAACTCCTCATAAAATCATTGCAATTGTGCATAAGAACTGTGCCAATGCTGTGGCTGCACGAAGCCTACAGGCTGGCTTATGTACTGGCCACACCTTGTAGCTGTTGATGGAAGCTGCACCAAGGCACGCTGGTGTTGAAAGAGTTACATAATGTCTCACAAAATGAGCACAAGTTTAGCACACGATGGAATAGTACGTACCGTTTGATCAGCCAGCAACTTGTTACTGCAACACTGACAGACCTGACCACCACTTAGAGAGGCAAACAGTAATCCATTTTTTATAACCCAATGGTTTGAGTCTGTTGGACAAGCTTTTCATCACCTCAAAGCCTTTTGAATGTGCCACAATGTTTACGAGTTGTGAGAAATATTCCACAATCTCTCATCTGCTGAACCTCAGGTTGTGAATGACCTCCATCAAGAATTTCAACAGTGATGGAAGAAGATTTTTCAAACATGTTTAGATGGTTTGTGTTGTAAAATAAAAAAGGTCTTTTGGGATATATGTGTGAGTAGTTGTAAAAAATATAGAATAATTATGAATATAAAGACAAGTTTCCCCGTGTAGGGAATCCCCCACATTATTTTGCAAGAGTACTGTTGCTGCATCCTGGGGTTAGTCCCACCCGAGCCAGGATGTTTTGTTTCCAGGTTCTGTCTCTCTCTAGCTGCTGTATCTCTAGAACACTTTGATGGAACTAATTCAAATTTGCCAAAAACCACCCACTGGGACTTGAGGATGACTTGAAAACATTTTGGTGGCCAGGGTCAGTTGGCTGACACACATTGCGGCATACCACTGCAGCTTTTCTCTAGCGGAATGAAAGGCAGACATTTCAACTCAATCTTTGAGTCTGAAAACGGCAGAGAAGGAAAATAGAGGGAATGCTGAGGGTCTGCAGAATATAAGGACTAAATCCTGACATACCGTGGAAAGAGGTCCCTTTCCAAAGAATAAAACACAAAACAGTTATGGAAGGCCATTATTGCAAGTCCTACTTATGCATCTGCAGCACACCAACACAAAGAATCTCTCTGCTCTCTGTGCTACAAGCAGCTTTTCAATGAAAAAGATTTTACCAATTTTTAACAGTAAAAACATGAAAATCATTACCAGCCAGTCAGTGTTGATTTTGCAGATCTTCATACTAACATTTATGAATAAATCAGTGTATGGCAAACACTGGTGGCAACTGGCAGTGTGAAATTATAGGAAGAACTGAGTTGCCACGATGATTCCCCTCACATCTCGGCCGATGAAGAGTGAAATCACCTTCCATCCTCACATGAATCCCTAAGGAATTCCATGACCCACAGAAGTCCTGGAAAATGTCAGCCTCAAATGCAGACTGAAAGGTGTTTCATGTTTATCCTTGATGGAGTGCTGCAGGCAGGGATGACATAGTTTTGTTTGCTAACCCAGACGTAGACAGACTATGGGTTTACTTGACCAAAAGCCAGTGGGATTTTTGGATTTGGGATTGTTGCCAAAGAAAAATGCAATGTAGCAAACAAAGGTTTAGGAAACTTGGATGTTCTGTTTCACAAGATAATTTTTTTTTCTCCAATGAGCAACGCAATCATTAGAAGCTAACGGTATGCTAACAAATGACACCGTGGACACATGACTTGCACATCAGAACAACTAGCTTTGGGCTTTTTCTGTGTACAGCTTGTTGTTGTTGAACCTTGCATTAGAAACTGCTGCTGATTCGACACAAAAAAAGCTTTTGATTTTATTAATGTGGCATTTATTGGCATATTTTATTTTGTAAAACAAAATATGAAAATATGTGATAACCATGGGCCTTGTGTGTAATTTATCATAAAGCCTTTTAAAAAAATGAAACAAAGGAATCGGGCATTCAACAATTTCCGTGTCTATAACTCATTCCTTTATTACTTTATGCATGCAGCCAGCAGGTAGGAAATGTGATTTATTCCCCTAACAGCCACAAAAACCAATAATTGGGTGATTTACTGACTCAGCAGGTCCTCCACCAAAAGGGCCACTGAAACTGTTCATTCAGGAAGTAAGAAGGTCATGATATCATTTCCTCCACTACCAGTCCAGGAAGCAGGAATACGGCTTTCCAGTTTCCGTTGTGGTTGAGACCCAGTTTTTAACTTTCCCTCTGAAAAACTCCTTTTGGAAAAATGTATGTTGTGTGTACCTGCAGGCACCTTGTTGTAAGATTCTGGTTTGCATCCCTAAGCCTGACCCCCTGCTTCATGTGACGATATAATATCAGTAGTGTCATTTTAAACTTCTTCTAATCTTAGATTATGGGTTATCTTCATATAGCAAAATTGTTCTTTGTTTTTAAAGACTGTACTAAAGTAAAGAAAGTCATTACATCCATATGACTGATGATTATTTATCCGAAATTAAATTGTGTTAATATATCGTTAAAGAAACAAAAGCATTACCTGCATCTGTGCCAACATTCTCAAAAATAATCAGTTAAGGCAACTGGACTCACCTCTTGTAAGCTGCTTGAATTGATTATTTCTGAGAGTTACGATGACGTGGATGACTGAGAATATACACAAATTCATCAGTGCCAACAAATTGTGGTATTTGCTCAGAAAATATTGTTATATTTGATTTTCCCCATGTAGCCCAGCCCTTATCCCACAATGTAAAGGCCCAGAGATAGACAGTAGACTCCAGAGTAAGTGCAGTTGCCACCTAAAATGTCTGAATCCAAATTCACTCCAGCTCGAATCTGTTTTTGGGGGAGTAGAATAAACCACAATGCAGTAGCTGCTGCTAAGATGAAAAGGTCAAGGGAGCAAGCTAAAACCACTTCGTAGCCCACAGTTATTGATTTCTCCCACAGTAAAAGCGTTCTGTAGGAAAACATCTGGGGATGCTTCTCTGCGTTTTAACTCCACTTTGTTTTACACAATATATGGCCTCTGCACCCCTCCAACCAAACAGAATAGATTTTGCAGTACTCTCTTCTGGTTTGCTTGTGTACTGATCAAACACAAAGACACAGTGTGCAGATGAGAGGGCACAGCAAAAAAAAAAAAAATCCAGCGTACGAGCCACTTGTTAAGTTGGTGGGAGAGTGTGTACTCAGTTATCTTAATGTGAGTGTCCTCCCTCCTCGTCTTTGGTTCATCATCAAGGCCAGCATGGATACAGCCTGCTTTTGTCTGGCTCAAACAATGGACAGCACAGGTGTGAGTCACTAAACTCAGACACACACACACACACACACACACACACACACACGCACACACACACACACACGCACACACGCACACACACACACACACACACACACACAAAATCCATTCATCCACCACCAACACCAGCAGAGAAAGCAGAGAAACTCAAGTGGCTTTATGGCCCCATGAAGCTCATTCAATTATATTTACTCCTGCTAACACTTGTGACCTCCTTGGTGGAGGTCACGTGTGTCTGTCTGCTCGGAAGATTACACAAAAACTATGAAAGTGATTTTCACCAAATTTTTTGAAGAGCTGAAGGACAGATTTAGGAAAGTCCATTAAATTTGGGGGCTTATAAATTGTAGTGCCACCTGGCGACAGCAGGTTTTTGTCTTTCGCGTGTTGATCAGATTCATCCTGATTTGGATCAGGAATGCCTGAATAAGAAATTTGAGTGCAACGGATTTTCAATAAAACAGCGTCAGCGTGGCAAGGCTGCCAATTTTGAGATTTTGCCATTGAAGGTCCTGAAGACGTACCCAAGCCCATTTCAAGACATAATCATTGTGGCACCTCAGGGTTAGAGGAAGCCAGCCTCCTGTTGGGCTGCAGAATAAATTGCAAGATAACCTTAATTTAAAATTGGCAGAAAGCACATTTTGTTAAGGGTTAAGTGTGAGTTGAAATACAACTTTAAATGAATTATTTGGCACTGCCTACGCGTCACAGTCAACAGACCTAAGAAAACATAATTGTTTGATATTGACCCCTGAAAAATTATGAAACCGCAATCATTTAAATGGGTTTGTTCAAGGAAAATGATTTATGAGCTAAGGTTCTCTCTAATACTGCAAATCACATCTTAATGTCAAAGTAATCAAAATTAGAATTTTATTTTTCAAAATTCTGCAGCCCTAGCCTGATGTAGCAAATATTTGATTTGCATCAACACCGTCGTGATGTTTTCATGCGATGTTCGGCAACATTTCACTGTTGACAGTATTTGCGTGTTCTCCACCGCCACAGGAAGGGATATATGCACCGCAGTCCTTGCATTGGTCTGATCCTGCAAGCTAAATCCAAACTTGATCACGCTTCGCCCCCCTCTCGCTGTGTGGAACAAGCACACACTGCGATGTGTGAGGATTAGGACCAGGGGCCGAAAGTATGGAAGTATGCACTTATATTATTTGTGGATTTATTCCCAATCTCGCAATTCATCATTTAGTCCAGATTTTTTTTAATCTGACGGTTTCATCGAGGAAGAACTCACGGTTAGAGTAGTCCTACGGGTATGAGTTCCAAAGTACATCCTGGCAACATCCAATGACAGTATAAGTATTAAGTTAACACTTAATTAAGTTAAGGTTAAGATTGTATTGTCAAGAAAATATACTACTACAGTACCTTTATTGAGATTATCAAAGCCTCATCTGTGAGCCGTCTGCCTCACTTTAAATATTTATAATCTGTGACCATGTGATCATGACTTTTTTGTGTGTGAAAAGGATGGCACAGGTGGTGGAACAGGTGGTGTCACAGGAAGAAGGTTCTGGTACAGGTGGGGTTTCCTGTTGGGCCTCCTCCCACAGATTAGTATGTGTTCTGCACCTGTAGCAATATCGCTCTGTACCAGCAGGTGGCGGTAGTGTGTATTCTTCAGTAAGACTTTGGAAACAAAGCAGCATTTGTCCACGGTTTAACAGCATTCTTTGTCTGTCATCTAAATTGACGACGCAGCTCCAGTATCTTCATGTTTTAAGCTCCAGCAGTGTAGCCATCTAACACCCTTGATGGGCTAACGCGTCTGTGCGCTAAGCTAAATTAGCTGTGATGTCAGGTGGTCTTTACGCCACCATTAGAAGCTCCCACACCGTCTCAGTATTCAGAAATTTTTTCATAACCACGGAATACATTTATATTTTTCCTCACTTTATCAATGTCTCTTCATTTTCTTTCACAGAAGGTGAATACTGTTTTCTTTGTTCAACTGCACTTGCACCTCACGTTTGTCTGTTACTGCATTTCTTCAACATATTTTTAGTTTGTCAGATCTCTTTCATCTATCGAGTCCTTGACAAAAACAAAGCTTTCTTTACCAAGTGTTTCATGCTGAAGGACGTCTTCTAAGTCCCGGGGATGGGGGTCCTCAATGGGGAGGCAATACCGCCATTGAGAGCACCCCGTCGGGACGCCTGCAGTCGGGGAGCCCCAGGCATGTGTCAGGGCTAACCAAAGGCAATTGGCCAAGGACGTGCCGCAACACACACGGTAAAATTCTGAAGTGTGGTCCGTTTAATGTGTGACGATGTAAAGGCCGACATGTAAATGAGGAGATGCGGTGTGCACGTGGATGCATTGTTAGTATAATGGCCTACTGGGGTACCAAGATTTGTTACGCCGTTTATCTGGAAGTAGCAGTGGAAACAATGTGTGTCCCACTGTGAAGCCTGTATATCGCCGTGATACCACACTGATTTTGAGTGGGCTGATAAGTGAGATGATACAAAATGACTTCTCTCTCTCATTTTTCTCACGTTATTTTATTTTTCATTTTGCTTAGAAAAACAAAACAAACAAGAGCTCACAGATAAGTCACTATTGCGAATCTACAGCTCATCTGTGCGCCGACTGGAGCCTCGTTCAATATTCATGAGAATATGCAAATGAAGGTGCGTCTCATTCAATTGTCGAGTGTGTCATGTGACCCAAGCAGAGGGGTCTAAGGGCACGCAGGGTGGGGAGGCTCCAGTGCCACAGAAGAGGGGGTGAAGTGGGGGTCTATCCCCACCTGCTCCCATCTGGTTATGAGAGCAAGCCGCTCTTTGCATAATGGCAACTGACCAATGGGTGTTTATTTTCTTTTCATAGTCTACCACACACACTTGCCAGCAAGCTAGGTATCACAAGATGTCTTGAATACCCACCAGAAATGAAAATTGTATAGATAAATGAGCTAAATATAATTTAAATAAAAACCTAGAAATAAAATAAAAGACAATACAAGACAAAAAAACAAGCAGACGCTCAATTACAGATGATTAGGCTGCACCTCCAAAACCACATTAGTGAGCTTGAAATCACCCTCATCTAACTAACCTTCTGGGATGTGTTTCTACCACACAGGATCTTAATTCTTGATGCAAGACAGAAAAAATAATCATAAAAAAAATACTCAAAACTGCCCACAGATATTCGATGGGAAACTAAGTTTATGTATGCATGTGCATATGTGCGTGTAGATATTAGGGGTGTAAGGGTACGTGACTTCATCCCAAACCGTCATGGTACAGTTCATTTTGGTGCATGCAGTTACATGGAGAGTGTGTGTGTGTGTGTGTGTGTGTGTGTGATACTAAATCCAAAACAAGTCAAGAACCCTAACTGTGAGGACTTGAAAGGTAAGTTCCACCTTTTGGGGTGAAGTAATGCTTTCAAATGCATGTTAGCAACATAACATGCAAAGATTAGCTCCAGCTGTGACTGAGCCACTCTCATAGTGATGACTTTAGGTGACTCACATGAGCAAGAAAAACATTTTTCCCCAAGCACTTGCTCACATTTGACAGTTGAATACATGCTGGACCAACATTACTAACTATTACTTGCATTACGTTTTTGTTGGGAACCGGTAATGAACCGGGACTTCTGTGTACTGTTACACCCCTAATATGTAAGTGTGATTATTCACCCAAGCAGTAAGCTAATTCCTGATAGAAATACATGGGCTAACTTGTAGCCACACAACCACAGTTTTCCTTTTGTGTAACAATTCTTTTGCACGATTACCCCCAACATCCCTATTACGCTGTTTTTAAATACTTGCAAATATACTGTATGTGGATTATATATAGAGAGCCCATTCACAAATGGTACATGATTGGCTTGGTACGTCAATATCATATTACACGTTAGCTTCAATAAGGGTAACATAAAGCATGACTAGCTAATGAGGTCGTACAATAAGATTTCTTCTTTTCTTGTCATCTTCAAATACACAGGTTAATAGTCTTTTTTTTTCTCTTCGAAAACAAAGCAAGATCAAATACAGTTTATGTTAAATACTTGCAAAATGTCCACTGCAAAGAATGGCTTGAGAAGGAGATTCACAGAAGCTTTCACCACTCCTGTTTTCTCTGCGCGCCATGCTCTTATTTCGCTTTTTTTATTCTTCGATGTGATTTTTCCTCAGTGACAGAAACATGGAAATAAATCCAGCTTAAATCATCAATATGCCCTCTGCTGCCACATGCCCCTCAAAACAAAAGCGTTCCTATAAAAATGGGTAATTGACAAGGCCACTAGTCCATTAAAACATCCTAAAGTCCTTCACTCTGCCCAACCGATTCTTCTCACTACTGAGATGAATGATATTACTCCATAAGCACTGATTCCAATTTTAGTTTTGATTTTAAAGCAAATTGCCTCAAACAGTGCAAACAAATCAATCCTGTGCAATAAGGCCTACCACTACAACATCTCATACATACATTGTCATCATAAAAACAAGACTTCAAAATGAAACAAGAATAACAAAAACAAGAGATGATTATAAAAAATATATAGTCATATCAATGTGGTTAACAAAGCATAGACATGCACGGCTTAACAGAGGAGAAGAGACATTCCCCCATAGGACAAAAACAAAAGAATTAACAGAGCGGTGTCTGTTTTTTTAATGCTTTTCTAATGCTGCCCCCACCCACCCAACCACTGCAATATCTCCACTGCTTCTATTACCAACACCAACTCGAGCTCAGGGAGCAGGACGCCAGGGTGCTGGAGGGGTGTGTTAGGAGTGTGTTGTCTCACAAGGGCTCAAGCAGCCATCTGCCGTCCTACTCTAGCCAGCCTGATCCTTATCCTGAGCCCAGCCTGGCCCAGCAGGCCCGCTGTCTCATCCCCACAAAAAGGCTTCCTGCTAGGGGGTTGAGTTGGGGAGACAAAGGCGGGGAGGAACTGTGGGAGCCCCACAGCGAGACCCTTTGACCTGGTCCCTGGCCCGGTGGGGCAGACAGCCCAGACAGACAGCACCGTGTCTACTCCCTGCCTCCTCCTCCTCCTCCTCCTCTCTCTTTTATCAGCCAAACAGATCCCTGGGGCTGGCGGAGAGACAGAGGAGAGGGAGGCTGGGGAGAGAAAGAGACAGAGAGAAGGGAGGGTGGTGGACAAATGAGTACAATGAAGAGACTGACATGGACTACCCTGACCCCCCAATCCATTCATCTCTGGGTGCGGATCATTCCCAACGGACAGGCTGCTGCCCTCTCCTCCTCTCCCCTACATGACCCCTCTCTTGTCTGCTCCCCTCCTTCATCACTCAGCAGCCACAGCCAGGAGAGCTCCTGTGTGGCCAAGCACGCCCCTACTGGCCATCTAGTAGTTTGTCTTTCCCAAATCTGTGTCATATGTGCTTTCATTGTTTCAATGCCCCATGTACCACTAGCCTGGATGGCTCAGGGCAACTTGTTTGCTAGGTAGTGTAGGATTTGTTTGTGACTATTTGAGCAAATAGTGGATGGTTCAGTTAATAACGGATTTATTTTTTGGGCCACTATCGTATTCCTATGTTAAGATCACACTTGAAGGGAGCTGTCTCCTCTCCTCCCAAACACAGGGGCTGGCACCTAGGCAGTGGTGGTGAGCTTTTGGATGGTACGGTTGTAGTACTGGGTGGTGAGAGCCTCCAGGGGACTCCAGCGGTGTGCGTGCAGCTCGATGACTTCCATGAGGAGTGATCGGGTCAGCTGAGATTCGGCCGGACAAAGCATCTTGTCCCGCACTGCTGCTAGAAGCTCTGTCATCATCTCAGGCAGTTGCTCTTCCAGGAGACGCCCCGTGCTCTGCAACTGCAAAAGGAAAGTGGTGGGAGGTTAGAGTGTGTGTGTGTGTGTGTGTGTGTGCGTGCGTGTGTGTTTTCACCTTAAAGAGCGCAAGACAACATTTGGCAACCTTGTTACTATGGAAACAGACAGCATTAGGTCACAAAGCCTCTGGCCAAAGAGCAGTATATATGCTGGTATCTTGGCTTCATGCTGGTGTGCATCTGGGAAGTGTTGGCCAACCAGAGCTCACCTGTCTTTGCTCTTCCTGTTCTTTAACTTCTCGGCCTTGTTTTTACCCTCTGACCTTCTAGTACTGAGAGATTTCTACTCTCATGCACTCGAAAGCCAACTTAATCAATAACTCCACTTCACCTGCACTGCTTGAGCTTTCATAACCCTTGGGAGACTGGCAGAGGAGCAATGGTAAAAAAAAAAACAAACCCAAACGGTACTGCTTTCAAATAATACATAGGTTTGAGATACTGGACATTTCAACTTTAGTGAATAAGCCAACTTTTTAGAAATATTCTTATTGTTCATTATTTTTGGAGTCAGACAAACGGGCAGATACCCGTCTCTCTAGCTCCAGACCCTTACCTACTTACCCTACCTAGTTAGCTTAGCTGCAGCGAATGTTAGCCAATGACCGTTGAGACATTTTTTGTACAGCCCCATGGTTAGCGTTCAACTAGCAGTTAGCCAACCAGTGGGGGGTCTGGAGCGCAGTAATGTACCAGAGAGGAGTTCTAAAGTTCGAAAACTGATGGGCAATGAACGCACTTCCCCAAAACTTGACCTGTTCCATTAAAAAAATGTGCATTTGTTCAGAAGTCTCACTGTGTTTAATTTTGCTGCTTGGCTGTTGCATGTATTTCAAATCATCCTCGAGCCTCAATGAGGTCTGTTGGGGTGTGTGTGTGTATGTGTGTGTGTGTGTGTGTTTTGTGCATACCTCCATGGAACAGCAGAGAACTGCATCCTCCTTAACATCTGTGGACTGTAACAGCTACAAGGAACAAGAACAGACACTGTATGAATACAGAGCTGCAGAAATCCTGATGTAGCAGCATGTGGACATGCAGCCACACACAACCAGGCCTGGTAGATATAGAAATGCAGTTTATTTGGCTACGGCTCACGAGAGGAGATTAATCAAATGTGTGTGTGTGACGTCAGTTAATCAGTTCACAAGAGCCGGGAGGGGGGGGGGTTACAAATCCCAATTGTAAATATTTTCGACATCAACATTTTAAATCTTGGAAGACAACAGACCTCGCTTTCATCCAAGCAAGCAAGCCGGACACATCCCCAAACACATCAATGCTTGCTTTATGTTTACTGTACACATACACACACACACACACACACACACACACACACACACACACAGAGCAGCCCAAAACAAACAGTGGAGCTGGTAAACATGCTGGCTGGCTTTCCCCCTGTGCTGTTGCTGGCCCCATGGACAGATGGGCATACAACTGGCACTTTCAAACAATGCAGGAGGGATGGCGACAAAAGGAAGTACACTGACAGAGGACACCCCCCCCCCCCGCCCTCCAACCCCAGGCTGAACTAGTGTATGCTCAGCGCAGCTTTTTTTGGTTTTCGTGTGTCATGAATAGGATTGAGTGGTACCCAAATTTTTTGCCTTCTCAAATTTGCATTACCTGCTGATTATAGTATATTATATTATATAGTAATCTCCAGATTGACAGTGCTGTAGCCAAAATGGTCTTGCTACATTGGCTATGGTCCAGGTGACCCAATCCAGCACAATATTGAGCCTAAAACACAGTATTACATTCATAAACACACAAAGGCGGCTGTTTTAGCCTTTGTTAGCTACAGGTGTGTGTATTATTTCGGCGTCTCTGTTGACATGTGAACAAAAATGGCCCTCACACCTGACCTTCTGATTGACAACTTATTTGAGTCAAGAGCCTTCATGTGTGGTCCATAGCAGACAGGAGCCAGTGAGAGAGTGTGTCCAACGGCAATTGAAGTTCTGTTGGTTTGATGTCAGTGTAACAAGATATGCAGGTAAAAGGCAATGTAATTGTCGCTGAGAAGCCTGCGCGTCTTTGTGGCAACATGCAAGGTTTCATTTAAGTCATGCTTGAGCCTTGTTCCATGAAAACCAAGAATGTATAGGTAACGGTTGCTAGAATGGAAAGTTTCTGGAAATTTATCAAGAGTTGCAAACTTTCCATTGGGATTAATGTGCATAAAGAGGGAGTGACAGTACTGAGCATTCTCTGTCATTCAGCGTTCTTTATTCTTTGTTTTTAATGAAAGAATCCGTTCATGTTCTTTTCATAAAAAGACTGAGTCAAATGTACCATTAAAAAAAAACATGTATGTTATATATGTATGTAGGTATATATGTATATACACATATATATACATATATATATATACATGTATATACATGTAGGTATATATGTTTGCGTTTATATCTGCATTTGAAAATATTAAAACGTAATATAATATTCATATCCGCACATGACTAAGTAACAGAGGTAAAGAATTTCCAGCTTATTCCTGTTATTGCCTGTTATAGACAGTTCCAAACTTTGAATATTCTGTAATTTTGCAACTCTAGTCCTGTTTTATTGAGCAGGCACGCTCCAGAGGTAAAGGTAACACACTCAAAACTGAATACAAGTCCATTTAGACACTTAAAGAGTCCTTCTACATGCTTTAATAACAACTTCTGGGGAAATGTCCAAGAAATCCTAGCTTTGACTTTTTAATAGAAAAAGAAACCAAACTCACTCATCTGATGCGACACTCCACATGCTAATTCTTAGCATGTTAAGCGTAATGGTGTCAGGGTTGCACAGACATCCCCTCCTCAGCATGCGTTGATGGGCATGGTGTCAGTGTGGCTGTGTGATACGGGAGCTGGAGCCTCATTACTCCCAGAGAGTGAGAACCACGCGACAAGCAGGATTAGCACATAATGAGTTCTCTGGGGAGTCCATGGTGAAATGTGTTTAAAATGGTCTGATCTATAGACACCTTATCTGTTGTGAAATTCTTCCATTACAGGAGCTCCTGAATGACAAACATTCACGATTATTGCCTTTGTATTTTAGTGGAAAATTAACATTTTTAGGCACCCCCCCCCACACACACACACACTTACAGTACCACAACCTTTCTGCAGATGCTGAAAACTGTCAGCTCAGTTATGTAATCAAGTAGCGAAACTAGCTTCCCTCGGAAACCTTGAGATTCTGTGTGATTTCCATTTACAGTCTATTCATTCAAAATACATTTGATCAGGAACATAAAAAGCAACAAAATCTAGGACAGCTGTGATTCTCTTGTAGCTCTGAATGGAAGAAACGCATCCAACATGACATCGTGACTGAATGAGCTCAAACTAGAGGAAACAAACATCCATATTCATGTGCATTTTCCTGCTCAGGCTTTTATCTAGCTTTCAGTTTCATTGATCAAACGTATGTGTATTTGTATATATGTATCAAAACCTGGCATCCTATTTGTGGTTTAAAAAAAGAAAAGGAGAAAAGATGTAAAAGGTACTGAGAGGCAAACACGTTTCAGCTGTATACTAATGACACACAGAGAGCGCTTAAAGTTCGAATTATGACTACTTCAACTTCACTGGGTTTGCAATAGTTGCATAGCAACAGTATTTCTGGCATCAGGACCATCATTTCCCTCCATTTCATTTAATATTATTCCTTTGCTACCACATTACAGCACTAGTTTACCAGCTACTTAACTAAAAGTACTAAACAGATTAAATGGACCACAGCTCTGGAACAGCGCCTGGATGCTCAGAAGATTCCAGGATGGATTATTGCAGCGGGTGTACATGGGCATAATTAAATTATAAAACTGCAGTTTGGTTTGATTATGAAGGTTGAATATAAGCAGGATGTACAGGCACAATATAAACACCTGCTGAATTTGCTAGCAGACAGTGTATTTCCATGGTTTCTGCAGTCGACTACCGCTAACAAATATCTTCTCTGTGGGTTAGTTTTGTCAATAAAATATCATTTACCTGCAGATTCAGATGTTCTGCTACGGACAATAAAGCTGCGCAGGACTATTCCTCCAGCATACATTCATTAGATTCAGGTCTCTTTTTTTTTTTTTAAAGTTGATGTGTTTTGAGATTCAAGATTTTTCATCTTGAATGTGCAAATTAATGAAGGCTCGAGTTAACAGTGTTATCTATTACAGTCTCTGGAAATAGAAATTCCTGCTTTAGCAGAGTAGGTGGATTTGAGCTACATGTTCTTCAGGTCTAAATTTACCACAAAGTTTTGAACAACTAACTTTCATGCGGAAAGAGTAGCAAGCATAAGAATATGATACTTTTTGCAGTTACGTTGAAAAAAAAAAAACTTATTTCAAGTTTCACTTCTTAATATTTAATAGGAACTATAGATCAAATGACTGTGTATAATGCGAAAGGAGCTGTGGTTCCCCTCAGCTCCGAGGAGCATTTTAGAGTCTTTTAGCTCATAGTTTTGATTTTAAAGCCCCCAACTGAATTGTCTTGTTTCAGTCTCATCAGCGTATTTTCTAGGTGCAGCTGCTTTTAGTGGGAAAAAAAAGCTTTAATAACACAGTACACTAGCTACCCTGCGCAAAACGACAGAGGTAGGGACTAGCTGGTGAACATAGGAGAGCACTTAGCAGAGCAGGTTATTTCCCTCAGGAAATGGAGAAATGGTGGCGGGCAAAACAGACCAAATTGCAAAGTGCATATTGGACAAACATGAGCCGGGCGGTCAAAAACACAAGTTGGAATAAATGCTAAGTTTGCTCCTCAGCTGGATGTTGAAAGAGGAGGGATGGGATCAAAAATGGGGATGGGATTGAGATTGAGTATTGACATCGTAGACTTCCAAGATGACCAATTCCTTTAAAGTCCATGTTATTCTGACAGATGATGGTTTCCAATGTCCCAGAAAGGGAACAGATAAGAGCAATGACATTCGCTTGAATTCCCGCACGCAGACCTTCTATCTACGGGATTTCTACATTGTGTTCATACTCAGACCAAACAAAACACCGAACCACTTTTTCCCACAAAATTAGGAAATCGACGAAGATTCAGACTGGTGAGCAGCATTGATGTCTTAGTTCCTGACCAAAGCAAATGGCCACCATTCACTACGCAGGAAACAGTAACTTAAAATGTCTGTGCTGTTTATGTCTTGTGCTGCTCCCTAGTTGCCAGACAGTAAACTGCAGTTGGTGATACTGAGTGATATGAGAGTAAAGCATGTGACTGTAGCGACGTATCCAGCGGTAGAGTAGTTGGAAAGCTTTCTTTTAGCTGCTCGGGATGTAAGGAGAAGCTCGACAGGGACGTGGAGTTGCTAGCTTGTCCACCCACATACTGTACCCTCTCAGTCAGTCTGTGTGTGATACATGAGCAGATATCACACTGGAGACATGGAGCTGAATTAATTGGTATTTAAACCAAAGTGCTGTTCCAAATACCAATGTTGAGCTTGCTGGACTAGAAGCTTAAGCTAGTGTTAGCCTGGTAACTTAGCCTATATGATTGGCTGTGTAAACAAGATTCAGCAAACATGCAGCAAACAACGCAGTTACTTGTGTTTCAAGAATCTTAATCTGCTATCCAGCCAACATACTCAGCCTTTTGAAAACGTTGACCCCCCTTAGATTGCAGAACTACGGAACACAATCTGCTATCAGCATAAGCACGCTGAGGGATCTGTATCCCTTCGACGCCATCAGAAACTGTCAGTCATGAATGGATCACTGTTCATTTACTCCACTCTTGTATACCCAAACACACCTCAGTTGTTACCTAATCCTGTTCTGTAACCCACAACTACAGAGGAGGGCCGCTGCAAAATGCAAAGGCAAACACCTATGCGCTGGCACATGTGCTTTGATGTGCCAGCAGGCGCACACAAACACACACACACACACAAGCGCACATTTGTTCATACATGTTAAAACAAAAGCAGCAGATAGATTAAAAAAAAACAAACAGGAATGATCTGGAAAATACATTCGCAAACACATAATTCAACAAATATGTGACATTGTTGGCAGCTGTGTTCTGACCTCAAGCATCATCAGGCTAAATGTGAAACCGTCAATGCTGGAACATAAAGGTGTGTGTGTGTGTGTGTGTGCGTGTGTGCGTGCATGTGCGTGTGTGTATATTTCTGACTGATTATGCTTTATGTCCACACCCTTGGTCGTGTTGCAGAGCCTTCTAACAAGCTGAGATAATGCTTTGGGCATGCTCTCAGACAGGGTGTGGATGGTATTAGAGAGCGTGAGCCATGTGTGAATGTTGCGTTTGTTTGAAAGAAACGGGTGTGTGACCAAGTGCCAGACTGGCGGAGGTGTGGAGGTGGGTGGTACAACTACCTGGCTCGTGCCCTCAATGCTGCCATTACTTCTTCTCTCAACTCAGACTGTACAAGGATTCTTCAATTGTTCTTCTCTCTTCTACCTGTCATGAGTTCACTTCCTCTCTAGTAACTGTCAACCTGACCACATTCTCCTCCTCTCACCTCCTCACTTCCCTCTTCTCCATTGCTTCCTCTTTCAATATCCCATCTGTCGTAAACCACTTCTATATAGTGGTTGGTCTGTGGTGGCTACCCTATATGGTTACCATAGTAACCAAGGCAATGTGTATGAGAGTATGACCAGCTGATGAGAACTGAACCTGGGTCATGCATTTTCCTGGAACTGATGCTCGGCCCTGACTGTTTGCATCACGAACCCAACCCACTGTGGCGTCTACTGTCTAGACAGGGTTTGGCCAAAAATGGGAAACTCTGGCGTGGTGCATGTATCGATATAAACAGAGAAATTGCAGCGAGGCACTTTCTTCTCCTTGGAACATGCGGATAAAAAGTGCTGAACAGATACTAGGCACAAACCTCTCGTAGGCAGGTGTAGATGGGACACACTAGGACCCTGAACGGCTGCCCGGAGCTGCTCCTCATGGTTCCGAACACCTCACACAAGAAGGTGATGAAACCTAACCACTTCTCCACATCCGACTGCTGGAGCTCCTCACGACGGGAGAAATCTCTCTGTGGGAAGACGGAGGCAGATTTAGTTTGGAAAATAACACCATTCAGGTTTTCTGCTTTGAGGACATTCAAGTATTTCAGAAATGTAGCAGCAGTGGCAGTAAACTATTTTCCCTGTCAGAGCCACTAATCACTATTAACGTCTTTATGATCTCTCTGATGGGAGTTTTGTAGGTGGTATTAACCTTCAGATTTTCAAGTGCTAACAGCCAAAGTGCAGTTGAAAAGAACATTTAACAAATTAATGAATTTCTTTTATCTCTGAGATAGATGCGAACACGTTCATGTATTTTCAAAGTGAAAGGTGCTGAACAGCACTGTGAAAGTGTTGGGGTTAATATGGGTTAATGCTTCATATGCATTTGTATAGATGTAGATTAAAGTCGTCGTCATCTTCCGCTTATCTGGTGGGTCTGGGTCACAGGGGCATCAGCCTCAGCAAGGAAGTCCAGACTGTCCTGTCCCCAGCCGCTTCCACCAGCTCTTCCGGGGAATCCTGAGGCGCTCCCAGGCCAGCTGAGAGATATAATCCCTGCAGCGTGTCCTGGGTCGGCCCTGAGGCCTCCTCCTGGTCGGACATACCTGGAAAACCTCCCGAAGGAGGCGTTCAGGAGGCATCCTCACCAGATGCCTGAACCACCTCAACTGACTCCTCTCGACATGGAGGAGCAGCGGCTCTTCCCTGAGCACCTCCTGGATGACTGAGCTTCTCACCCTGTCTCTAAGGGAGAGCCCAGCCACCCTGTGGAGGAAACTCATTTTGGCCGCTTGCATTCGTGATCTTGTTCTTTCAGTCATTACCCAGAGCTCATGAGCATAGGTGAGGGTTGGAACATAGATTGACTGGTAAATCGAGCTCAAGCTCCATTTCTGGGGATCAGACAGCCAAGGCCCCCGCCTTGGTCTGCTGCCCAAATCACACTGCACCGGACCCTTCCGGTTCCTCCTGCAGGTGGTGGGTCCACGGGGGGATGTGACCATGTCACCATTTCGGGCTGGGCCCAGCCGGACCCCATGGGCTAAGGCCCGACCACCAGGTAAAACTGAAACTTTAGTAATGGAGGCAGAGCAACTCATGTTTTGTTTTGTTTTTTGAAGACTGAAGCTCACTGGAAACAGGAGCAGCAGCATACATTCTCCTCCACTCATACAACAGCAAAAAAAAAAAGACACTGAAGGTCTTCTCGCACACTGAAAACATTGTACCTGCTACAGACTTGCACACACACTCTCACACACCAAAATTCTGCCTTGAATGAATTTGACGGAAAACTTCACAGACTGTCAAAAACAAACATACAGTATCACACACACACTCAAAAACACGTCTCGTGCGTTTTCCAAGGCCATCGCTGTAGTGGTTGACATTTTCGCAACAAACCTGCAAAAGGGAGCATGTATACATACTGCTACGTAGAAAAAAGAAAAACGGGCTGAACACACGAGACAAAAATCAAGATGAGGTGAGACACTAAGATGATAGGGAACAGGAGCAGCAGCAGGTGAAAGCCTGTCTGCTCTTCTTAGATCGGTCACAGAATAACTGCCCCCCACATCAAGATCTGGGAATCGATAAATAACATGGTTCACCATTGAAAGAGGCCTAATTCTGATATTTAAAATGTTTAAAAAGCCCAAATGTCAAAAACATGGAGGGATCCACCCATGACACTTGAAGATGCAAGAAGTCATGAATTATAAGCAGCAGAAAAGGGTGAAGTAGAAGTTGTGTGTGTACAGAGCTCCTGTCTCACCTGTAATTATAGAGGATGGATGTGCTAGTTGAAATGTGAGAGAAGATAATCAGCCAGAGGCTTGTTTGTCTATGTGGTGATTGTGTAATATTGATTTATCAGACCCGCATGGCCATAAGGGGACTACAGACTTCATTAGCACAGTGAGGAGTACGGGTTTGTTTCTGAAGATTGTCAAACCAAGTGGAATAACAATTCATAGAGCAACTTGATTGATAATGTATGGATTCTAAATTGAGCGATGATGCAATAATCAGGGGAGAAAGAAGAATTAATGAGTGCTGTTGGTACACTGTTGTGGTTGAAGGTAAATATCGTCATCTTTTATTTTCCTTCCATGTATTCAGCCTTTGTTTTAGTTTAGTCTCATATTTAGGCAGAAACTCAGAACAAGAGGGACAACATATATGTGAAAATGAGATGAGGAATAAACAACAGTGTGTGTGTGTGTGTGTGTATAGAGGGGGTACAAGGATTAAGGCACATTGTGCAACTGCTGAATCTGGGATGAGAGAGAGACATTTGAGTGGAATAACAGAAAAGAAAGAAAAAAGTAGCACCTGGTGTAGGAGTGTAGTCGGAGAGAAAGCGGGGGGGGGCAGCAGGTGGGTTAACATTTAGACCATGAATGTCATCTGAATGGATATCTTAGTTGTCTACTTCCAGACAGTTTGCCACTCTGTCTGGCTCTCAGAATAGAGTGAGAGGTGAAAAGGAGGATGGAGAGCGAGAGTAAGAGAGGAGGGGGAGGAGTGCAGGGAGAGGCAGTGGCCCGTGTTGTTCTGGGTGAGGAGAGGCGATCAGATGGGGGGAGCAAGGGAATATGGAGCTCATGAGGGTAGAGAAGGGAGGGAGAGAGGGAAGGGCACTGAGGCAGTGAAATATATAACGGCTGAGAGGATGTTTTCATCATGGGTGCGAGACTGGAACTGTGCTGTTAAGTGGAGGTGGTGGTGGGAGCAGGGGTGTCTCTCTCTCTCTCTCCCCTGGGTGTTTTGATTAGCTACTTTGCCCACTGACATTTACAACATCACACACACAGTCATCTTCCACCTGAAAGTGCTTTCTCATAAAACTAAGCTTGAGTGAAGCTGCTGAAATTACGGAGCAGATTTAGTCTGAATGTGCTGTGCAAAGACCAACCGCTTACTGCCAGTGTCTTGCTCCTTTACCCTAGCTGGCACATTTTGGTGGAAACAAAATTGAGATGGTTTAAAAAGAAATGAAAAAGAAAAAGAGGAACTGTCACTGAAAGATATTTTTGCTTGAAAAGTCCCAATTTAGCCTATAAAAGGTCTGAAAAGAGTGAAAAGTGACATTGTTACACTCTTAGAATCCATCATGGCTGCAAAACACTGCAGGGTGACATCAGAGGAAAACAAGATTGTCTTATTTTGAACAAAGACGCACAGCAGACAGCAGAGGAGATGAGGATATTATCCTAGTTTCTGCTTGTGGAGTTGCTACTCTATCTGCTTATTATCAAGAAAACACCTTATTGGACAATCAATGACGGAGTCCTGGAGGTTACAGATACTGAATCGATTACAAAAAAAACAATAAAAAAACAATATCAATATATTGGCTGGTAATCTGTTTAGAACTGTGGAGGAATTGTGAGGAACTTCTTAGTTGTCTTTAGTGGACTAAACAGATTCATAGAGACACTTTATTACTTTTAGAACCAGCATTTCTTTCAGCAACTGCATACTCCAATTTCTTTGAACTTATTAGTCTCTCTCAGGGGTGCAGCGATGTGGTACTGCATCCCTAGTTGGCATATCGGCCCATAATGATATCTAAAAATACATTTATTGCACTGTTTCAAAGTAGTTACTTCAATGTTGAAGGATATATAAACATAAGAAAAAAAATGAGGGGGAATCTTTCCTTGTTGCACCCACAAATAACAGGCCCTGTCATTACCTGACATTACAAGAAGTCTCCAAATGACAGCTTGTCATCGGCACACACTTCCTGCTACGATATGCAAATAATTTCCGCTTGCAAAAACTGAAAGTTGATGTTTTCAACCAGCAGGAGGCAGCTATGCCTTCCCTCATTTTTTAGTCTGTGGGAAGTTAGAATTTTAAAATCCCAGATCTGTGGATGAATCATCTCCCTCACCTGGAGCATGTTGAGAAGTAGTGATCTGAACTTGGTCCCCTCCACCATGAACAGAGCCATTTTGTCACAGAGTTTGGCGGCTGTGCTGGCGAAGCTCCTATCTGAAACGGCCTTGGAGTAGATGGTGCTGACCACCTGAGCCAGGGTTTCCTCGGACCGCGCCGAGTTCTGAGCCTCCTCCATGAAAGAGGCCAGCTGCTGCTCCACCCCGCTGCTGTTGCTCCTCATGCTGTTGAGGAGCTCCACCAGGCGGTCCATGCTCTGTGCTCCAGAGCCCGATGCCTCCACATGAGACTCCTCCTGCAGCAGGAGATGGGCCGGGCGTTAGGGGTGATATGGATTTTTTTTTTTGGTCAGAAAGAAAAACATGACTGTTGTACGTCTCCTAAAACCTTGTATTTAAAGATGTCATTTCCCAAGTTACAGTAGACCTGCATACAGCCTGTCAACAGCAAATAACATAAACTGACATGAATCCCAATCAGCTTTGTGACTTCAACGATAGCACCGATCCTTGTTAGCTTATTGATCTATGCATATCACAAAATATCCCAAAGGAAAAAAAATACAGAAATTTACATGAATGTGGTATTTACAGATTTCAGGAAAGGTGAGGTAAAAACCCCATATTACCTGTGTAAACCATTAAAAACATTGTTTAAATATATTGCCTAAAGGGAAGAAAGATAGTATGAACATGGTTTTCTTGGGTTCAATTTACCCTAATGATGCAAATATTCACCTCTGGTCTGGATTAATTGATTCACTGGTGTCATTGAGGATTTAGCTTTATTAATTCTCGCTTTGCTGCCTGCCTGGAAGTCCTGAGCTGTCAAATCAAAACCACTCCTGGTGGAAATGAGGTAGGTGTTGAAAGAGGAGGCAGAGAGCAGCAGCACAACTGACTAGCTGACCAGTTTAGTGCACACAGTGAAAAGCTGCACTTTTTAAATAACTAAGTAAATAAATGATTCAAGCTAAGCAGTGTGTGAAAAGTGGGTTTTGCACTTCTGCATATTAATGACAGTATGTGTGTGTGTGTGTGTGTGTGTGTGTGTGTGTGTGTGTGTGTGTGTGTGTTCTGCGCGCATGAATATAGCTTGTGTGTACACATACACATTAGTCCTGATTGCCTTAATACTAAATGACAGGCGGTAAGCAGCTTTTCGGTACCTTGTCCTTTAGTCTCCTCCTCAGCCTCTCCTTTGATGACTGCAGCAAGCTGATTTTGGGCTCCCTCGACTGCCCCTTGCCTGCTCTACTACTTCCTGCTGGGTTGGGAGATTCTGTTTTAACTGTCAGATCTGGGAATGCATTTGAGTTGAATGTTGACTCAGATTTGGGTGATTCACTGGGACTCTTCCTGCTGCAGTCTTGAGGCTCCTCTGTTGGTCTGATCTGCTCCTCACACACTTTTACATTCTCTGTCTCTTTGTCTTTGGTTGTTCTTGGGGGTAATCCTTTATCACCTGCCTGTCCATGCCCTTGACCTTTCTGATTGTGGTGCCAGCGCCGATTCTGGCTGTATCCATGATGTGGGGGTCCTCCTTGACGCTGCCCATGTCCTCCTTGGTACTGGCGAGGTGGCCGGCCAGCGCTATTGTTCCTGTTGTCTCCCAGTTCTGTTAAATTCTGGGGCTGCTGGTTTAAAGCCTGTTGTTGGGGTTGATCCCACTGATGCTGCGGTGATGGCTGTTGTATGTGTGGAGACTGGTTCTTCCCTCCTCCTCCTCCTCCTCCTCCTCCTTGAGGCCGCTGCTGTCTCCTGGAATGTGAGCAGGTTTCAGTTAGCTTCATGGATGAGGTGTGTGTACCTGAACCCCCTCTGAGACCACCGCCGTGACACCCTGATGGTCATCACCCCATCACAACTGAAGCTGTCTCTAGTCACCATGACCTTGCACAAGCAGACACAAACACCAAACTATCATCTACTAACAAACATTCCAACAAGCGCTTACATGTGGGTGCACTCTCTGATCTCCTGTCCTGCATTGCTCTGTCCTTTTGCTGCAACTGGCTCTATGCTTGACAAGCCTCTGACATATGGTCCAGGAGATTAGCCAACCTGGCACCAAGGAGGCAACCTGTCATCTGCCTCAGCCGGTGAGCCTTGCACACCTTGGCTCAGTTATGCTGAATGCCCTAAGTATGTTTCTCTCTCTCTCTCTCTCTCTCTCTCTCTCTCTCTCTCTCTCTCTCTCTCTCTCTCTCACACACACACACACACACACACACACACACACACACACACCCCTCAACACTAACCGTCCACCTTTAGACAGGCTCAGGTTCCTACAGGTACACTTCCCATTCAATTCCTCCACTGACGCTTCAAGAATCTAATATGGCTCGAATATTGACATTTGCTTTATCACAAAAAGACAACAAAAAAGGGAAATGTAGTGAGTGGTGCAGTTGTCAGCACTGTCGTCTCACAGCAAGAAGGTTCCGGGTTTGAGTCCCGGCTCGGGCAGGGGATCTTTCTGTGTGGAGTTTGCATGTTCTCCCTGTACCTGTGTGGGTTCTCTCTGGTACTCCAGCTTCCTCCCACAGTCCAAAGACATCAAGAGGGGACGAGGCTGATTGATACTCTAAATTGACCGTAGGTGTGAATGGTTATTTGTCTCTATATGCTGGCCTGTGATGGACTGGCGACCTGTCCAGGGTGAACCAGGAATAAGTGGAAGAAAATGGATGGATGGATGGAAAGGGAAATGTACAAGTCAGGGTGAGGAACTACTCAGCACAAAAGCCATTGCAAACAGTTTTCTGACCCAATGTTGATTAAAATAAGTATGTTTTGTGACCAACTGGCCATTTTGTTGTTAGCTTAAGAGTCAAGTCAAGTCAATTTTATTTATATAGCGCCAAATCACAAAAAAAAAGTTATCTCATGAAACTTTCGAGCAGGTCCAGCACCACACTCCTTCAATGAATTTACACCCAACAATTCTCCACCAGCAAGCACATCCTGCAACAGCGGCGACGAAAACCTTCCTTTTAACAGGCAGGAACGTCGAGCAGATCCAGGCTCAATGGGGACGGCCTTCTGCTTTGACCGGTTGGGGGGGAAAGAGAGCAGGAAAGTGGGGCAGAGACAAAGACAGATAATGGAGAAGGACAGATATGCAGAAGGAAAGAGTGGGACAGAGAGAGAGAAAGGGGAAGAGAATGATGGACGGACGGGGACGTGAGCAGGTGATGCTAAGAGTGGCAGCTTGAGCCTTTTCAGGTTTGTAGCCTCCTCCACGCTGCTCATCAGTCAGGGATCTGGGATGAGGGGAAGCACAAAGGCTCTGGAGAAGATGAGTTTGTACTGTAAAATGCGTATGATTTATGTATAACACATATAGGAGGACAGAGAGGAGTAGAGAGAAGCCCAGTGCACCATGGGAGATCCCCCGGCAGTCAGAGCCTATAGCAGCATATCTAAGGACTAGCCTAAGCCAGCCCTAACCATAAGCATAATTATCAAAAAATTTAAGTCTTAAGTCTGCTCTTAAATGTAGAGAGGGTGTCTACATGCCAGACTGAAACTGGTAGACGGTTCCACAGGAGGGGGGCCTGATCGCTGAAGGCTCTGACTCCCATTCTACTTTTAGAAACTCAAGGAAACACAAGTAACCCTGCATCCTGGGAACGAAGGGTTCTGGCTAGGGAAAAGGGGACTATGAGCTTTGTCAGACATGAAGGTGCCTGATTGTTGAGGACTTTGTATGTTAGAAGAATTTTAAATTTTATTCTGAATTTGACAGGGAGCCAATGCAACTAACTTCAGTTTGTCAGAGTTTAATAAAAACAAAATTGCGGGTCATCCATATTTTTATCTCCTTTTAGAAAGGCCTCCAGTTTAGTCAGCTGATTTGTTTCATGTGGATGCATTGATAAGTAAAGCTGCGTATCATCTGCATAACAGTGAAAATTAATTCAGGGTTTCCTTATTATGTGACCGAGAGGAAGCAGGTATAGGGTGAAGAGGACAGGTCCAAGCACAGACCCTTGTGGAACACCATAACTTACTTTGGTGGTTTCAGTAATCTTGCTAATCATTAGCAAGTCCAAACTGAGATCAACCTAGTAAATATGACTTAACCAGTTTAGTCAGTGTTGCTAGTGAATATGTAATATTAAAATATTCAATAATTGTCCTCAGAACCAGAAATCCTCTGTAGCCTTGGTTCTCTCAAACGATCATGGAAACTTGTTTGAAGCTGAAACAGGCCGACAGTCGACCGATTATAGATGTTGCAGGGACACATGAGGATTGTGGGTAATGGAATAATTTCCTATAAGATTGTGAACAAAACGTGTTTTTTTTTTTCTGAAAGGGAGGTTGGCATACAAATTTGAAGCTTGTACAGGAGCAGATACAATCGTTACTCAACCTCGCTTGCGGTTACATCAACTCCTCTATAAAGAATATGAGGGATTTTCACCTGTGGAAACAAACTGTTGATCACATTTCACTGACAGAAAAAAATACAGACTGTTTACCTGCCAGTGACCGTCCACTGTTTTCATATTATATCCTTGATTACTGGTATCCTGTTTTATATCTTTTTTATACTGGTATCCTGACTTGATAATCCACTTTATTCAGAGAGGTGTTTCCCATAATTAGCTTAACTAAGAGTCACAGTTCCACTGGTCTGTTCTTCTCTGCACAGAATACAAACTAAATCAGAATTTCTCTTCTAATACTCTGCACAAAGAGGAAATTTAGGAATGAGGTGTTTTTTAGAAGAGAAGGTTCAAAGCAAGGCAAAACTTTGAGTTTTGAGTTCGCGGATGTCCTTGCAGCAGTATGCCTTTATTTTTCACAAAAGCCCAACCTCAACGCTCGGCTACTTTTTTAGGTTGCCAAACCCTGATATAACTCCTATATTAAAAAATAAATGGACATTTTTGAGGTTGTAAAACAAAGACCCCAAAAACTTTTTTCTACCTTGAGGAAGAAAAATTAGGCTCTATCACTCTCAAAATTAAGTTGAATACATCCTATGTTAAAAAAAAAAAAAAATCCATCCCAAACAGATAAATAAGGGCAACCTTACAAATGTACTTTCATTTAGTTGTGGGTCAACTTTGTAGAACAGAAAGATTTTTGTTCTCTATTGCAAATTTGTTAAGTCTACACAAACATGGATAGACCCGCGTTAACTAGGGCCTCACCGATTAATCGGCCGATTATAGCCAATAAACCAGTGTTATAATATAAACTGTATCGATTATCGCAATTTTTTATTCCCTTATATCAAAATTGGCATCGGCCCCAACACAGTCCATATCGGTTGGGTCCTAGCTTTAACGGCACAAAGTGACCAGGAGGAAGCATATCGAGTCCCAGTGTCACACTTTGCAGTCTGGAAAAGCGAACTGTGCATGTACATCCTACGCGCATTTAATAGATTTTAGCATGAAATCAAGTTAAATCCCAGATACGAGCACAGATAATGGCTTGTACAGCTGGCTGCATGGCTTGGAGGGATCAGACATTGTTTTTCATGCATGTAAATGATGTGAATCAAATGCTCAGCTTGAGATCCAACACAAAACAGAACACCGGTGGATGATTTTGTGAGATAGCAGCCTGATTCCAGACTTCTGAGTCACCGTCTGTACGTCTCAGAACACATCAAATATTGATGTAGCGCTCACTGGTTTAATGTAGGGCTGAGGCTCAGAACCATTTTGACTCTAATATGTATAAATCTGTTTTAATCTACAGAATACTAAGGACACTTTTTGTGTATGTGTAGAAAATAGAATAATTCACTGAAAATCGTCCCACTCATTTTCAGCAGGTGGTGTCAAGTGTCTTAATTAAACAGATATTCGCCATCAGGGTTAATGAAAGTTGAAGCAGATATCAAAATAAATCTGCAATCGTGGACACTGCGTTGGGTAAAGGATATATGCGTTCTCCACACAACGAAGGGAAAATCCCTGCAGATTTTCCAAAGTGCTATAAACTTTTTTTCCCCTTCTTTTAAATAGTCACCTATCATCATTTATGCGCCTTGGCAGAAGGCGTGTAAAAGTGAATGCAAGTAGAAAGTGTATTTATAGCATTTTGTTGTATGCGCTCATCCGCTTTATGTCTTGTCTGGCACCTCTGCACCACTCTCTCGGGGAGGTTGTGAGGCAGTTCACACTTCTGATGTGCCCAACGGCCCAACTCCGACACTGTTAAAATATTCTTTCTACATCAGATGCTCATCACATCTATGCATATTTTTAAATCACATCTGAGCTCTCTCTCTCTCACGCGCACTCTCTCTCTCTCTCTCTCTCTGGACACTCTGATCATCCATCCTCTTCATTTACACCTTTTTTTTTTTGCAACAAAACTAGTCATTTCATACATGGCTGTGGCTCAGGATTTCAATAGCTTTATCAATGTTTACTTAATCCTAATCAGTCTCATACTGTAGCTTAATGCTGACAGACAGAAATGGTAACATCTCATTAAGTAAGACTGCAGAGAGAGAGATTTCATCATCTTTTGCAAAGCCAAAGACTGCTCTAGAGACACCCTGAAAGTTGAGGAACACAATATCTCTTTCTCTCTCTCTCTCTCTCACACACACACACACACACACACACACACACACACACACGCGCGCACACACACACACACAGATGATTAATTTGATCTGTGCGGCAGCTGTTAGTTTAGACTCAACTCTAATAAACCTTTCCCCTGATCTCCCGGTGATGTGAAGAGGTGAACGTGAGGCAGTAATAAAATGTTAATCAGATTTAATGACGGGGAGCTTTGCACTAGTGTTGCTCAGATTGACCATCCATCAGTCACATTACTGCCGAGACGTTTGCATTCCGCATAAATGATGGAACCGTTGATGAGGCTGCATCGCACCGAGTCATGTTAGTGGACACAGGTGGAGTGATCAACCTTTTGATCACATGAGCTGTATTTTTCTTCAAAAAAAAAAAAAAAGATAATTAGGACTGAGGGATGACTTCAAATTAACGATTATGTCAAAGTCACCCCGATGACTGTGGATGAACGATTACCATTAAATTAACCTGAGCGAGCGTGTCGGTTTTTGCGATCCATTTTCGTCATTTTGATCTGTGGCTGAGAGTTAATGCAAAAGAAAAAAAGAGGTGATTATTTAGAATGAAATTGCAGCTGCTGAATGGGTCACAACATTAGACAGAATAACTCATGTGCTGTTTTCACATTTTTATTCAAAACCCTCATGAAATGACGCTGGTGTGACCCCCCCCCCCCAGATATTCTGTCTCCAGCAACAGTCCATTCTCATTCAATAATCTCTATTAATCTTAATTAATATATGATAACTGCCAGTCCCTCATGATAATTGGGTTCTAACTAGTGTTGTTTTTGGCAGCCTGTTTTCATTTTAGTCTTAGTCTAGTCTTTGTCTCAAGTTAACATTTTAGTTTTTATTAGTTTTAGTCCCTGTCATACGCTATTTTGTCTCGTCAAGTTTTAGTCGACTAAAAAAAAACGGGCATTTTAGTCTAGTTTTAGTTGACAAACACTGATGACGTTTTAGTCTAGTTTTAGTCAATGAAAACTGTATTTTAGCAAAACTAACATTTTCTTTTAGCCAAATCCATTTCACAAATCAAACCAGGTTGTCTTATGAATAGACTTAGGAATACATGCATTCCAGCCACTGATATGAATTTACAACCTTCGTTGATGTCGTTCATGCTAGATTCTAACTTCTCTGGCACTGGCATTTGCATGCTTCTTCTAAACAAACCATGCGTGTGGGGCTTGAGGAAGTGACATCACGTACATCTGCGCGGTGCTAATCTGGGAATCTAGGTTCGCTGACGACGATATTTAGTCATACTTTCGTTGACGAAAGCAAGACTGGTTCTAGCATATACCAACCTACTGCTACAGTCCAAGTCACCAATTACCAGCTGACCTTTGAATACTGAGCTACTGTCAGTGATACGCCCTCATGCTGTGTTACGCGTGGACAGTATAATGAGAGCTCAGGATCTTTCTCTGGTTGTCACTAACCTGGCTGAGACTTGCCGCTTCCCCCCAGGGCCAGTAGGCAGAAGTATGGTTAACGGGTCCCGGGTGAACTGATCAACCGCTCTATAAGCAGGAGAGGAGGGGATGCCACAATGCAGATGGTTGGAAGTACGCAGAGATGAGGGGATAGATGGAGGAGTGGTTGAACAGTTTATAGAGAACGGCGGAGGTCGATTTTATTTTGTAGATGAAGTTGAGGAATTAAAGAAGACATAGGAGGAGAGAACAGCAGCGAAGCAAAGAGGAAACAAACAGAACAAAAAAAAACTACAGGTTGATAACTGTCATCCAAACAACATGCATAGAACTACAGGAAGTCAAGTGGTGACTAAAAAAGGTGAAATGAATTGGCAGATATGCTCATGGGAGGAGGTAGGATGCTGATGATCGATCATGGCTGTTGCTATGGGTGTGTGGATGGAGAACTCATGGACCCATTGGACCATCGGCTGACCCAGACTAGCCGATCGATTGGCCCCGGGGAGAAGAGGCCTGCAGGCAGACAGTCAATAACGTGGTCTGAGCTTCACGCTGACCACAACACACTGGTTTAATGGACTGTGGGGAGACCAGTTTGGACTGCCTGACTGAACATTCACATTAGAACCTGAGCGATGGAGGATTTTTAAGGCAGATGCCAGTATTGATATTTGAGGGGGGGGGATTTTTGACATCACGACAAGGTTTCCTTAAATGTGTAACGAGAAGGACACTTTACAGTTGGAAAATAAACTCTCTGAAGGACAAACTATCGATTGATGACACTGTTTCATTGATTATTTAATACAATCCAGTATCAAAAGATGCATCGTCATTCAAAACCAGAGGAGTAAATGTCCAAGTCTTGATCCACATTCACTCTTATAAAACTACTGCAGAGGTGGAATATCATTAAAACATACAGCTCAAATAAATTTGAAATGTATTTTTGTGTATTTTTTTTTTTTTTGCTCTAAATTTACAAGAGCTGTTTAGTTTCCTACAGGATCATAATCTGACGTTGATAATCCAGCAGCAGCCACAATAATAAAAGAAGAATAAAAAAAAAAATCCTGTCCGCATCAGTGTAATCAAATGTGTGTCAAATTCAAAGCATCTCAATGTTAAACGGATTTGAGGGAAGGAAAAAAAAAAGTGGTGAAACATCAAACTAAACTGTTCAAGTGGACAAATTAAGTTAAACCGCATTTTGGTAAATTGGTTTATATTTTGGTTGGGAAATAGTTGTGAGTAGTTGTGTGAAAAATACCAAGGAGGAAAAAAATAAACAACAAAAAAAAAACCCTAAAACCAAAGACTTGGAACATCATGTAATTTTCATTTTGTTAAGAAAAAGAATCATTTAGAAACTGGTATCTGAGTCGTGGTAGTGGTGCATTTGAAAATGTAGGTTTTTTTTGTTGCTTTAATTAGTTGCGGGCGGGTCAGAACATCTTCAGCGTACCTCGGTGGAGACTGATCAAGTGGATTTCTACTGGAGGACGAGAACATGATTCTTTAATACCTCATTTAGCCAACGCTGTTGAACAGTCACTCCAAAATGTCCGGTCGCTGTTCGTTCCCGTGACTGTGTGGGCCGTCGCATATCCATCACATCACTTCCACACAAAGAAAAAAAACCATTCGGAGCTCCCGCCGTTCCGCAGGGAAGCACCTGCTCTATCTACATTCACGCTTTTCTTTCCGTTTGTCGGCCGGCTACCGTCAAACCTTTAAGATTCCAAATCAAAAAGCTCAGAGGTATCCTGAGTGTGGGTGCATGTCTAAATCGCAAAATAGAAAATACAAGCTGGAGATTCATAGTATGGGCGGAAAAAAAACAAACAAGCAAGAGCAGCTGTTCACTTCTACGTCAACTCCATGAGAAAACAGACAGCAGAGTTGCTACTCTGCGGGGGCTCACGCACACAAACTCTTTTGGGGAAATAAATGAATGACTGTAAACTCTGCAGATTTAACTGTTGTGGTAAAGAGATAAGCTGAACAAAGGAGTGTGCAGAAAGCACACACGTGACGCTTGCTCCGTGTAGAACTGTTGACCTTTCTTTCTCTGGTTGTAAGTGTTTTTGACTCCAAGGGCATTTGAAGCAAAACAGAATATATTACAGATTTGTGAGGGTTCAACACAAACAATCTTTTTTTAGAGCCTAAAAGGGGGATGAGGACGGAGCATATTAAGTCGTACTTTGCCCCTTTGCTGTTTTGGAGCAGCGAGCGGTAAGCAGCACATTCCAGTAAATCACAACTAATTTCAGCCCTGCTTGACGTGCCTTCTAAAGTAGAAACACATGCACTAGCTCCCCTTCCTTGTCCTTCCTGCCACAGCCAGCCTACACTTTCCTCAATCTCACTCTGGGTCTCTCTCTCTTTTGTGCTCAATGGAATATAAAACCCTGAAGTTTGTACAATGCATCTGACGTGTTTGCTGAGATGCTCACAAACACGTAAAAGAGGCTTACAGCATTAATTTATGTGTCTGAATAGCAACGCTTAGGAGGACGACGGCATTTTTCTCAAAGGCCAGTAGGGGGCGACTCAACTGGTTGAAAAAAGAAGGACATTTACTTGTGCTACCTCCATTTTCCTAGTTAGTTTACGGTTTCAGTTGCTAGTTCAGTTCAGTTGCTCTTTCATGATTTTTTGTGTGTGTGGAAAATTCCGTTCCCATTTAGAGAAAAATTGATGTTCTGACTTTAGTTCCAGCTCACTGACAGGTTGCTACAATGAAACCTGTTGGAGCGGAGAGGGAGGGCCATCCTTTTGGTCTCGTCAAGCTCCAAATACTCCAAGCTTCAAAATCCACAGACCGATAGTTCAACATCTCTTCTGAGGTCATCTTTATTGCCGCTGCGCACTGATGAATGGTACCGCAGGAGGACGAGCTCGTCTGATCGACGGATGAAAAGATTCATCGAGGCCAACTTCTGTGTCGTGTAACAGTTCAGTTCAGCTTTCCTAACGAGTGTCATTTCAACAGTCTACCTTCAATGGCTAACATTTCCTCATACGCTACTTACACATGATTAAAAAAAAAACAAAATTCTGATGAAGCAGAGATAGCAGTTGACCCATTGAGACAGTGGTAACGTGCATTGGGAGAACATTTCCAGATGAATTTGTCTTTCCACTCCATTTCCTGACAGAATTCTACTCTTTCTGCTCTGTCTTGTATTCTCCTCCTCCTCCTCCTCCTCATCTTTTCTTTGATATTTCTCATCCCGAGGCTCATCACTCTCTGCTGTGCAAACACAGACAAACATTTGGCCAAGCTGTGCTTCATGTTGCCTCAAAAACATCCCCACAAAGAGATAAACGCTAATGTAAATAGGGTGCAACCAATACTGGACTAGGAGGGCGCAAGTAAAAAGAAAAAGTGATATTTTGGTAGAAATACTGTTAAAAAAAAAAGTACACAAGGTATCAAAAGGTACACTTCACATACTGGCTGAATTCAGAGCGTTTAAGTTAGCAATTATAAGTCTATAAATAACTGATCGATATGAGCAGCATTTTAATGATGAAACAGTAAAGCAACGGTTTCCTCTTCATCGTCAGTTCTGTTTCATAAAACAAGGCAAATTCATCCAGGTGGTGACATTGATAATGTGACTCCATGTATATTTTTACTGCATTGCCAAATATATTACATCAGGGAGTACAACTTTTACTCAATTTAAGATGAATGTGTGCGTAATAGTCTTGTTAAATAACTGCCGCAAAAAAAACACGTCAGGTACAAACCACACCCACTTTTCTCTTCTGTCCCAATACAGAGACGGATCATTTTGTCGAACAGATAATGACATCGCCCCTGCTTGTTATGCAATGGTTCACATTTTCCTTGTGTCTTGTTCCCATTGATGTAAAATGGGCAGGGCTGGCGTGTCTGCAGAGTTTAAGTCATACAGTTGCTTTTCCGCTGACTTTAAATTAGCCTGGTATGCTTTGAAGCGAGCCACGGCTCTGTAGATCAGAGTCAGAGGTCCTCCTCTGGTCAATATGGAGCTCATTGATCTTGAGCACTAGTGAATGAGGTGGAGCTGAAATCAAATATGTGAGGAGAACTGCTTCTTGGTACCTTGATAAACACAGACGCGTTCAGACGCAACATACACTAACATTTAAAAGTGGACAATCTGCTGTAAAATCCTGACAAATGTGTACTTTTGATATTTCTATTTAACAAAACAAACACTTAAACCGAAGCAAACTGCTTTTGTTCCAAGATGATATTTTTGTTCTTTTCCTTTCGCCAGGCCTGCGCTGCTTCCACCACACATTAACACAATAGCTATGGACAGCAGCAATTATTCTCTGTACTTGAAAACAAGGATGAAAGTACTTTTGTCCATTTGGTTTAGCTAAAATTTCTTATTTTTAACCACAAATACAACCCAAATATTTTCTCTTTGCCTGTCTCTTAGCAACTGAAGAACAGTTTTCCAGTGACATCAGGGCAGGGAGCGAGAGAAAGAAGGAGGGTTGCTTTTTTTTGGTGTTTTTTCTTAAGAACCTGGTTTCAATGAAGTGAGACTTGGGTGAAATTAGATTTCAGAGAGTATACAATTAGAGCAGATGTGCCAGTACAAATTTCAGGGCCAGAGTGGCAGAGTTAAAACTTTTTGGACAAGAGGAGAGGTTAAAAGTTGAAAAAAAAAAAAAAGAAGTTGGTCCATTGTCCCAAGAAAAAAAAAGTGTTTGAAACAAATTTAGATAGTTGAATAACTGGCTTAAATTGTGTATAACGCATCTATTGAATATGAACAATCCTTGACTGTCGCCCTGACATTTTTTTTTTCTCTGCCGGCATTGAAGTGTGGAGCCTGCATTCCTGGCTTGACATTACTTTGGCTGGGAAGAGATGTTAAGGTTATATAGCATTGGCTGTTCACTGACATCATCGCAGGAAAACATTCCCGCTCACTGAGGTAGGTATGTGTGTGTGTGTGTGTGTGTGTGTGTGTGTGTGTGTGTGTGTGTGAAGGGCTGCATGCGTCATTACCGTCGGTCATTCCTCCTGCGTCGGAAGAGCTTTTTGGTGTGTGCAATCTCGGCCTCATTAGGAAGGGGTGGGAAGATCTGTTGGAGGCAAATCAGAGAAACAGCTGTTGTCAAAATCAGCAATATGCACTGTATCACCTTGTGGAAAGAATGTGTCCAATTCTTCACTGCTGCAGAGGTAAAGTAGCACTGGAAACACTTATTTTTCTTAACCAACCGACAAATACGAGTTTTTTTTTTTTTTTTAATGTTTAGGGAACTCTGCTTCAGGATATTTCAAAGGAAAATGCTATTATTTGTGAAACTGGGAAGCTTATACATTTCTGCGCAAGTAATTCAGTCTGTAAATTGCTGTAATTTTCTTTGGGCAAACAATTTTATTGAACATTTTTTAACCTGCACTCCCTTGAGAGCGTCCCCCGTCACAACCACTGAAGAAAAACACTAACTTACGGTCATGTACAGTGCCACTGGCCTCAAGCTCTAAGTATCCTAGCAAGACGGCATCTGTAGAGCGGAGGAGGATTATTTAATCCTTGCTGTGGACATCTCCGGTGAAAGGAAATCGTGCAACGTCCGGGTGCTAAAACTGTGGGACAGCAGCCATCTTTGGAATTTTTTGGCAGCTGTAACACCAGTTAGCAATAGCTTATGCTGTCTGTCACTCAGTCCTGTGTAGTGTGCCATCCTACACATTTAAGAGCTCACAGTATACACCTGTTGCCTTGTCAGATAAGGATGATCTTGTTTTGAGGTGAATTGATCTCAGTCTATTTTCTCTTCTTCCTTATTTTCCTAGGTTCACTTTCTCTCGGTGTACCTAATAAATAGGCAACACAACTAGGCAGGTTAGAGCCTGCGATCAAGCTAATCTACATACTGTATCTCTGTGGGAGGAAGCCACAGCAGCCTGAGGGAGAACTTGCTAACTCTGCTCATCAAGGATCCGGCCGGCCAGCAGGTTGAGACCTCCGGGCTGTGAGGTGAGAGGAGCTGAATGTAGGAAGAATGAGAAAATGTTCCACGTCTTTCATACTGATGTCAAATGTTGGAGGAATAATCTAAACAAAGAGCATCGGATCAACATTAAATACTTGAATGACATTTATTGTTAATTTGACTAAGGGTTTTTGTTGTGGTATGTGGTATGATCGCGGACTCCACGTGTGGGTATGGTCCCTTAATTACACACTCCTCTCCATGAAAATGAAATAATACCATCAATCATCCATTAAACATCAGCCCTGCCAATCAAACAGCACCCCTCTGCTCAGCATCACCACATGCTGTTACCATAGTTACAGGCGGTCTAGGAGTACCGCTGTTGTGTAGAGCAAGGAAGAGGCGGTCCGAGACATTATGCACCCAGCAAAACAGGTGGATGGGTGCCTGTCACTCCATCACCAGCCAGAGTTGATTAGTGTCAGTGTCAATCAGGTCCGTAGGCTCTAAACCCCCCCCTGCATTGTACCAGTGTTCACTAGCAGGCTCTCTTTCCTGTTTACCTCCTGTCCTCTGATAGCAGGACAAAAATGCCAACCAGTGGGTTAGCATGTAGATTCATGCCCACCTTGTAACACCGACCAGTAGCGCTGCCAAATGCTCTCATCAAAGGATCTTTTTCCCCCTGTATTGATCAGGAGTTACAGCTGGATCAGTAGAAACAGCTGCAACTTTTTCTCTTTGAATCCTGAAGCGTCCTTCTGATGAAAAGGATAAAAACGTATCCTCCTCTTGGTTGGAAAACAACAACTGCAGCCGGACAGTAATGTTATAATTATGTACGTGCTAATTATGGAGCGGTCGCTGAAGTCACCAAGTAGTTGGTCTGGTTCACAAATGTTTCCGCTTTTGTCCACCTAAACAAAATGTTGTTTTAACAGCAGCTCGTATAGGGGTGATTCTGAAGACGCTGCTCTTCTAATAAAAATAAATCTTTTACGATCCCAACGTATTCCAACAGTCGTCCTACATCCAGAGGTAAAGACAGGCCAGTTGTACATTCAGCCAAACTGACGTTAAAATTTACTATCAAAGAGAAAGTTAGAGATGATAAATGTTCTTTACTGCCACACAGATCCAACTGCTTATGACGTCCCCTATACACACTTTTGAAAAAGTGTAATTCCTGAATGAGAAAAGACTGTTTTTGTCTGGATGGAAGGTTTAAATGGATGGAAAAGCTGCTTTTACAAATTCAGCTGGCATAGCGGGGATGTGTTCTTGCTGGGGGATCATTGGATTCTGACTGAATCCAGATGTGAGTGGTAGAAAGTAGATGCGTGTGTGTGTGTGTGTGTGTGTTTGTGCTGTATCCAAAAAGGATACAGAACCAGACAATCACATACTTAAACTGTGAGTACAAAGCCTTCCTTTGACCCCACATTCAAAGACTTCATACATAAACCCACGAGCATTAATATCTGTTTTTCTACAGTACGGTACGATGAGAAAGAAATACAAATAAATACAAAAGGAAAGAAATGCAACTATTTTCCTCAAAGAAAGCAATAGCTGTAATTTAGACCTCAGATTGTTCAGGATCTCTCTTAGAATACTTTATAACTTGTAGTATATTTCTCTCAAAAGTACAGGTTGGATCAAATTTAACCTGCCATGAACATTTTTGACAGCAACTGATAGGGAGGGAATGAGAGATGTGGAATTGTCTCTGTGGTAAAAAGGCCAAGTGTTGCATGTGTGAATATAGGATCTGCAGGTAGCAGCCAGCACCGGTAGATCAAAGTGAGGCGTGTGCTGTCCTGGTCCTCAGCCAGAAGACCTCTCACCTCGTGGAGAGCAGCAGGAGCCCTGTGGACGTGACAAGGATGGTGGGGGGGGGAGGCTGAATAAGTTTAAGAGACACTGAGAGCTAGAGGGGATATATAGGCTACATCCACCCTGATGTTTCCTTTTTTTTTTTTAAAACCACATCTTTTGCTATGTTTAATCCCAAACAACTCTGGCATTTTCAAATGGAGACCTTTTAAAATGGCTGCTGACCCCGATTAAGTTTGACAAGTGCAGCATTGCTTTACGGTCCAGACATGTAGCAACAGAGGCCTGTGAAACCACGGCTACATTTATATGGATAGCAATCACTCAACAGTCTCTACATAAGGGAATATCTTTGATCAACATGATTTATATGTTTCAGACTAGAATATTCCATTTATATTGATATAAATAGAAGTCTGACTGAGGATGCAGGCACATATTACACCACCTGCATTCTACACTAGAATTTCTGTCTGGAAATTGAACTGAAACCTCTGTCATACGCGCCTGGTACATTTTGAGTGTCTTCTTGCTAATAATGCAGGAAACCATGCTTGCAGCCACCCTCTGTCATACGTGTTGTTGAATGCTGCCAAACTCCAGCAGGAATCATTGTGTGATTAAGGTCAATGCAATTCCTTCTACAAAAATGGGAATAATCGAAGTCCTGATTTGATTATTGCTCATCGAATACCACCTTACTGAGGTTAGGCTCACTAAAAATGCTGTTTAGCTGGCAGCGTCTTACTGACAATCATGTCTGAATCGGGTTAACATCAAAATACTGCCATCACCCGCAACATCGGTAACTCGATTGGATCTGACCAGGCATGATGAGCCGCTCCCTGATTCGTCGTGTGAGGAATAAAGAGCATCAGCCCAACAGCCTTAACTGCCGCTGGTTAAATCAACATGGACAACAAATGTCAGACATTGATGGCCTTGTTATATTTACTAGCAGCACTTGAGCTAAATTCTGCAGTTTATAATACAGCTACTGCTGACATGCACAGGAGGCACGCTGTTATTCAGCAGACAATTCCCCTTTGGGTGCTTCCTGTTTACTGGGGAGGAATTTTGAAATAGTACTAAAATGCTTGTGTGGATGGAGATCATTTTCATTCTAATCTAAATGTGGTTTTAACATGTAAATGTAATAATGTCGCTATAGCCATCGACTGTAACAGATTTTATCCTGTGGATGTGGATTTGTAAGACAAGTGGATGCTATAGGAGAAAAGAAATGTGGTATATTGAGCACTTTTTCAATACCTAACCTCTTAACGGAGTTGAAGAGTGGTCTCGAGATTTTAGTTGGGAGTTAAAATAAAAAACAAACTTAATCTGATGATTTTTTTCCTAAGTCCTAAGTGGGCATTCAGACTGAAAATGGAGCTGCGTTACAAAAGTGCAAGAGGCCGAGTGTCTCGCTGCAGTGACATGGGGAATGATTTTATGCGGGCGCTTTGGTGGGGAAAAATATCAAAAGTTAAAGTTCTATGAGCTTGATGGTGATCACACCACTAAACACTGGACGTCAGTAACACGATGGGATTTTGCTCAAAAAAGGGAGTGAGAATGAACACATAAGCACATAAAGACCAACCTCATCAGGACCTCTTGTCGTCATGGGGACCAAAGACCGGTCTTAAAGCAGCACAATAAAATTTCTGAGTTACTGGTTGAAGTTAGAGTTAAGGTTGGAAGTGAGATTAGGTAAGGTTAGGGTTAGGCATCAATTGGTTAGAGTTACAATGAGGTCTTAGGTGTGTGTGTGTGTGTGTGTTTGTGTGCGTGCGTGTGCGCGCGCTATGAACAGACCTGCATGTGTTGAGGCTATTAGTCGTTGAGTGAGTGCTAAAACCCAAAACCCAAACTACGTTCCAAATTTTCTGTGCAAATCACTTTTGGGGCGTTAGCCTTGACGCTAGTGACAAATTCAGCCAAGGCTGACAGATCACCTTCATGTGGACCTGTAGCAGCATGGGTTGGAGGCAGGGTGGCAGGTTTGATCCTACACCTAGAATCAAAGTGTCCTTGAGCACGACGCTGAACCCCTGATTACACGAGATGGTTAGGTTGGCACCCTGTATGGAAGCATCCATCATCAGTGTGTGAGTGTGTGTGTGTGAAGGAGTCAACGTGGTAAAATGCTATGAGTTCCACCGAGGTACAAATGCGCTATATAAATACTGTCTGTTTATCATTTACCAGGTTTTGCTTTTTGCTTGAACCCGTTGATCACTTAAATCCTAAATCCTCTACTGCCTGGATTTCCCCTGACAGAGAAGAGACTGTTACGACCGCAGTGATGTACATTACATGTGTGACATCAAAACTCTGGAAAATACATCAAGAACAAAAAAAACAACAAAAAAAGGAAGATCTGATCTTACATTGTTGGTGTGAACAATTGTGGCAATACGTACATACACTAACTTTAAGAGTGTTCTTGGCCTGTGGAGGTGTGTTTGTTTCTACTGTATTATGTGATTAGGTGTGTGTGTGTGTGTGTGTGTGTGCGCACTTAGAGGAAGTTGACATACCCTAAATCAGTCGAAGAAAAATCACAGGTCACTGGGAGAGGCTCCCGGTGATGCTAGTAGAGAGGATGTGTCTTTTTACAAGCACTCAGTTGAAATTCTAAAGGGTGGACCCAACTCCCAAAATCCACATTTCGTGACTTTAAGCCAGCGATATCTAAAAAAGGTTTAATTTTTCTTTCATCCTGCAAGAGGGGTCATGGACCTAGATTCCATTGTTGACCCATTCATGACAATGACGTCTCTTTAGTGAGAAAAGGAGTATAAGTAACGAGGAAGGAAAGTAAGGAAATGAGGAAAGCGAACAGGGATGGTAATGTGAATAGAAGTGGAGAATAACGGTTATAGAACTTTCTCTGCAATAGCACGAAAAGTGAAGTGCATGTGTTCCTGTCCCATCTAGCGTGTAACAATTCTGGTATCATGCTCATTCAGTCGCTCCATTGTTTCTCTCAGCTTATTTATGTTGCCAGGGCCCACAGCCAAGAGCAATAATTTTAAAACTGCCCCAGGGGTGGCATTACAGGACAGGTTGTTGAGAGCAGTGGAGAGAGAGCGCCTGTAAATTCAAGACAGTAAGTACATAAAAGATAGAGAGGGAGGCTAAAACACATACGCTGAAACCATGTCAACATTTCTGCCCGCAGCCGGAGGCTGAATGAATGATGCTTTGGTCCATGCCACTGTTTGAAAAGACACGTTGTGTTTTTTGTCAGTTGTCGCCACCTTGGAGCTCACAGGTTCGCCTATAGGCAGATGCATGGCTTTGAAGAGAGCGGAGCTTGGAGGAGTTGTAGCGTTTTCTCAAACAGGCTCAACTGCACACACAGGTGCGTGTATGGCGATGGCACTTAATGATCCGTGGTAATTCATTTCTGACTACAGCAGAAAGCTATGCACACGATAAAGCTGAGCTGTGTGTGTGTGTGTGTGTGTGTGTGTGTGTGTGTGTGTTTCCCCTCTATAAATCCAGAAGCAGACCTGTTGCTGAACCTGCGTTTGTACCCACCAATTTGAATTTTGCTTTTATTCCTAGTGTTTCCAGTTTTTTTTTCGGTACCGTGGAGAAACACCTCGTTCTTCGTCACCGGTTCTTGTGACTTGTGATTTCTAGTCAAAGCTGACTCTTTAGCAGAAATCCTCACACCAAGATTCCAGTAATATTACCTGGCAAAGTAGAATTGATCAAAAAATGACACCTTTGGATTCAGGTCCAAATAAAATGTGTGGCGTACAATTTTTCAATTCTTACTGCTTTAATTTAAGAATATCTAAACCAGCGTGATATGTGTGAGTGGTACTGAGTGTTATAATAAAATCTGACAGCAGATTTTAGATGGAGATTTAATATTCATTCATTCTAACGGGCATTAATTGGTCAAAGACATGATGAAAACGTTGCATTCCTCCCCGAGGATTCCATTCCAAAGTCTGCACTGACAGCTGTTGATTCTGGATATGAGATGTCTCGTTCCCCCATGTCAGAAATCAGGTTTACATTTGGGATTTTCTCAAATTGTTTTCCTGTAAAAAATCTCCTGTTATATAGGATTTGCGGCATGTTTCATGATCCCCGCTTTAGGCCGTTTGATGTGACTTAGTCTGCAGCTGACGCCTGCCAACAGCCACAGAAAGAAGAGCTTTGGAAACGCCACAGTCAGGTACAGTGGGTGATCAGTGATAAGAGGAAAAGATGTGAGGTCCTGACATCCGTGTCTCATTTAATAAGTGATCTGAGACCGGTGCCACAGCAGAGCACAGACAGATAGACAGGTACATCAAAGAACTCGCTGGTCTGGCTACCGGAGGCGATGGAGCCATTGTGGGATCAAAGTGTCAGAGAAAAAGAGTGTGTGTGTGTGTGTGGGGGGGGGGACCTCTAGTACCCTATAGAAATGTAATCATGCAACAGCCACTGCTACCGCAGCAGGTTTCACATGCTTGGTGTTCTGTTCTAGCCATCTCACTGATAAAAAAAGACTTCAATCATGTGCATTCTCTCACTGTGCCTCTCTCTTTCTCTCTGTTTTATTACTTTGAAAGTTTTCGCTCCGTCGTCTCTAAGCTTTGTATGTGTTTGGGGGCCTGATTTGCATATTTGTGAAAATAACTATTAACCTTGCCTCTTGGTCTGAGGTTGTGTTGACTGCTATGTGACTTGTTTGATTAAATGCATAAATATTTTTTAACAGTGATGCAAAAAAGATCAGACGGGTGTGGGTCACTCAGACAGGTTACAATGCAGAGGCTGATCAGCAGTAACGTTAATTAAGCCACAGGCAACGCTGTCAATGACCACATCAGCAGGCCAGGCGCATTCAACTGAATTTCTTGTAAACAATTCTTTCATATTCTAATTGCTGTTGTTTATGTCTCTTAGACTTCATCATTCGTTTGCCCATTGAAGCACAGCAGCTCGACTGTTTCAGTGACCTTCACTGTCGTCACGGAGGGAAAGAAACCATTCTCACAAGCTAAGTGTGGCTATGTCCCAACAAAAAAAGGGGGAAGTTTGTTTCCATTAACTGGTTTGGAGCCAGAAAAAAAGTAATAGGCGATGTGATGGTGCCAGAAAAATGTCGGTAGAGGCGAAGTGACTCACGGAGGAGCTGAAACAGAGAAGGAGAATAAGAGCCGTCTATCAGGCAGAACGGACAGACATCTTGAGGGATGACCTCTGGTTGGACTGGCTGTCATTTTTCCTAAGTAGTATTCTGAGAGAAGGATGGAAACAGCTGGTCAGGCACATGAGCAGAATTCTTTTTTTTTTTTTTTTTTTTGCAAAATTGGAGGAATTGTTTCAATTTTTTTTTTTCCTTTCCACCAACCTTTTGTAATGCAGTTCTTTAAAATGTGCATCACAACAGGACAACGGAAACCAGACGCGTGTCTCACAGTTGGACAGCTGTTGCTGTATGTTTGTGATGGTTTCAGAAAGTTAGTTCGCGCCATGCAACTGACCGTCTCACTATCAATGACATCAGGAACACTGTGAGAAGGTCAAACTCCGCCTCTGGCACAGAGCGACACACTGCCTGGCTTGTATTGTCATATTTTCACATACATCACTTGATATTATTATGCAATTTTAGTGGTGTCATTTTGATGTGTTTCAGTAGATAACAACATACTCTGGAGGTTTTTAGATGTGATGGGGCGAGTTCAAGCTTGTACATACTAGAACAATTACTGGAGGCCTCTGTGGACCGGGAGCAACATTCCCAGAGTAACCTGGATTCATGCATGTACTCCAGTCTCTAGTGTCTCTCTCATGCTAGACACCGGAGCCCAACACTGTGCAGAGGTGATTAAGCGAGTGTGTGTGCGGTTAATAGAGTGCAGGATCAAGCAGCAGTGGGACCAGGGACAATGGCAGGAAAAGACAACAGGGAGGGGGGGTGGGGGGGGGGGGTACTGCCGGTCACCGTGACCCCTTGGATATTGTTCCGCTGCCCACCGACATTTGAAGTATGCTGGGGAGGATTGAAGGACAGCATGAGGAGGAGGAGGGAGGATGATGAAGCAGAATGATTGTGGTAATAGAAAGAAAGGAACCGATAAATAGGAAGAAGCAAAAAGAAAGATGAGGGTTAAAAAAAAAGAAGAAAAAGTGTGTATGAGATGACAAAAAAAAAAAACAACAAGAAGTGAAACGTGTGTGTGAATACAACAAGCAGAATGGAGGTGGCAGACCCACTGACAGCTAACAGATAGCAAGACCGCCAAAAAAGAATCCAACCCACCCCCGAGGTCCATTCTCAACCCAAGTCCTGCAACGCGGCACGTACACTTCCAGACAGAGGGGCCAAGCAGTCTGTAATATCTCAACTCCAGACTCCTGCTTTCTTCCCCTGTTGGACAGCTTTGTTCACAGACCGGATATCTCCTCGGTGACTGGCCGCTTTCTCCCTCTCACCCAAGCCCCCTGTTCCTCTACTGGTGCCTTTCATTCTTTGAGAAATTGTTGAGTTATGTCACCTACGGCCCAGTAGAAAACCGCCGTCATTAACGCGCACGTATCAAATCTGCTGGTCGGATTCTAGGCAAGAAAACAAAGAAGCTAAATTCCTTAACTGTCAGACGGTTCCTTTGACTCAGCCGTGTCGAAGCTGAGGCTGGCCCTCATGACTACCGTAGCCTGGACTCCTGATGACAGGGAGCTGACGCGATCTTGGCAGTTAAAACATGATCTCATGGGAAAGAACAGCAAGTCACAACAGTCAGAGCGGTTGTCCAAAAATAGATGAACCCGTTCAGTTACCAAAAAAAAAAAAAAGGGGGTGAAAAAGTATTGTGATCAAACATTTTCTAAGTTGTTAAAATAATGCGTATATCAACCAGTTCATCACACACACACACACACACACACACACACACACACACACACACACACACACACACACATACATTAAATGTGTGACGTTAAAAGCAAACACACAAAAAGATGCTGATGTGTGGGTAATCAAACATTTGCTGGCCTTATTTTTAGCGCGGTAAGTGTTAAGAACACCCACATACAAAAGCCCCTCTCTCTCACACACACACTCACGCTCACACACACACGATGTGGCTGTCACAACACTGAGGATCATGCTGACATGATCATGCTGATGAGCCAAACAGCAGGAGAGTGAGATGGAGTGTCCATGATAGAAAATGTGTCACGAGGGAGGGGAGGGATATAAAAATCCTACGTCTGCGGGAGAGAAAACACCACCGAATATTTTCCAGATTGCATTTTTGGGGAAAGCGTCACCGCTAGACAGTGTGATTCATCAGCTGAGGCGTCAAGCGCGATCAAGTGATAGTTCACATTTTAGTCAAATCTACTGAGTAACATTACCAGTAAATACTGGAACAATGCGTCACCACAAACGGTCACTAAATACATTTTTGGGGATTTGTTGTTTTTACTTAAGATTATTCATTTTTTCATTCATTATTTATGTATAGTTTGTTTGTGCGTATAAATTGTTTTCTATTTGTTTAATGTCTTACAACCTTAACTGTAGTATTCAATGAAAAGCATCAATTCTTTCTATTCACGTTTTATTATTTTTCAGGATCCATGTGACCCCTGGCAGATCAAATACTTGCTCTCTGACCCATAAATACACTGTCATTACAGCCTGACACTGGATGCAAAGACAGGGTTAGTGTGTGTGTGGGTTGACATTCCACAGAGGCCAGTAAAGGTGCAGCGGAATCAGAGGGCAAAGGGAGGAAGCCCTTTCTCACTTAGTGGCGCGCGCGCACACACACGCACACATCCTTGTACTTATATTTTTGTGAGGACTTTCACTGACGTAATACATTCCCTAGCCACTCACCCTAAACCTAACCATCTCAACTGACTGCCTGACCCTGACCTTGACCCTAAACCTAACCTGAACCTGATCCTAACCTCGACCCTAAAACTAAGTCTTGACCTTCAAACTGCCCTTTGAAGATGTGAGGACCGGCTAAAATTTCCTCATTTTCCAAAAATGTCCTCACTCTGTTGGTTAAATACGCATTCTAGTCCTCAATATGTAGCAAGTACAAGAAAACACACACACACACACACACACACACACACACACACACACACACACACACACACACACACACACACAAATGAAATGTTTTCCACATCCCAGGGCTATTTGTAAGTCTATTCTGGCTCCTGGAAAGGGGAAGTGAATGTTGGCAGGAAGCGTGGAACGTAGATTGGGGACTTTGGATGATGTAGCCTTTCCACATAGTATCTAGAGGTGATGACTGGGGTAATGGGACATGCTGTTGTTTGTGCTTGGGAACGAGGATTGCTACAATATAAATGCTTGATTACACACACATTGTGTGTAATCAAGCATTTATATTGTAGCAATATAAATACGTAACCCAGCTCAGAAGTGAGAAATGACTGGCGTTTTGCAACAGGAAACATATAAAATGTCCCCTGTAGCACAAACGCAACTGTCAAAGAAACTTGTGATACTTTGCTGACTATAGCAGCAGTTTCATGATACTGCTATTCTGCGGTTTTGATGTGTTGCAGGACAACTAATCAACAATATGCACACAAAAAGCGAGAATTGTGCATTTATTTACTTCATTGCTGTGATGTTTTACAGTATTTGACAACTGAGATGAAAAAAGTATTGATCTTCAGTGTGTGTGTATCAATATCATATTAAAAGAGGGAATATTTGCTCACAGTGATGAAAGTGGACCTGCGAGTTTCTTTGTAAAAAAAAAAAAAGGGGGGGGGGAAAGCGAAAGTTGTGGTAGAAAGTAAAAATCTTCAAAGACTTAGAGCCAGGATACTGGGCAGCACCCATTCAGAACTGGGAACCACTATGCCAACATTCCCTAAAAAACAAAACAAACTCTTACACACAAATCCAAATGATTACACAAAAAAGAAAGCATGCACTGGAATGTATAAAGTGCTACTTGTGTGTTATTTTTGCACTAATCTGACTCAATTTCCTTTCCAATCCAATACAGATATTTCCTTTACATAAACACACTGATTGCATTCATTTTGTAGTGGTTGACAATTAGCTTTTGAAAGCTATATAGACGTTTGACCAGGAACACTGAATAACTTCCGCAGACAGTCGATTATCCTGGTCTTACAAACCACTACACTTCAATTTAAATTGAATTTGAAATGATTGGTTGAATTCTTTTTGGTTTGTGGATTCTTATTTTCTTTGTATTCTACTGGGTGGTCCCCCACCCCCCCAAAAAAAAGAAAAGAAAAGAAAAACCCAAACACTGGGCACGTAGAAAATGAAACTCTACATGGCTCACCAGTTGTCTCGGGGGTTCATGCGAGCAGGGAGGGTACCGTCAGTTGATAGCCTCATTAGAGTAGAGACAACTGGGGATCGGTGGCCTGGCAGCACCACTGCATGGCTCCAACTGGCAGAGGTTTGTGACAAACATGCCATGACGTGACACACGGGTCTGACAGAATGTGAAAGGGGCCGGTGTGAGGCTGGTTTAGACGGTAACAGTTGAGGAATGTGCAAGAGGGAAAGACAGAAACCGTGGCACCAATTCCTGTGCTGCTGTGTCTCCGACCTTAAACCGTTTCCCTGTGCCCACACATCCGATCCCAAGCACACCAGACAAACACAGTTGACCCCATCTTTCTTTTGGCTGTGACTGAATGAACGGAAACAGCACTCTTGGCTTGTGAACTATACAATGAGGAAGCCATCCTGGTAGCGCGACCAGGTCGATCTTGGCTGAAACGCTATGAAAGGCAGAATGCACCTCAGCTCAGAAGCCAAGAGGGGAAGGAAAGAGGAAGACACTGTAGCTCAAACACGATGAAGGATGGACCATATCTTGGCTCAGAAAAAAGAGGGGTGGAAGAAAGGAGGGTGACATAGCTGAACCCAAGTGAACTCTGCCACCCCAATGAATTACAAATCACCTTAGAAAACACAATGCTTGATACCTTATGACCTGCAAGGATAAACACAGCTGGAAGATCAATTCCATCTATTCTTTTCAGCGGGTGAAACCACGCACATTGTATTCAGGAAGTTGTTGTCATAAGAGACCTGATTAGACAATTATATAAATGTGTATAAGTATATAACCTCAACAGAGAGGAAGTCTGTAACTTCATTTGGTAGTCAGTCTTTTCAGCTCAGGTCAGACACAGGGATGGTGTTCCTCCCTGTGGAGGAGCCTGGTAGTACAGACACATCACCACTGGAGGGCAGTAGAGACTTTTCTGTTCCAGCTACAGTTAAGTTCAACACCGGACCAGTTGGTGTCACTAGAGTTTTATTTATGTCAGCCTGTTTCATTTGAACGGCAGTCTGAAGCCTTATTCTATGTAGAAACTTATCTTGAATAGAAATCAACTGAAACATGATTATTGACTGGAAATTTAATCCTTTTTTTTCTTTTTTTTAATGGCTGACGCCTCCTCTCCTGTTTGATTTTGTTTTGGAACGTCTAAAACTACTGCTGTCTTTTATATTGTATTCTCTAATTACACCACCAGAGGTCGCTGTCTCAAAATCATAAAATGGGTTGCTATTTTGGTTTTACACTCAAACAAGTGTGTTATTACATTTTAAATGTCACTAAACCATCAAGACAGCAGTGACAAGTTTCACAAAAGAGAAAAATCCGCCACTTACAGAGCGCAGATGGGGTAGGAACATCTCGATGTCATTCATGTCTATGCCGTCATCTTCCTCAAACTTGCTCTTGTTCATCCTGAAAGACAAAAAAAGTTGGGAGAGACAAAGAGGGTCAATCGGCGAGGTCCCGAGGGACTGACGGATTGGAGAGAGAGACACTGAGCAGGAGCCCTGATCTCACCCCTCTCTGTCGATGTGTGGCAGGTGCTTCGGCGTTCCTCTGAAGTGTTTCCTGTGGAAGTGACTGAAATCCAGCTTCTCTGGCTGCACATCCCAACCTGCACCTCTACAATAGAGAGAAAAAACAAAAAGGTATAATTCCTACACACACACACACAAAATAAGAAAAATCTCTAGAAGCAGCATTTCCAAAGCAGATAGCAATTAATAGCTGTAATATAATAGCATATATATTTAGGAACACACGAGAGCACGACTGTATGACTGAATTTAAACGTCGCTGATGTCTGACATAGAAAGTGTGTCAGCTGCAAACCATCTCAGTCATCCTGGATTCCATCAGTGAGCAGCGGCGTGTCGGAGCAGATGGGCGAGACCCACGGTGTCAGTCTGGCTCATGACACCGGGTTGGTCTTTCGGTTGAATCTCACACAAAACCTACATACACTTCACCTCAGTGGTGTTTCAACAGGGCCACTGCTTCACATCTATCCTTTATTAAACAAAATCATTTCATCTCATATTCCCGATTGCTTTCTATCCGTCCATCTATTATAGACAAAAGTGATCCTTCACTTGCTTCTGCTCAAGCACCTGGATGTCTTCGATCCTGACAATCCGGAATAGTGATGCTGAAGTTATGTAGACGCACAAGCCTAAATCACTGATGGCCAATAATGATTCCTGAAACTTCAAAACTTTCTAAAAAAAATATAGAATTTTCAATCTAATCTGCAGTGACCTTAGGAGCAACCATCCAGAGTTGTTTTACATCCTGGATAGGTCGCTATAGATGGCTTTATTCCATCCCTCATTCTTCTGCTCGCTCGTTCAACAAATTGAAATCACTTCACATTAATGAGATGTTTTGTTTACATGTTTTAGTTCATTATCGAAATAAAACGTTAGTAAAAGTTCTATCTGAGGCTGATTGGAACATACTGGAAGGCAATGTGTTTTTTCACAAAAAGTAACTCTAATGAAAATCAAATTCTCAAGGTCTGTTTGAATTCATTAAAACTATGCAGGCTCTTGGTTGTTTCATAATTGAAGACTTTACAAGTTAAAGGCAAATAGAATAACAAACATTTTGAGAAAACTGAGCGCTACAATAACCAAGCACCGGATGTAACGTCTTCCTCCAGCAGGATTTCAATGGCATTTCTTATTCATTTTCTAATTTATTTATTTATTTCTCATTCTAGGGGAGAGTCTTGCATCATCCCACTGTGCTGCTCCATTTTTCATGGTGTGCTCCAGTATGCCAACGTGGCCGGAACTAAGGTAGCGAAAGCTGCCATGCAGCTGTTACCATGGCAACCTGTCCTCCCTCCTGTGTAACCAATTTCACGTTTCGCTCACTTCTTTTATTTCTACTCCAAGATTCCAAACTTGCCTTTCTTTAAATAGTCTTGTCGTTATGCCAGCATTGAGCAAGAATTTATTCAAATTCCTAAACAGTCACAGAGGAAAACAAATATTTGAAGATTTTCAGGAGATGCACTCGTCACCATTTGTTTATGTAACATAAATAACGTCAACGTGGCCACTGACAGAAACATTTCAACACAATCGTTTTCATGGGAGCAACTCCTGAAAACTCGTTACTAGAGAGACACACCTGGCTGAGTCACCACTCATCGTGCTCAAGGTTACTTTTTCTTAGAGCGGTCAACTCAGTCCACTATTTCAGACCCAGTCGACTGTACAACACACTGTTGTTACACAGCAAAGCATCTACCCGTGTGAGTCCATTGTGTTAGCAGCCCATATGTCTGTCCCCAGGATGTCAAAGGAGCCGTCTCTGTTCCCATTCTAGACAAGAGGAAAAGGAAAAATGGATATTATTTTCAGCATTAAAGACAAAACATTCCTCATCAGGAAAGGACCTTATTTAACTTGTGGAAACACTCCCATGATTGTTCTTCATTAAAAGCTGTTTCCCTTTATTTGTTTTTAGCGAAAAATAAACAAGTAAACTGGTGGGACTGAAAACACATTATTTTCAGCGTGATGACACTAAGTGATGTCGTTCGGGAGGCTGTTCTGACCTCTTGACTGACCTTAAAGTTCATCAGGATATCTTTTGCCTCCCTATGGTCGATGTGCTCATTCTGTCTGTCTGTCTGTCTGTGTGCCTTTCATGCATTGTCTTCCACCACACCTGGTCAAGGCAGATGGCCGCCGAGGTGGGCAGTTTTTTGTAGCTGCTGTCGCTACGTGCTTGTTCCTGGGGATATTTCTCCTGAGAATGAACTCGTTCTAGATGGACTATTTGAAAAGAGTCCTGAGATAGCTTTTGATGTGGTTTTGCGCTACATAAATAAAACGGACTTGTTTTTTGTGTGGGCTCGCCTTGAACAGGATGTGACAAAGGAGTACTTTGATCTGTGTCCTCTATTCACGTGCAATACATTTAATCCAAATGGGTTAAATCACCATATACGTCCTACAACGCAAGCAAATATCTGTTGTCATTTGACCCTGCCTGCCTGGTAGAAGCACTTGGCTAATTTGTAATCTGGGTTTTCTTCTTTCTCAGGCTTGAGGTGCTTGTCACTTTGAGTAAAATCTTTGCGATGTGGAAAATCAGTGGAGTGCCCTATTTCATTATGGTGAAAATTTGATTTGTGGTGACATGTTAAAGTGTTTGTTGACGAACACGGCTGAAGAGTCCCAAAGACATAAATGACTGTGACAGAGGAAGCCAAAGGGAACAGAGTGAGAGTGTGTGTTGCAGCAGTGAGAGACACAAAAAAAAACCCACACAGATGTACCTGTACCTTGGCAGGGCCCTTAAACTGGTTGTTTCTGCCCCTGCTGCCAGAACGGGAGCCAGAACCTGGTCTGGACCCTGAACTGGGCCTGGAACCTGTACTTCCGTTGCTGCTGTGCTCCCACTCGTCCTGCACAGTTAAGAGACAGGAGGAGGAAAAGGTTGCATCAACCAAAATGTTTACTTCGGCTAGTAATTTTAGTTTTCACTACATGATGTTCCACTTCACACAATATAAGCTGTCATCAAATACAATTTACATTATTTAGCCTGATTAGCCTTTAATACAAAGTACGTCATTTAGTTGTAAGGGGGTTTCGCTATCAAAACAATAACAAAAGATGCAGTGTCAGGAGTATAGGAGTTGAATTCATTGTTTAACAACCACTATTCCCTTTTGATCTGACACTATCTAGGTTAGAAGTCAGGCTCATGGATGAAGTAATACTATTATTCAAAGTTGTATTCATGTCCTGTCGATGAGGCATCCATATGTACACAAGCAGATGCAGTTGCTCCCAAAACAACGGCCAATTATTGTGTAACATCTTTATATCGCTGCAACAGAAACTTGAAACTAGTACCTGCTGTTATCACCAGTAACTATGTTGCCAAATCAATCAGACACAAATGTCCTAGTAATACTTTACCCAAAATGTATTTTTCCCTCAAACTATTCATCAATATGTGTCTTAAACCCACCAATGCAGAAAGAGCCAGCCGTGCATATTTAGCTCGAAGATAATAGCGACTGACGGCTAACATTAGCCAAACTGCACAAAAATATCAATTTACAGACTCTCAAGCTCATCATCCCGTATAATCCACGTCTTATCCAATCATGTGATCTGTAATCTGTAAACACTTTGATTTGAGCTCAAAACATTCAACAACACTTGTGGTTCTGCGGGACAGTGAGCAAGTGTGGAATGTGACAAGCTGCCACATTCAGGTGAGCCAAACACGCACATTCATTCACAGTTTTGCTGCAGTTAGCCATCAGCTGCCATTAGCTTCCAGCTGAACATTCGTGGCTGGCTCTCTCTGCCTTCTGGCCTCACAAAAAAGTAATGTAAATGTCCTTGTGAGCTCAAGCACCTATTTGTGAGAATTTGAAAGGCAACATACCCTTTTCGGGTGAAGTGGGATCGCTCTGAGAGTTGTATCTTCAAGGTAGACTAATAATAATAAATGAACATAACCCTGGCCTTCAAACACACACTTACTGGCTTGGATGAGCCTCTCCCCCGTGAAGACGTCCAGCTGCCATCTTTCTTGTCATTGCAATCATCTGTCCACTGGAGGAGAGAAATGAGGGAGGAGGATATTATTATTACTGCAGGAGTGGTCAAGCTGAAAACTATGAGCCAGAGACAACAAGAGTCTGTAGCATACCACATGACCCCTGCTGCCAACAGATATAGGATTGATGAAAGGGAAGACATCCATTTAGGCAACTAGGCTCTGACCTGTGGTACCTTGCCACCATTATCCAAGTCCAGGTCTCCATCTGCCTTGTCTCCCAGAAGCCCCTGCACCTGGTACTCCAGCACATAACTGTCAATGAAGCGCTCCAGTTCTTCGATCTCTTGCGAGCGCGTGCTCCCAGCTTCAGAAGATGCTGATGCTACAGAGGAATTCTCCATGGCAACCGGTGCTGTGATGGGTAGGAGGGGAGGAGGGGAAGGGAAGGAGGAGAGTGACCTGTGCAGAAAGGAAAGGAAAGACATGTAAGCTAAAAAATTCAGCATGAGCAGAGGCTTTCATGAATGCTTCCCAAATGCACCCATAGCAGTCCAGATAAAATATCAGCAGAAAAAACAAATCTGAATTTTATAATTATGTATTATTCTGATAATTACAGCTGATCAATAGAGTGACTATCTGGCAATAATGTGCCTGATAACTCCTTAACCCTCATGGTAAAACAGTGAACAGAAAAAGAGGACGTCCCACTCAAACTGTTACCACATGACTAGAGAACCAAACATGTTGCTGATGGGGGTTTTCCTCACAGTAGCACATGAAAGCAACACAATAGCAATTCGGCATAAATGTGCATGTGTTCTGAGAGGAAAATATTTGAACACATCATATAGTACAAGTCATCTGAAGAAGTTGTCATTGCAACAAAGGTGTACTGAAGGAATAAGAGGCACACAGAACAGCCAGGACTGTGACAACGGCTGTGAAGTTGATGTGAGGCGCAAACAATGTTAAAGTGCGTTGTCTGTTGTCTTTCAGCATTGGCCTTGAGATACAGCTACTGATCTGTTATCATGGCTGCAAACAAAATGCAGCCCTCTTTCTAAAAGTACCTAATAACAATGGTTATGGTCTCACCTCATAATCCCAACACACAAAAGCAGCACATGACCTCACAGCTGTCAACAAACATCCATATCTGCACCACTTGCTTCCGAGATGCCTCAGCAGCCAGCGTCTGTCCTGGTGTAGAAACAACAGCAGGCCCCGCTTGGGTTTGATACTTCCATGAAATCAAACACACCTTTTGGAAACCTGAGATTCTTGTGTGCTAATTACTTTGTCAACACTGCTCCCTCTGGTGCCAGCATTTACAATCCAAGTTCTTTTCGCAGTTTGTTTTCCCACCTCTTTACAGCTGTCCGTCTCTCTCTCTCTCTCTCTCTCTCGCCCTCTCTCCTGTCAGTGTTGTGTCTGATCACCTGACTCCTGGCCAACAGGGAATCAGCTTCCTGCCTGCCTGTCTATTGCTACTAAGCTCCTTTACATCATGGCTTGATCACCAGCCATGCAAAGAGGATTTATGTCCTGGAGCACGCAGAATGGTATCTGCTGAGCTCTGGGGACTCACCGGGGAGCCCTGTGTATTTACAGTAGTCATCTACGCAAGGTCGGGCTGCGGAATGCTACATCCTTGACTCAAGTCTATTTTTTTACATCAAGACTGATCTCCCCGCCTGCTGCACCAGTCTCTTATAAGTAAAAACAACACAACAAAGTAACTAGACATCAACAAAAAGAGCATATTCCTTTTGACAACCAGTTATTCTAAAAACTGAGTTTATAATAAATACAAGCCAGGTTTCCTGCTCAGAAACATCTCTTATAGTATCTTGATGTTTACCCTAATGTATGTGACACTAAGACAATAATCTCCTTGCACCATGCAGCAGTCAATATGTCCTAATCTGACCTTGGTCAATATTATAATCCATGCATTCTAATAGTATAATCCATACATTGATGCAAGCCTGTGATTAGCCTGTTGATTAGCAGGCAACAACAGCATCAGTTTTGACCAACCAACATGAAGAACAACAAACAGCATGTGCACTAGCGCTCGCAATATGAAGGAGTTCAAGCCCCAAATTGCAGAAGCTGCCACTTCTTAAATAAGACAAAATGCATCACTGCGTACTGTTGTACAAATGAAGCACTGGGAGCATGAAAGAACCCAGCAAAAGTCACACTGTAGTTTGTCCTTTGGGTGAAAATGAAATGTACCCGCGAGTTCTATCCCAATTACAATATCTATGAAAGACGTGGCAGTGGTACTGTTGTTTTTACACGTGCACATGTAAAAGCACAAGAAGGCTCTTGGCACAGATAATCACAGAACACGGCTGTGTTTACACATGCGACACTAACGCAGTCTGTGTGTGACGTTCATGCACAGCCAGTCGATCTGACTCTAGAGTTTCTGTCCCCTCTGTCACAGCTCCAAATCACACCATTCATGTTGCAATGTGATCATCTGTTCACACTCGACTATAACAGCTGACCTCCGGCTCTCAGTCTCAACCTCCTGATAGAATAGCAGACATTTGAAACGTAGTCTCTACCGGCAAGGTGGCAACTTTTGCAACTTTATAAATCAAACATCTGCTTTGTTTTGAATATATCGTGGAAAGTCTCATTTTCTATCGCTTCATCTAAATCTTGGTGTGCACAGCGTGATGCAAACTACCAGTTGGCTTGAGGAAGTTTGGCTGACATGCAAACATCGTTTGCAATAAAGTGTCGATGTAGTGTACAGAAACTCTCTATGTTGCATTATAGTGAAAAGCGCCCAGTTGATGAATCACACCTGCATTATAACTGCAGTGTGATGCAATTTAATGTAATAAATTCACAATATTGCTGTGTGAAAAGAAGGAAGTTCCTTTGTGATGAGTATCGAGCCTGTCAACAACAGAGCATGCTGCGTATCCACTGCTTTGCTATCCACTTGCTTTGGCCCAGTGTGTGCTGTACGCAGCTTAGATGTCATAGGGGGCGGGGTTTGCACATTATCATTTATTTGTACTGGTGACGTTCACCTTCCAGTGATTACCTCTGAAACAACTGAGCAAATTGGACGTACAGTCGGATGCATAACTGACCGTAGTGAGCCGTATTTATTAGCCCGTCCCAACACGGTGGACGGGACCGTGTGACAGGACTGTTGCTGTCTGTCTTGTTTCATAAATGTTCCGCACCAATACGGGTGTAAAATGCAATGGAAAGAACAACATGGCCCTGATTTTGATTTGAATTCATTAATCATTTATATTAAAGAAGCTGACAAGAAACAACTGAGTTCTATTAATTCTGTTTGTGTCAGGGGAACACAGGAGCGTTCAATAATATTAGTCTACTTTGCCTCACTAGGCTATTCATTCATATGGTTAGTGCCTGCAGCCCACTGAAACAACCTATTGATGCCCTTGGCGTGGAGTATAGAATTACTGCCAGAGGACAAACTGTTGCCAATACTATTGATCCGTCCATAAATACGGGGGGCGTTCATTTCAGGGTTTTTTTTGTCTCTGTCCATTTCTTTACATGAACCTCCTGTGATAAGTAACGTTCTTAGTGCACCGGACCAACGAATGGCCTAGTTTGTGTAGGATTACAGTCAAAAAAATGTTTAAAGCCTTGCATGGCCTTGCACCTGCCTATATTTCTGATCTGCTCAAACCATATGAGCCTGGCCGCTGCCTACGTTCCTCTGGCAGGACCCTCCTAGCTACACCCACAGCTCGCCTTGTCACAAAAGGCGACCGGGCCTTCTCAGTCAGAGCCCCGCGGCTGTGGAATTCCCTGCCTGAGGATCTTAGGTTAGCTTTTTTAAATTACGTCTAAAAACCTATTTTTACAGGAAGGCCTTTTTAGAGTAAATCTGTTGTCTGCCATCTTTTTATGACTTTTATTTCATTGTTTTATTTATCCCCTATTTTATCAGGGCCTATGTTCTTTGTCTTAACTTTGTATTTTATGGTTTTACCATGTTTGTTTTATCTTGCTGGATAAAGCAGATCAGGTTTTTGTGTGCTTTTATTATGATTTCGTTTTGTCTGTATCATTTTATTGTGAACTGTACAGCACTTTGTAACTATGTTTTGAAAAGTGCTATACAAATAAAGTTTATTATTATTATCATTATTATTAAATGACATCATCATGTACCCCAAGTTAACACTGCTTCTGTGTGATTGCTGTAGATTTGACCTGGTGTATAGCACAAGCATCTCAAAGTCCTCTTAAACCTGACGTGTTTCACAATAAACGACTCCAAACGTTCACGTAAACCAAATCTGTACATGCCACATCTGACAGGTCGCTTCCATTCAGATTAGGATTCGGTTTACGGGCGATGACATCAATATTCTAACAGAAAGAAACACATTCGCATGGCTTAAATGAATTCAATGGTGCTCTGAGATGATGAATTTCTCCTGTGAGAGTCAAAGAAGCGAAACATCTCTGTGGCAGACTTGGGCAGGAGACAGAACACGAGGGATTCATGTGAGCCAGACAAAGAAAAGACTGCTGTCTTAAGTGGACACGAGAGACACAAACACAAAAGACGGACGGCACACATGGTGGCTTCACAAATCTCTGATGAACAGAAGCTGACAGTGTGGTCAGCGCAGTAAATTGCTTTCTAAATCACCTTAAAGACAAGTGCCACGTTGCCAAAGCAACAACATAAAGAAGAGGCCGTGATATCACGTTACAAAATATTCTAGATTTCTATTTTCATTCATTCAACAATCGATGGTGCCTAATCTACTGTAGATTCAATCAACTTGTTCCCAGTGTTATAATCTAGCTTGAGCCGTGACCTGAACATGAATTTGAGTTTTTAGTGGGAGTTTTCCGGTGGGAAAAAAAAAAAGGTTTCATGTACACACGGGATTGTACCCGCATCACTTCAATCAGCCAACAAGGAGAACTGGTTCATGTTTGGACTGAACTCAGAAACAAATGTTGCATGTTTTCAATAGCTAACCTGGATTCCTGGCGTTTTTGGTTATCTTTGGTTGTATCATTGCTTCATATTAACATACTTATTATACATTTGATCGGTTATTTACAAAAAATATCAGTCAAAAAGATAGGGTACGTCTTGTGAGAAATGTTATCCGTCTTTTTCTGCGTCCATATCAGACTGTTCATTTTTTACTCAATCTTAATCTTTCTAACACGCCACGATGAGTTTTGTGCGCTTTTGGCATTTTATTGTTTGGCTGGTGAGTGCGGAGATGCGGTGGTGTGAGGAGGCTGCGTGAGGCAGTTACCCCCTGCAGCTACGAGTAACTGATCATGTCTGCTGTTTAAAGTTGAAACTCTGGGACCAAAGAATGTGTTATGCAACGAACAGACGCGGTGTACAGACCAAAGACTAGCCTTGCTACTACCTTCTGCTTTTCTTGTTCAAGTGAAAAGATTTGAGAGGATATTTGCTCTGCAGATTTTACAGACTGTACTGGAAACGTAATCTCAAACTTCATGTCGAGAAGCCAAAAACTAAATATTTAAGAACAGACAGAAGTGTCAGACCGACACACACAGGTCGTGACTGAGGAGGTGATTTGTTGTACCGGTCACTGCACAGTTTAGATTTACAAACAAATGTTTGTTAGCTGAACTGTAGCTCACACACAGAAAACAGCCATCAAAGCACCAGACAGCAGTCTCTACTATTTCTTCTGCCTGCCTCACCCTTATTCTCCTATTACAGCCTTCAGTCCTGCATGTCCACATCTCACCATGCATGTTACTGTCTCAATCTGACACCTGTTCAGATGTCCAACTGCCTGCTATGCTGTCCACTTTTAGCCTGACATACTGTACTGTATATCTCTATGCAAGCAAGGCTGAGTATCCAACCGTTTCTCTGAAAACGCCAGTCAGGTCCCAGTTGCAATTCATTTTCATGTTGTAAAAGTGCTTCTGAGTCGGAAAGTACCAACACGCTGAAATACAAATGGAAGTAAGCCACATGTTGGAAAATGGATTTATATTATTTTCCATATGAAAATGTCTTGAGAGTGTGTGAGTGAACATTTGAGCGGGATTTGAAACATAATGTGTGATGTCAGATCCAAGTTGTTACTGAAGATGTTTCAAACATGACAAGCGCTGCTTCTCATTTTCAGTGAATCGTTTCAGACTATTTTAATGACTGGACCGCTGATTTGCTTTACGTGCCCTCAGTTTTACACTATTTCTAAATGGTTCACATGGTTGAGGAAAATTTATATTCCACAAATAATAAGCCACGCAAATTCAGCAAAGCTTGTCAGAAAGACTTAGGGTGGAACTAAAGTTCTCTGTTATTGTTTCCCCTCTGTTGTCCTAACTATAACACACGAAGAGACTTCCTAATGTGCGAAAATGAAAGTAAGTGATGTCAGCCGTTCTTTTGCGGTTTGCTTAGTTATGATATTTTTAATGATTAATTCAACTTTGAATGTCTTTGTGGAAGTCAGACGAGAGTTACAGCGCTCGCTGGCAGTCTGCGTGCTAGCACTAAGCTAGCATGTCAACAGACAGAAGGCCGTGTGCTGCAAGCGAGTGAACTGCTGTAAAATGACCACGTTATCGTAAACGCCTGGGGAAACAGAGCAGGTTATTGAGTTGAATGAAAGGTGCAATAACCATGACGAACAGTAATGAGGGAGAATATCAAGACTGTAAAAATGTACATCAGCATAGTGTGTGTGTGTGTGTGTGTGAGTGAGTGAGTGAGCGAGCGAGTGTGTGTGTGTGAGAGAGGGAGCGAGTGAGAGAGCCCAGACAGACGCAGCATGCCACTGGGCAGCACATGGTTTCTTTGTTTGATATTCTATCATAGGATAAATCTCCAAAATCATGTAGCAGCGGACTCTGGAGCCGCGGTTGGTCAATGAGTGATTCAAAACATTAACTCAGTGAAACTATTTTGACAACTGGTTCATCGTTTCAAGCTTTTTACAGGCAAAAGCCTCAAACGCGTCAGTTCCAGATTCTGTAATGGAAGTCCTTGCTGCTTTCTTTTGATCATTTCAGAGAGGAAATGGAGTCTTTGACGTTCAATCAGTTTGGATGGGAAAAAAACCAAGCAATTCTAACACACCAATTTTGCCTTTAAGGAAAAAGCCTTTTTAACCTCAATGATTCATCGATTAATTGTGAAAATAACGATCATTTGTTTCAGCCCTGGTAAAGTCGTTGCTTTACTAGGCAATCGTATGTATCATGGAAGATTTCCTTGTTTAATTAATCTTCTCAAGGTTGAGCTAAATCTATCGCATACATAAAATACAACACAATCTATTTACATCCAGTACTGTTCTTCTTGACGTTTCCTCAAACACGCCTCTGTCTCTCTATCTGTATAAATATTTGATATAACTTTACGATGCTGGTCTGATATTTGAGCTTCTACAGGCACGTTTTAGAACAAACAAATCTTATTTCTGCATTAAATAATAATAATAATATGGAGTGTAACAGCCATGTAGAACAAACCCCGGCAGGGTCCAAACATTGTCTCCTAACAAATAGCTACATCACGGCAGAGTGCAGCACCGCAACATCAGTGAGCCGTTCTCAGGCATCATTGATGTGCAGCCGCAGGATGTGCTTACACAACATCCAGACAGTAAGAACCATAATCCTCAAAACCCAAACAGAGTAAAACTTAAGAGGAAGTCTCCTGGGTGGAAATCCAAGTCGATGTTCCCACCACATACAGTGAGAAGCTGCTAATACATCTAATCTGGCCTGCTACCCACTGGCGGGCTTAACACAGTCATACTTGAGGTTTAGATGGAGTTGGAGTACTTTATTGAGAGACTCCTCCTAGAGATGGAACATGACAGGATAGCGGCATCGGGTGCAATCCTTCTATAGACAGCTGCAGGGCATTCAAACACACAGCTACCACACAGATGATGAGTCAGCTGCAGCAACTACTGAAGTGGTAAAACTAGTGCCCCCCCCCCCCCCCCCCAAACACTGATCAAGATTAAGCAATATGGTTATGTTACTGATGGGTTATAGCAACAAGGTCTCCAAACATATCAGGAAGTAGAAAGCACTGAGAGTGTGTTCCTCCACCAGGGTGACTACACCCAGCTAAACCCAACTTCATGGGAAATGGCTCTGCCCCAAAACCTAACCGGTTCTTCCCCGTTCCGTGCTACAACCCTTACACTCTCATCTGGAAGATGAGGTCCAGTGAACGTGCGTTCGGTACATGTTCAGAAATTTGTACTACATACCCTGAAAATGACTGTTCACATGAGGTACTGTCACATTGGAGAGTCTGTTCAGAGTCTTTGCAGTCTGTGAAAACTGTTGTCGATCTGGTTGGAGCCGAGTAAACAGTTGATGTTTGCTAATGGCGATCTGCGAGTTTGGGTGTTTACTTCAGGATCCCACTACTGGCCTGTTTAGCGTCACCTTACGGGTTTGACATCCTGTGTGTCACTGGATACATTTGGGGGTCATGTTTTCAAATACAATTTGGACTACAGTCGATGTAGATACAGATATTTTGGTTTGCTTTCCGTAGCTTCCATAGTTGCAAAGCAATACACATTTCGGTTCTTCTAGTCCTTCGTCGTACTGCTTTTAAATGAGTATAAAGATTTATGATACAACACGGCCAATGTCATCTTATAAGCTGAAAGACTGATGACAAACAACAAGGCCAATGTCAAATTGTGTACAGCCAACACAGACGCAGTAGAAGCAGCACACGACCAGTAGAACCTTAAATTCTTATTGTCTGTGGTGTGGAATGGAGTTGACAGTGATTAAGGGGTGTCTGGTTCCTTTGGATTAACAACGCAGTCAAGAACAAATACAAATTCCACTAATTTAGAGTTCTTGAGTGCCTGATACTGCAACTCTGATACGAGTCACAGCATTAGAATCATCATTATTGTGCCATCGTTCACATTTTAACAGAGAAGATGATGGATGGTGTGGTGCTTCATTTTGACTCATAGTTAGCCAAAGTCAGCTGTGACAAAAGCAATTATTATTATTTTGGTTTCACTCATGTATACTTGCCCAACCCTATCAGCCCCCCCCCCCCCCTTACCCTGCCCACAACTCACTGTAACAAGTTGCTGTGATTGAATTTCATCCCAATGTGAGTGAAATGACCCGTAGAGGAAAGCTCACACAACATGGGGGGTCAAGCAAGTGTGTGTGTGTGTGTGTGTGTGTGTGTGTGTTTTGACATAAAACAATAGCCCCATTGTCTGCCCCTGTGCCCCCAGTCGTGACCCGACGTTTGAGTATTGAGCATGTGCAGTACTGTCTCATTATTAGGAATGCAGCCTGACAATTGCTATTCTGTTGACGTACTCACACACACACACACACGCGCACACACACACACACACACACACACACACACACACACACACACACACACACACACAATCCCTGCAAACAAGTGCAGGTGCACCCTAGAGCTTGCTGGCCTCCCAGCTCTACATGAGTTGAGGTGAAAGTGTGAGGCCTCAAATGCTGCATTGTGATTGGCCAGCACTGATCACATGAGATGATAAAACTCCACCAACAAAAGGTCAGCTCTAAAAAAGACCAAAACAGTAAGCAGAGTCACGCAATGGCTAGTTACCTCCAAATACACCAGTCGAGTAACCCTGCGCAAAGGTGAGGCCTTTTATTCTCAGCTTTCACTGCTCGTCACCTCCCCTTGTGATGCATGTTTTCCTGAGTCATGTGATCACTCTCCCCTCTCCATTCCCATTCACTCATCCGTTCAGGCATCGTAATGAACAGCTGGTTGCGTTGAAATGAGGTTATATCCCTGCTATAACACGCGGCCTCAGAGTCGGGGTGTTCCAGTTTGTGCGGGCTACTCAATCCTCCCCTCTAACACAGCGAACTATCAGCTGTCTTCCCAAACACACCGTTTTTCAGACTTTGGTGTAAAATTAGACACAGAGGTGAGAGTTAACATGCTGCTGGAAAGCCTGCAATCATCATTAGTTACTCTGGGATCTTTTATTTCCTGTTTGGACTCTGAGGCTCCCTGACTCAATCATCCGTCACAAGAAGCAGCTGGATATGTGCAGGGAGAGCAGGTACCCGGGGTTGACGACTCTGCAGCATCCTCTCTGCCTAGATGGTCTAAATCCTTAAAAACCAGCAGTAACTCACCTTCCCACTGTTATAACACGGAGATCAGATCAGTTTTTGGATTTCATTGTTGCAAAGTTTTCCTTTAAAGATAATTTTGGAGCAGTTTCTTGAATGTAACTGAGCAAATTTGAAATCTTTAGGGCTGCAGTAACAGAGCTGAACTGTAAAAACACAGTCATGGTGGAGTTGACGTGCCCCTCCTCACTTGCAGGACACCAGATTGCTGAATCGACATTACGCCGGCATTATTTGCTTCTGTGTAAACAAGCGAAAATGACACGACAGCAGACGTACAACTCGGAACTTAGATGTAGAACACACAGCGATTCCGATTCTTCTCTGCCGTTTCATTACTCAGAGTTCATACACACCTCGGTGATGGCACAGGTGGCATGTTTCATATTCCAACATCAGCGATTTCCATCTCCAGTCACAGACAAATATAGCAACTTTGGCGAAGTAAGATGCCTCCTGGGGCAACGTAAGATCAAAATGATGACGCTGTCACGTCAGGTGAAAACAGACTCAGGCTGGGAAGACTTCAGCTTTGATCAGAACAACCACTCTGCTAGATGAATGCTCTTCTTCCCAGTGCATGTGGGACAATGGCTGAACCCGATTTACCACCAGTCAGACGTGCGGATTAGCATAATTTCTACTCCAGGACCACTAGACACTGCCTGACTGTAAAGGAAAACACGATGTCATTTTCATCTAAGTATTTGTCACCACATTGAAGCAACACAGTACATCTTGATTTCGTGATTTCCTGTTTCTGGCTTCTGCAACTGGCTGCTGTCATTTCTACGTGAAATGTCTCACGACTGAATTTCTGTTTCAGGAAGACCCACTAGAATCTCAGTTTCGCCAGGATCATAGACAGAAAATGTCCTTTATGTGAAAGAGCACTTACTCCTTTCAGCAAAATCTATTTATTCTCCCTGAAAACTGTTTGGTTAAGAGAAGTCACATAAATCTGCTCTTTCTTTTTAGTGTGAGAGAGAGCAATCCCCACCCGAGTCAGGAGGGTCTCTGATATGTGACTTGTGGAAGCATGCAAACATTCCTTTACCTCACGACGGCCACTCTGATCCAATCAGCGTCTGAACAGCAGGAATGTTGGGAATGTTAGGCGCAAATAAAGTATAGCTTAAAAATGTGAACACACTTACAGGTCAGACAACTTAGATTTAACAGTTCGTTACCTAACGAGGGAAGAGAAATAAATCCTCCATACTGCCAGCATGTATGGTTTGCGTTCATCCTCCCAAAAACATTTTTTTTAACAGAAACACGTCCATGAATAAGAATATAATCACATTCAAGAACCCGTTTATCAATAAATATATGAAATTTTATTGTGTGGAAAATCACGTTAGATAATAAACATGTAGGTCATTTTGAGTGGTCCTGAGAGTATAGCTTTCAACAAGTAACTTTTACAATATAGTAGACATCTGACTTCCTATTTACTTTTCAGCACTGATTTAGTCACCAATGATTTTCAATACTCATCACATTTTGTCAATATCTGATATAATATCTATATAAATAAATATATTGTACAGTCCCGTATTCAGGTGTCGGTTAAGGAAATCTCCATGATTTTTTTCTTTTTTAAATTCTGGCTTCATTTTTTTTTATTCAGTTTTCTTTAAAAAAAATTACAGTTTTTTTTTCCAGGCTTGTTATTGTTATAACCCTGACACATGCAGGTGATATTCCCAGCCGACACCTTGCTTCAGGTCTCTGCTTCTCGTGCAACAAACAAACAAACAAACAAACATCTGTGATTCAACCAGTGCTGTTTGTCTCTTCTGCTCCTTCAGCAGCCAGGCCGGCCGTTTCTGTCAAACATGCCTTACAAGTATGATGTCAGGTTTCTCGAACTAAACTGGTAGCACATCTGACCATAACAACAATCATCACACTGACGAGGTTTTTTTTTCACTACACTATCATAACCACGCCCATACTTGCTAGGATGCTAATGCTCAAACGTCTCAGTTAGCCTTACGCTGTCAGGAGGTTTACGGTCACGTTAAGGAAACGACAAGGCCGTAATATTCCAGTTACAATAACAAAGCCACTCACATCTGGAGCCTCCTCCACGCCCTAGTGTGGGTGCCCGCGTATCACCGGTAACAATGGTGACGCAAGATTTGCAGCTAACCAGCCGGCTAGCGTTAGCTTCAAAGTCCAGTAAACAACAGGCCACCCATTGCGAGCTCAAGGCACCGCTTTGTCTAACGTGGTGCATCAACAGGTTGAGCTCCGGTGATGAGCAGGTCGCCCGTAGCCGCAGCTCGCAGCAAATCCGGCGTCATTTTATTAAAACTGTTGTGTGGTTCCAGCAGTCAACCCCGACGCACACACACACATTAGACCGGCTTCTAATGAGATTAAATCCTCACCCGAAGTGAGTGTGAGCCTCCTGATGAACCCGGGATCACCTCCTGAGATCAAATCCGCCCTGTCATGGGTGTGTTTCTCCACAAAACACCGGGGCAGAGGATTAACGTTTGCTACGGAGTTGCAACTCCGACGTTCCAGACTGAGGGAAGAGGGGAATGCAGGAATGTGACGTTGAGTCCGGTTTGCTGGCAGCCCTGACACGTGCGCTCCTCAGGAAGGCATGGTGGGAAATGTAGTGGAAAACCGCTTCATGAATAACAGGATAGATTCAACACCACATCGGCGGTGGTGGCCTCATTTGTCACGGGGTCAACAGTTTTGATGCCAGAAAGTAAAATAAAATAAGATAAAATCAAATGTGATTGACAGATTTAGAAGCATCGACAACTTAAAGCCAGTTCATTTATAATCGTCACCAACTGACATCTTGGAGAATGTAATGTGACAGCTTATCAGCTGGTTACAGTTCCACTAAATTTATATTTCTAGCTCTATCTTATTGGATGCATTATTTTGTTTTTCTTTTCATTTTCTGTGCCACCTCTTATATCTATTATTTGTCCCTGCTTCTCTACTCTTCCCTCCCAAGAAAACAGGCCAAACTTAACAGATATTTGCTGTCAGGGGGTGTCTTAAAAGTCATTGGTTAGTACAGGACGATTAAAACATGCTCGATCTGTTCCTACGTGGGACATGAAAAAAACACACCAACATTATTGAAAATTGAGAACTTGATATGGGTTTTTTTTCTTTCCCCCCATTTAAATCCTGCCCTGATGCTTCCCACAGAATCCCACTTGTGTCCTTGTAGTTATGAATGAAACCCACACTGTAAAATTACACCTCCTCCTCCCCCTCCTCCTCCTCCTCCTCCTCCTCCTCACCACACAAATGAATGCAGATTACAGGAGAAGCTGAGGACTCTTTTCTATGTAATTACGACCCCTTGTGGATACTATGAAAAGTGCTGATGGATACCAACCTGAGTTGCCATCATTTTTTGTCAACAAGCATGCATTGTTTGCTTTATTGATGGTTAATAAATACTTCCATTTAATAATTTGTTAACCAATTATATTATATTTGCTCTGCCAGGTGATGGGGAATTCTTTACCAATGTTAAACTTGTTTCATCTTTTTTTCTAGGGGGGAGGGGGGGGGGCTTTTAATGCAAATGGACTTCAGTCTTCCATGGTTGCAAAATGATTAAAATAGGACACTTACATTTTAATACACCAGGTCTGTAGCGGTTATGTCTTAGTTTTCAACCCAAAGGCTTTTGGGCTTTTGGCCTAGAAAAGGATCTCTGACACATAAGTAAAAAAAAACAAAAAAAAACAACAACTTTTACCCCTTTTGGTACCTGAATGAGAATCAAGGTAGAACCCAGACAGACTTACAGATACAAGCCAAAGAGAATCACCGTGGAGGAGCAGAAGGCTACAGGCGCTCCTCGTCTCTCCAGATATGGAGCAGGGATACGCCGTGAAATGTGACATCCTCCTCTGCCGTACGCAGTTTCTCTTTCCTCAACTGAGTCAGAGTGGAACGTTTCCTTTCTGTTTTTGTTCATTTTGTTGCTGTTAGTCGTGACTCATGAGTCATCAGAATCTTCCTGGTTCAATCCTCAGCTCCTCCACAGGCACTGAGCCCTGATCTGCTCCTGACGACTTTGCAGTTCGTTTAAACTGTTTTGAGTGGTCAGCAGAGCGGAGAAGTTGCTCATTGTTTGTGCTTGGTTTGAAGACGTATGTTTTTAGATGTGCAGATCCTGCAATGAAATTAAAAAGCAAAACACAGCAAAAAAAAAAAAAAAGAACAGCTATAAAAGCCTAATTCCATGAGGATTCATGAGAATACGTGCAAATAATGTCAGTAAACTGGTAATATGGGGGTCCTTTCCTTCCATAGTCATGTACAAATGTACAAACAAAAACGTAAACATGCCAACATTTGTAGTGCATATTATATATAAAAATATGTTCTTATATTATATATAAAAACATATTTTTATATATAATATAAAAATATAAAAATATAATATTTTTATATTATATATAAAAATGTTTTTATATTATATATAAAACATATTTTTATATATAATATAGAAATATAATATTTTTATATATAATATTTTTATATTTTTATATTATATATAAAAATATGTTTTTGTTTATTTGTGTTTCTTTCACTGAACAATAACAAATGTGAATGTTGAATCAAATAAATGTATTACTTTTCAGTAATTTACCAGACCCCCCCCCCCCCCCCCCCCCCCATTGCAACCCAGAGAGATGAAGAACTGAACTCTGGGTAAACTACTACTAAGTCCAGGTCTAATGGTGAACAGGCAGCCTGAAAACGTTCCTGACCGCTCCAGATGGCGGTGCAACGTGTTCACCAACGCCACAGTCAGAGGCTAATTAACTACCATGGCGTGATGGAGACTCCAGCAGGTTTCTGCACCCATCGCCGTACCCCCACCTTCTCACTCCCTCTCCCACCTCTATGTCTCTCCTTAGTCGTCCTATAATTTCTTTGTTGTCCTCTTCAGCTCGATGCCTCATATCTGTTTGCGCGTCTCCTCTTCGCACCCATAGAGTTTGTCTTTTAATAAGGTAGCAGTGTTGATGTGCTGTTCTGAAATCTCTGCTGCTCACTTACTATGTGCTTAAATGGAGCTTTGGAGAGGAGAAAATGTCAGAAAAGTTATTATCTCCTGCTTTACAAATCTCCTTTAAATCAGTGGGACTATGGAACTGCGACTGAGCGTTTTTTTTTGTTGGTTTTTTTTTTGTGAAGTTGTAAAAGTTGTTGAGATTCAAAGTCATTTGCACTGTTGCCAAGGAAACCATAATGATGGACTGCTGTGTAATTTCAGTGTTCTAAAATTGTCGACACTTGTTGCAGAGCACGCAATAGTCTGAAAAGTTGTTCACACAACTAATTCATTAACACTGTTGCAGTTTCTCAAAGTGTCTGTGTGTCTGTGTGTCTGTGCATGTGTGTGTGTGTGTGAATGACATTACAGACACCTGCGGAGGAGGCAGAGATAAATGTGTTTACTTATAAATACACAGACATTGAGCAAGCCAGGTCACTCAAATCTTAAAGTAGAACTATCTCAGTGACATGAGCTCATCATCATGTTTTTTTTTTTTACACTTCAAGTGGACTTTGCTCTTTACATCAGTGTGAATGTCTTGATGACGCTACAGTCGATTTGAGAAAAAGTTAAGGTTTAAATTGCTCCTCAGGTCACCCGGCACTACGCTGAATCCACACCAGAGGGATGGTACCAAGGCACCAATTAGCAGTGGAGAGGGTGCATGATGATATTTCCGTGTGCTTGTGGCCCGGGCAGCTCCATCTGTGTGTTATAAAAGGCAAAACCGTAAACATGGAATTAGACAGCACAGGCCCCACAGCTCTTAAGGTCACAGACTCTCCCCTCCTGCGGCTTGTGAGAGCAACCGTGATTTAAGCAACACTAGCTGGTTATTATTGTTCACGGAGGTTTTATGAGCACACTGCTGATTATTTGTGCTCATCAGTATGTGAAGTTCATTAGGCCAGCAGCCCCGACTCAGTGGTCGGCTGTGGTTTGGCTGTTTATTCTTAGGTCAGGAGATAGGTGGGAGAGAGATCACTGCAAACTCGATGGAGAGAAGTGAAGTGGGTGGATGTGACTGAGCATCACTTTGTGTGGACGCACTCGCACACGCATGCATGCGCACACAAACACACACACACACACACACAAACACGCATATTAACGCTCAGACAAATAAACACAGCGATTGGCCGGGATCCAATTTGTTGAGTAACAAAAACATGATAGCTTTCTAACCAGCAGGTGGGGGCAGTAGACAGATCATAGGAGCCTCGTGCACTGAGCCACGCTGTAAATCCTGGATCTGTTGAAATCTGTAAACAAGTGGAAAAAAAAGTCTAATTCCATGAAGCACAATCCCATTACAAATTAACTACTACTACATGAAATTGTGTTAGACAGTTGCGCATTTAAATTTGTGGCAAAAAACAATAAATAAACAGAAGGTCAAAATTAAAAAAACAAACTCCTCCTCATTGCTTTAGAGCTGCCAGAGTTGGACGGGGAGTTTGCTACCTTGCTGGGGCTGAGTCCTCATTTAACCTCAACAAAAAATACAAAGCTGAATCCCTAATGATCTCTTTAAACCACACAACAGACAAAAAAAATGTGTTTTTACTGTGTTCTGTAAACTTTGCTTGGCATCACTACAATCCTCAAGTGACAGAGAGAGAGAGAGAAATCTTTATTTAATTATTGTGAGGCCACAAGATCTTGAGGGCCAAACATTATCAATATAACTTGTTCCTGTAGGTTTGATTAATTCAGTAACTTCTACATTGGGGCCTCAAAATAACTAAATAGAGCAAACAAGTTGTATATTGTGGTTTTTCTATGACCATTTCTCCAAGAACTCCACTCTCAGAAAGTTATAAATGTGAATGATAAGTATTAGTTACATATTTTCTACACAAAAAAAGTAATATTATGGTACCATTTTGTTTCTTTCATGGGCAGAAAATATTATTTATTCCATCACTTTGACTATTTAAACCCAAACGAAATAACTTTTCCCCTCGGATGATTAAATTCCTTTGAGGCAAGAAGATACCACCTGTTCGTGGAGATATGGAAAGCATGGGGATAAGTTATTATCTTGTGGCCCCAAATTAATTAAATTTAGGGAGCAAGTTCTACAAATTATCCCAAGTGAGCAGCCAAGTTATAGTTTGTGGCCTCAAAATAATTTCCCCCTCTCTATGGCCTCTGCGCAGGACCAAGTATTGTGAATCAGTAAAAAAGAAATGAAAAAACAAAACAAAACAAGCTGATTCAAGTCCAGACGTAGTTATTTTCCAATTAAAAGCACATCAGTTTATTTTCTCTTTGCTTTGTCCTTCAGGTCCCCAGCAGCTGACACTCCCCCTGCTGTTGAACTGCAGCAGAGTGCATGTGGACCGTCCGAGGAGTGCGTTGACAGCTCCGGGCCGTGAGTGCGCCCGCCTGCATGTATGGTGAGCACCCGTTGAGTAGGTGGGTCTGCTGGAAGGGAGTGGGAGAGGTGGGAAAAGGGCAGATGGAACACAGAAGGAAGTTCACCAACAACAACACATAGAGTGTCAGAAAGTAGGGAGGGAGGGAGTGAAAGGTAGAAGGGGGCAAGAAGGAGAGTACGAGAGGACGGACATATAGAGAGGGAGGGTAAAGAGAGGAGAGATGAAACGGTGGCGGGTGGTAAGAGGACGGAGAATGGAGAGAGGAAGGGAGGTGAGGTAAGAGATGTGTCAGATCCCAGAGGGAGAGGTGAGAGAGACGCTAGCAGCAGCAGGGGTAGGAGTTAGGGTGACAGGTTGTGATGGAGGATGGAGGAGTTGGGGTTCGGGGGTGATAATGATATCAGGTGCAGGAAGGTCCCAGGAAGGGAGGCTGCTGGAAGGACAGGAAGGAGGAGGAGATATATGTTTGACCTTGACTTGATATGTGAGACATGAGAGATTATGTCTGACAACTTTTGGAGAGTTGAGGGAGTTAAAATTGAGTTTCAATAACTAAACACACTCGTGAATTTTGCCCAGTAACCACTTTCCCAACACAGACACTACCCACTACAATGTAATGTGTTTGTTTAAATCTATGACCTTTTTAGTCTGAATGTTTGTGACAGATGTCGATGACACGTTTCCTCACTTAATGTTCATTTACGTCAGAGAGGCTTTTATTTTTTTATGAAATCATCTCCCCTGTGTAGTCTGTAATTTATGGCCTGCATGGAGGCATTAGACTGTCCGGACCAGAAAACATACGGGAATCATTTCTGTCATGAGGAGACAAAAGTAAACAGAAGTATGAGGAATTGCATTTGCAGCCCTGAAAAAGGTGAGAAAGCAGCAATCTTTTTTTTTTTTGGACAAAGTTTGCTTGAACCTGGGGTTTTGATTTCCCAATAAATTGATTACAGATACCTTGTAAATTTGTTAAGGTTGTTTCTCTTATTGATTCTGACAAATAGTTGTGATATTTACTGGCTGAAGCTGATAAAATGTTCTTTTGAACAACAACCTTTATTGGCTTCACTTTTTCCCATGCATATTTCTTTCCTGGATGTAGATACATGGTTTCACATCCACTCCTTTCCTGTGTGTGTGTGTGTGTGTGTGTGTGTGTGTGTGTGTGTGTGTGCATGTGTTAGTTAAGCAGGAGGACTCCACTAGGGGTGTTAAAACAGAACTCTCTGCCCACTAACTGACCTTGTCTGAACTGTACAGTGAACAAGTTGGTTTATCTCTTCAGGGAGGGAGAAAATGAGAGTGGCAGGTTATCAGGTTTTCTTGTATATTGTGTGTGTTCATATATATATATATATATATATATATATATATATATATATATATATATATATATATATATATATATATATATATACATACATATATATATACATACATATATATACACATATATACATATATATATACATAAATATATATACACACATATATACATATATATATATATATGTTGTGTGTGTTTTTGTATAAACATGTAGATATATACATAGTTTCAAAGCATTTTAAATAACAAGAAATCTTAAAATCTGTAGCAAACAACGAAATAAATATATGAAACAGGTAAATAAAGCAGTGTGTAGTACAGTAGTATTATCCTTGTCTAAGAGATATTTTAGCAGAAGACATTCACAATTTCTAAAACTGTTTTGTTAAATAAAAATATATGAATACCTTTAGAGAAGTAGAACGTGAAGTAGAAGAAGTAGAAAATGTATTTATATTTTGACTCGTTTGATTAATATTACATGGTTATCTTTAGTTAGATTTTTGAGTGTTTTTTTTGCATTCTTTGTTTCGCAATTTTAAGAATGGATTTTTTTTCGCTTTTTGAAGATGAACATTTCTTTTGGTGTGTTCCGCTTTTCTTTTTAATGATCGTGGTTGAATTAATTTCTTCCCCCCTTGAGGTCATGTTGTTTGTTACTGTTGTTGTTGTTGTTGTTCTGTTTTGTTTGATTTTTTGCGAGATATGCCAGGTCGGGCCTTGGAAGAAGCATATTATATTCGGGGCAGTGAAAAACTGCACCTTTTAAAAAACGTCAGCCTTGGCGGAGGTGCAGTGCGTGTGCTGCCGAACGCTCCTCTACCACCAAGCTACATCACAAGTATCTCAGAGGTTGTTTTTTTTGTTGTTTTTTTCATAATCCTGCAGACAGACAGACAACAGATATGGATGAAACACAACATTCTTGGAGGGAACAGTAAGAACATCTTTCTGGCATCTTTAAAACTGTTACATCATCTTTAAACAATATCTCAGTATATTCTATTAGTTTGTTGCTTCACTTGAAATTTGATGTCTTTAATGAGAGAAAAAACAGAAATGTTGGCTCAAGACTCATCAGCTGGTTCACTCAGGTGAGCTGCTAAAAGCAGAGAGTTGCTATGGTCTTCACATTAGTCTTGCGGATATTTTTAGTTACTTATCAAATCAGCTCTAAATGACAAGACCACACACACAAGCTCATGTGACTTGAAAGACTTTTAAGAAATTAAAACATGCGTCACATTTGATATTTAAAACTACATCTACCGAGTATAAATTATACATCTGCTTCAGTGGGGTAATAACATCATTCATGAATCCATGGTAAAACTGTGTGCTTCATTCTAGAGACGTGACGAACTTTAAGCGCCAAAGCACCTGTTGGGCGTCACCCGAAAATTCAGACCCCAAATGATGGTCCTGCAGACTCAGCAGAGAGGTGTGTGCACATGTATGTTTGTGTGTGTCTGCAGTTGTCCCACGGTCGTCATGGTGAGGGGAGGCTGGGGGCGCTGCCGTAGCTGTGGCTATAGATGTAATCAAATGTATGGAGTGTGTGTGTGTGTGTGTGTGTGTGTGTGTGTGTGTGTGTGTGTGTGTGTGTGTGTGTGCGTGTGCATGTGCGTGTGCGTGCGTGCGTGTGTGCCAGTGGTTTAAGTGAACCACCCCCATACAGCAAGATGCTTTATAGGTCGTGTGTGTGCAGGGACAGGGTGTTGCTTTCTTTTCATCATGATCAAATAGTACAAAAACACACAATATGAAGAGACAACAAAACACACACACACACACAAACTGATCAAATCATTGGAACCGCTGATTATTGGCAATAGCCTCCAATCAAGTCAGCGTGTGTGTGTGAGTCAGTGTGTGTGTGTGTGTGTGTGTGTGTGTGTGTGTGTGTGTGTGTGTGACTCATGCTACAGCATGCCTTCATTTTGCATTTCTGCGTTCTACAGTCAGTCATGTTCTCTGTGTTGGCAGAGGTAGCTGTTTCATCATCATGATCACGAATACACACACACACACACACACACACACACACACACATGCACCAAACATGCAAAAACAGTCATCAGGTTGGAATAAGGTCACTTATCCTTCACTATGCATTTAATAAAGAACTCAGCTGCCAGGCATTTCAGACGATTAAAGAAAAGTGGCCACATCATGCCTGATTCAGCCTCCGTGCTTCGGTTCCCAGTATTTTTTAGAATTGATTTTCAGATCCTACGGTCAACTGTGACTGCTCCCTGGAGCCTCCCGCCATGTCAGACCTCTGAGTCCAATACCGAGCCGGTACGAAGCCTGAGATCCTCGGGCAGAGATTTTTAATCTGTTTTTCGGGCCCGTCTGAAAACTAAAGGTGATGGCGCACTCATAGTCAGACAGCTCCAAACTTCAGCTGCCGGAAGAAATCCCTGACTTTGTTCAAATCTCTCCTCAAAACATATTTTTACTTTTACTGATTTCCCTTTATTTTATCGACTTCATTTGGCTGATTCCATTTGCTTGGTGTTTGACTATCACTAAGCGAGTTTTACTTGCTCGTAAACTGTGTCATGATCAAAGTGATTTAATCATCTGTTTGTGGGTAATGAGTTAATTTATTTCAATATTACATATAATGAGGATCATTATCTCTGAATAATGAGATAATGATCCTCATTATTAAAAAAAAACAATTATCTTGTTACCTCGAGAAATGAGCTGCCCACTGAAAAAGTCCAAATTATGATTTTTTATATACACGTTTTATCTACACCCACTTCCACTACCTTTAACACACACCGTGAGGAGGCTTTATTTTATTCTGAATCCCATATCAAATCCCATCAGGTCTGCAGAAAAAGCAGCATTGTTTTCTGAAGAAAGAAGCTGCAGTAGAGTTTTTTTTTTTTTTTTAACAATGTGGATGCCAGAAACCATTCATCTCTATTGTATTGGGAGGAAGAAGGGATCCAAAATACAATCTGGACAGATACAACCAAAACAGACTGATAAAGATAAGAAACAATGTCAGCGAGTGTTTTTGTCACATGAATACACTGCACATAAAATCTGTAGGGCAAGGCCATCTCATGAAATTTGAGACATGCTTTTTGATAGTGAGTGACACAGAAACATTTCTTTCACTCTGGGTTGTGGAGAGTGTTTTTAATAGCAGCTAACTGTGTGGCTGCAGGCCGAATGGCCACTGCGGTGAAAAGGCAGCAGTCAAGAGTCCCTTTTTTTATGGCTATGTTGGGTGAGGAACTCTGCCGACACACCACCAACATTTGTGCACATACAAATACAAGCATGCACGGACCCGCCCATACTACATGTGCGCATACACACTCATAACGTGCATACACATGCAGAAATGAGCACACACACACACACACTCGCACACACGCATACCACTGCATACTGGCAAAAACATAAGAGTACATGTGGACATAAGTATAAATTCGATGTGTGCATAGATGTGTACAGTCATGCATGCACGCCCGCATCACACACACATACACGTGCACGCACACACACACATACAAGCACACACACACACACACACACACACACACACACACACACACACCATATTTATTCTAAGAGTGTATCCCTCCCTGATGACCAGTTAGGGTGAGGAGTGCTGCCGGCAGAGCGGACCAATCCAAGTCATTCTACAGTTGATTTACTGTCCCACCACCAGTCCATGGCTGTGTAATTACCTTCACACACACACACACACACACACACACACACACACACACACACACACACACACAGTAGATTGTATCTATCTTTGCAGGGACAAGCTTTCCCGAGCCCCTTACCCTAACCCTAACCTAGTTCTTACCTCTACCCCTAAAACCAGGTCTTAACTCTTAAACACACATTGCACATTTCAGCATTTCAGCCCCACAAATTGCATCGCGCCCCACAAGTACAACTCCCCATGATGTCGTGAACGAGACCACATGTGAGTTTGTATCAGCCACGTTTGGGCTACTTAGACAAACATACGTTCATTTATTGGAGACTTATTCTAACCCACTGACCAAGAAGTCAGCGTTTTACTTGTATGAAACATTTCTTTTGTCTTCAAATTGACAATTCATTTGTTTAAGTCATGAACACACACACAAATACACACACACTAACACATCTGAACACTCAAACACAGGTTAAAAAAATAAAAGATAGAGCCCATTAATCATCTTTATTAAGAAATTCATAGGTAAGCATGGCTGCTATACATGGACAAAGCTCCCTCGTGTGTATGGTTTGTGTTTTTCTCTTATTTTTGGCGTTGGTTTAATTATTGTTGCTATATGCATTTTTTGTATTTGTTGAAATCTACATCTTTTATGTCCCTCTTTACTTTGAAAAACTTTTTTAAATTAGATAAAACTTAGATTAAAAAAAGGTTTAGATAAAATTTTTTAAATGTCTTTATGTTTGGCAAGATGAAAAAAAAGCTTAATTATATGTAATTTTAATTCATATATAGACCTCAACCATGATTTTTGTAAAAAAAAAAAAGAAAGAGAAGAATTTAAATAGGGTGAGACAACCATGGAAGAGGAGGAAATGTCTTTTCATTAGCAGCTAAATATCCAACTCTATACATAAATGTGTGTGTGTGTGTGTGTGTGTGTGTGTGTGTGTGTATATATATTTGAGCAAAACAAAAGAAATCATATATCTATCTATCTATCTATCTATCTATCTATCTATCTATCTATCTATCTATCTATATATATATATATATATATGATTTCTTTTGAGTTATGTATCAAGATTAAAAAAAAAAACCCAAAGGCCTGACAATGAACTAAGACATACAAAAATAAAGGGAGCTCACCAGTCAATTAATTAAGATTTCTGAAGTGGAGTTGTTTTGAAATTACCAAAATCAACAGCGTAAAAACGCACGACATAAATTGCACATGTAGTTTAATCAGCAGGCATATTTATATTTAACAGGAGAGGGTCTCAGGAATTATCGGAGACATTTGCCTTTCCACTGTGCAGTTACTAGGTAGGAGGTTGAAAGACTAAAATGATGTGGTCTGATCAAGCTCTCTCTCAGGTGTAGACCTCACCCGATCCCCTGACCTTCGTTAGTACCATTCACTCTATAAAAGGAACAGTTCCTTAAATGTTTTTCACAGTAGTTTTCATTTTAAAACATTCAAAAATGTGTTAAACTGTCAACAGAATTACAGAAATAACAGCTTTTATGTTATGTAAAAGATACTTATTTGGAGGTATTATCTACTGAAGTTAGCTCGCTAACCAGTTAGCTTGGGTCCATCCATTCTGCCATCAGTCCAGCATTAGAGGAAGATGTAGGCATGTGAATGTTATCACCGCCACAGCCACCAAATGACAAGAAGCCACATTCAGAAACAAAGAAGAGACAGAAACAGAGGCAAGAGCAGAGTAAAGCTAGATGCTAAACGTGACAGCCGTTAGCGCTAATGCATTGATATCTTACAGGAAGCTGATTGTGCTGAGGACGCTGTATCATTTTATTGCCATTGTTAGTATATTTGCCAAGTTGGCCTGCTGCAAGGATGGTGTATTTTTGAGGCCAAGACCAGATATTAGCATCACCATAGGTTCCCTTGACAAAAAGCTAATGAGATTTTTATATTGGATAGGAAAATTAGCAGTTCAGCAAACAAAACTTTATAATACTTACATGTTTTTTTAATCATGTGATAGTCTTCACAGATTAACCTTATTGTTGGGTTTTGAAGCATACATGCAATCACCAGAAGACAAAGCTTCTGTAACGCGAACAAAACTACCACCAGGTTACAAACAAACTACAGTACACCATGGACACGTCACTGACACTGACACTGTCACTGCGACCAACCTCTGTGCTTCTGTTTTCAGCGTGTTGACATTTAATGTCTGCAACAACCTCGGCCTGACAAGCTTCTCCCAGTTTCGAACGCGCATAAATGCCATGAAATTTACAAGCTTATGTCGTAGAAAAAAACGTTAAATTTCACTTTGAGACGAGGGAACTAAACATTCAGCGATGTTAATTTACTTTTTCTTGACCGGTTTCAGACCTCATTCCAACATGTTATTTCCTCCGTATAATCACGGTGTCCATCTGAACCCCCTGGTAATATGCTGCCCCCTATTGATTGGGAGTGTGAATTTGACAGTTGACCTTCACAGCACCTATAATGATTTTAGCTAAAATTTACTGTGTAAAATAATTTGATAGAGTTGCCAAGCAGCCAATCCACTCCAGCATGGTCCCCTTTTTCTGGTGTAATTTTTCCCTTGTCCTCAGCTGAGTCCGTCTGCCTGCTTGCCCCAGTCAGGTCTGTCACTCTCAAACCTGCAATTGTATTCAAGGCCAAATATAGGGGTGGGAATGCTAGGGTGGGCTGTCTGTGTGTCACACAACAAAGCTTCGCACAAGGGTGTAGCCCTCTCCCTTACATCCTCCCACCTAACCGCCTGGCATGGCCAAGTTGTTTGCATGGATCTATGTGTGTGTGTGTGTGTGTGTGTGTGTGTGTGTGTGTGTGTGTGTGTGTGTGTATGTGTGTGTGTGTGTGTGTGTGTGTGTAGCCAGTGAGGTCCAAGCTCTCCCCACCCTCTTCTCCTCTGGTGAAGCAGAGATTACGCCCTCCTCCCTACCCTCTCGTTACTTTATTTGGAGTGTTTCTCTGAGTTTCGTCTGTCCGTCACTCCTTCGGTCTATAACGCTGACCTTCACTGTCTCTGTTTTTTTTTTTTTTATCTGCCCCTCTCCTTCCAACCCCCCTCTTAATCCACGGCCCGCTAGATTTTAATTTCCTACGACAACAGACTGACTTAACTAACCAAATTTATAGAGATCTTCAAGCTGTTACAGCAAGTGAAATAAACAGGGAAGTACCAGCTTTTTGATGGGCATATGATTTGTGAAAAGACATAAAATGGAAGTTCCGTATTATTACATGGTAGAAAAAAAATGCGTGTCCTTTAATGTTGGGAGATGGAAAGGGAGATGATTATGGTTTATGTGCTGGGGCATCCCGATTATATGACCACAGAAACCCATGCTTAGTCACATAGTTCAAGATAGGATGTGAATGAAGCAGACATGCAGACAGACACAAACACACAGATGGTTTCAGAGTAGACAGAAACATTTCTGATAATATAATCTTCCTTTGAACATTTTTGTCTCTGACATGATTTAGGTTCAACGCTTACAAATCGGTTTCACATTTTCTTTTTTATTTATTTTTTCCTGTAACCAGACATTTTTTATGCACTCATTAACCCCCAGCACAGTAACTGATTAGGCAATTTGTTGACTCCATAATGAGAGAAGTACTAGTAATACTTGAAGTAGAGCCTGTAATCTTTGGCTTTGCAAAATAATCATTTTCAAAGTTTTATTTTTTCATACTCCCCATTGTGTGTGGTGATGTGTGTTGCTAGCTTATTGGTGCGCCCGATAGTATAATTGTTGTGAGGAAAATAGAAAAAAGACATCTGGTTAGAATATAGTCAGTTTTTCTAGAATCAATAGATAAAACAAATGCAAAACATCTATAAAAAAATACAATATATAAATACATAATGAAAAAACACACATATTATATGAATTTATTTTATTTTATTCCTGTATTTTTTGTGTTTTAAACACAATGTTTGCATATTTAGGATTATAGGCCTCTTCACTTAACATTCTATACTTTCTATTATATATTTAAAACTGTATTTGCAGAATATTTTGACATGTACCATACTGTATCACATACATCAAATTGTACTCCAAAATAATTTATGAAGATAAGATTAAAAACAAGGCAATATATAATAATATGCCTGGATGTGACTGGAGACATTATTAATCCTGGCAAAATTAGTTCCATTATTTATTTTCTGATATTCAACTTGTTGTTTTTCTAAGTTTATACACAGGGTCAACTTGTCTATGTATGCTACAGTGTAGTACTGTCGTGCTTTTGTTATTCCATTAGAAAACGAGATTTTTTTTTTTGCTTCAAATACTCAGTAAACCATCATTCCACTTCGTCTTGATGCAGTTTTTTTTTTTAACTTACTTTCTACTAAAAATGGATAAAAAAAAATCTATAACAAACCCAGGTTCCTAACCTCATTTCCAAGCAAATTTCACTGAAAGAGTGAATATTTTAAATCAAGACAATTATAGTGTCATATGTGCAATGCTTGTTAATGGCCAATGTGCCCCCCCCAAAGCTGAATGAAAACTCGGGTAGTTTTTGTGTAATCAGCAAAAAGCCATCCTGATAACATATAAATCTTTGGCAGCGACAAAAAAAGACAAAAAGTAAAATATACAGTATGCCGTTCTCATAATTGTCTCTTTGATGTTTACTTTTCCTATATAAATCTCCAAACCTGCATTCATAACACACATTATAGACAGCATGTTGCACACGCTGCTATATTTCCTCAAACCTCCAAAAGTTGCACGAACCGTCTTTATTTTAAGTTCCTGTCGCCAGAGTGCAGAAGCAGCACACATCAAACTGAAGTATTTTTCAAGTAGATGAAAGCGTGACTTCCTTACGGACTGTAATTATAGTTAATTTCTCCTATACACACTATATAACCTTTGCTGTCCACACTGAGACATCAGAATCATTTGTCTGAAGTGCAGGCAGGCAGGCAGGCAGGCAGGCAGGCACATGGTGCTCCCCAGGCTCCAAGGCCCCTCCACCCAGTGATGATACTCCTGAAATATGCAGCATGTGTAGCAGCAGCTACACCTGTGACTCACCTGTCCACACCCCTGAGACTTCCCTCACCCCCCTCCCCCAAACCCATCCTGCACACACACACACACACACACACACACACACACACACACACACACACACACACACACACACACACACACACACAAATACAGGTCACCGACACCAGTGAGGGCAAAGGGAGGGGGTTCATTCTGGGCTGAGGTGCAAGACGCTGCCTGCGTGCTTTAATTTTCACCTCCCCCACCATGACCCCCTGCAACTGGTGACACAAGTGGCCTCCCGCTGCGTGTCTCCTCGCCCGTCTGCCCCTCTTACTGTCTTCTCAAATCTTTCGGCTGTAGATTTGATCATATCACATGTTCGCCTTTACTCCGGTGAAAAACCTAGACAAAGTAAGTTCTCCTACAGGATTAGAAAGCAGCATGGCGATAACCATCAAACATTAAAATAAATGAGAAACAGGAAAAATCCACTAGCAGTTAATGTAGATGATTATTTTTGACATTAAGCAGATTTACCCATATTACAAATACCTTACCAACACCGTGTTTGCCTGCACTTGTGATTTTCCGACACACATGTATGTGCACCGTTAATCAGAGCGTGGGTGTCTCACAATAGTCAAGGGGATCTTCAGCAATGTGTGTGTGCCTGTCTGTGGTGTGTGTGTCTCATCAGCTGATGAGGTGTTTACTAGGTTCTGTCTTTAGCCTGGAGGAAGCCCAGGCACACTCTCGCCCCAGCCACCACACACGAGAATAATTGGCCTTTTCACGCCGCATAAACTTCATTACCTGCACCACCCCCCCTTCCCCCCATTTGCAATGCAGAATATGATGTGCCACAGAGTATACGGAATGAATACATTAACAGTTTTGGGAGGGAGGAGTTGGGGCTCACAATAAATGATTTAGCTGCAGCAAAATGATTCCTGGATTCATCATGAGGCCTGCTGAGAGAAGCAGTTGTATTCACTTTTTCAGTGGGCATGAATGAGTGCCTCTGCCTAAGCTGGCAAAACATTTTGGACTTTGGTTGTAGTAGAAGTGTTGTTATGTACCTGCAATCCAGTTAAAAGTGAAATGGGTTTGTGTATTCATTTTCTGTCCTAAAATGGAATGATTAACCAATAATAATAATAATAATAATAATAATAATAATAATGATAATAATAATAAAGTAAGATCATAAAGGCAGGAGTCTGCCATCCCTGATCCGCTGAGATATTTTCTGAGAATGTGTATCTTTATTTCACTGTCTGAATTATTTAGCATTTTCCTCAAAAGCCACATAGATCTCAAAGCCAAGCCATGCATGTAATCTCATTATCCTGTGATAATCTTGATTACTTTCCATTTGATTGATTCAATTAGCACATATTAAAAGCAATGGTAATAGAATTATTAATTTGAAAATAGGAGGAAATATAAATAATGATCTAAGGGAAGCCCCCCTCCCCCCAAAAAAACCCTTAAATGGCTTGTAAAACTAAGGATGTATCTTGTGATTATGACTTAATTTATCTTGAGAAAACCTCCTAATAATTATAGCTCGTTATAACAAGGTAATCAACTTGTTATGCACATATTTGGAGTGCGTCAAATTGTTTTCAGCCAGGTTCACTTTCATTCAAAAGAAAACTTAATTGGCATTGCAAAGTCTAATTTGGCAGGATCGTTCTGCTCTGGGACACCTCTGCCTCTGCATGTGCCTGCAAAGCCAAAGGCATAGAGAGCAGCGCAGGGTAACACCAACTAAAGGGCACTAAACCGGTGCAGTACAGTTGTGATATTGACCTTACAGCATATAAAGAGGGAGGTGGGGTGCAGGTGAGTTGCTCGGTGGCACACAGAGGTTGAGTGAAGCTGCCTGAATGAGGTGAACTGAATGGCATTTGCCAGTGGAGGAGTTTACCGGACCATCAGCTGAAGCCGGCCGGCTTGGAGCAGCTGATGGTCAACTGACAGTCAGCTGACGGAACGACCAAGCTGGACTCAGTTTTGCTCAGTTTTTCCTGTGCATCTTTAAGTGGTGCTAAAGGCTGATGTTTCCTCCTAAATTCTCCTGCAAACATGTCTCCTCCCCGCTAGGCTCAGATTGCTGTACATTTACCACCTGCTGCTTCTCAATTTTCTGTACAAAAAGCAACTGCAGACGCTTGACTCATAGATCCAGATGTTATCCTGTTACTTTGCTCTAAGAATACACATCCGTGAGACCATCTGAAAGCATGGTAGGAGATCACGCATTTAACCACGTCCCCACCAGACTAACATAGTCGATGCATCAGCTTCTCTATTCCCTTTGTAACATTTACCACCACTTTTTTTCCCCTTTCAGCAGTATTTTACATTGCATTCATATACAAAATTACAAATACATATAGACAGATTTCTCTTTGAATTACTGCAGGCCCATTATTAAATTATCTTTTTCAGACTCGGCTTTCTTTCCTTCTCCTCCCTCTTCTTTTCCTATGTCACTTCCTAACCTCATCCTCCTCTGCTGTTATGTCAAACACCATCTAGCAGCTATGGCGATGATGTCAGCTCAACTCAGAGGTGACCTCATTCCACTGCGCCAGTGCGGAAGGTGTATAAATTATTTCCCGTATGTTTGACCTCATGGTCCTTGATGGCTAATGGGACTTAAATCTCTTACAAGAAAACAATGGCGGAGTTTGTTTTTGTTAAAGCTTGAACGGTAGCATTACCAGTCCTCTTATAAGACAATGACTGGGTAGTAAGGGCATACGCGCTAATAGGCAGAGGATGTGAGGGTGAGTAGCCAATGCTATTTCAGTCCAAGCAGGGATAACTGGCTGGACTGTGAGACAGCCGGAAGCACAGTAATGGTCAGTGTCTCCTGAGGGTCTCGGGGGTGAGGTCAACGCTTGAAGCTGTGCCTCTGCTTCTCAGGCAGGCAGGAAAGGCATCAGAGGGGGAGGGGCAGACGGTCGGGTGGAGGGATGAGGACATGGAAACAGTAAAGGGAAACTGTGTGAGTGTGTGTAAGCACTGGTTGCATCGCACACACTTGTATACACCTGCATGAGAACACACACACACATTATATATATATATATATATATATATACACACACATATATATATATATATATATATATATATATATATATATATATATATATATATATATAATATGATCTAGCAACTGAAGGGTTGCTGGTTTGATCCTCACTTCCCCCAGTTACCATGCTGAAGTATCCTTGAGCAAGATACTGGGCCCCTAACTGCTCCTGATGGCCCTGTGACGGACTGGCAGTCCCCCCCCGCAACCCTTAATGTATAAGCAGTATAAAAAAATTGATGGATACACATATATATACATACAGTGGGGCAAAAAAGTATTTGGCAGCTGATTCTGCAAGTTGTCCCACTTTAAAAGATCTGGAAGGTCTGAAATGTTCATCATTGGTACACTTCAACTGTGAGAGACAGAATGTAAAAAAAAAAAAAAAAAATCAAGGAAATCAAATTGTATGATTTTCAAAGAATTTATTTGTGTCATGGTGCCCATTTTGGCCCATTCTTCCATGCAGATCTTCTCGAGAGCTGTGATGTTTTGGAGCTGTCGCTGGGCAACACAGACTTTCAACTCCCTCCACAGATTCTCTGTTGGATTGAGGTTCGGAGACTGGCTTGGCCACTCCAGGACCTTGAAATGATTTTTCGCAGCCACTCCTTTGTTGGCCGGGTGGTCTGTTTGGGATCATCGTCATGCTGGAAGATCCAGCCATCCTCAGTGCTCACTACTGGAAGGAGGTGTTTGCCCAAATTCTTAAGATAGATGGCCCCATTCATTCTTTCCTGAACACAGATCAGTCGTCCTGTCCCCTTTGTAGAAAAGGAGCCCCAAAGCATAATGTTTCCACCCCCATGCTTCACACTGGGTATGGTGTTCTTTGGAGGCAACTCAGAATTCTTCCCCCTCATATGGCAAGTGGCGTTTATACCAAAGAGTTCCATTTCGGTCTCATCTGACCACATGACATTCTCCCAATCCTCCTCTGGATCATCCAGATGGTCCCTGGCAAACTTCAGACGGGCCTGGACGTGTGCTGGCTTAAGCAGGGGGACCTTTCGAGCGCTGCAGGAGTTAAATCCATGACGATGTTGTGTGTTACAAATAGTAACCTTTGTTACTGTGGTCCCAGCTCTCTTCAGGTCATTGCCCAGTTCCCCCTGTGTAGTTCTGGGCTGTTTCCTCACTGTTTTCAAGATCATTTGTACCCCAGGAGGTGAGATGTTGCATGGAGCCCCAGGTCGAGGGAGATTGTCAGTGATCTTGTATTTATTTCCATTTTCTAATAGTTGCTCCAACAGATGGTCTCTTCTCACCAAGCTGCTTGTCTACTGTATACTAGCTCATCCTAGTGTTGTGCAGGTGTACAATCTTGTCCCAGGTGTCCTTGGACAGCTCTTTGGTCTTGGCCATGGTGGAGGGGTTGCAGTCTGACTGTTTAAGGGTGTGGACAGGTGTCTTCTATACAGATAACAAGCTCAAACAGGCGTCATTAATCCAGGTAAGGAGTGGAGGAGAGAAGAGCTTCTTAATAAAGAAGTAAGAGGTCTGTGAGGGCCAGAATTCTTGCTTGTTTGTACAGTAGGTGCTAAATACTCATTTTCTGCTCCATTATACAAATAAATTCTTTGAAAATTATACAATGTGATTTCCTGGATTTTTTTTTTTAACATTCTGTCTCTCACAGTTGAAGTGTACCAATGATGAACATTACAGACCTCTCTTTTTAAGTGGGACAACTTGCAGAATCCGTGGCTGCCAAATACTTTTTTGCCCCACTGTATGTATATGTATATATATATATATATATAATATATGTGTGTGTGTGTGTGTGTGTACATATATAAAATCTATACACACACACACACACACACATATATATATCCATTAATTTCATTTTGTAATGTAATTTTTTTCATACCTTTAAAAGTAATCTCTTCTGCCTAAACACACCTGGATTCTTCAGTCCTTTCATTACTTTGCTATTGTAATCATATCTTTAATAATTAAAAGGTGGTCATCAATACAGATAAATAAATAAATAACATTTAATTACTTATTTTTAGCAATGACAATTTCCAAGTTAACACAAGTAAAAAGACAAACAACAACACTAATAATATAAACTGAACGCTTTGAGTCAAGAAATAATGAAATCATGGAACAAGGACAGGACACACACACATGCGCATGTGCACACACACCAGTCATTTTCTAATCTAAAGAGGTCATCAGATACACAACCTTCTCATCTCTGCCATCAGTTTGTGACTCAGACACGAAGTGGAAAGGCCTCTCTCACAATGGCCTGACAGCCTACCCACAGTATACCGACCCAGATACTTTAACCCTTTCCACCTGGGAAAAAAATGCAGTGGAGATTGTACTTCTCAGGAAAAAAAAAAGTGTACATTCTAACTGGGGTAGCTTGTGCAGGTCGACGCCCACATCGCCTGCTTCTATATTCTCCCCTCTCCTTTACTGTTCTATAATAGTCACGCACCCACCTACTCATCCACTGTTTCCTGCAGGGGAGGCAACAGAACACAGATGGAAAGGTACAGTATATAAGAATTAATATTACAGATGTGTAGAACGTGTGGAGCTTGATTGAAGAGAAGATATCTGCTCAGACAGGCTTCATTACTAGAAGTATGTCGTTATTTGTTTAGCCTTGTACCGTGTTCATCATACACATTTTATAGCATGTCAGAATGTTTAATAAAGTATGCTGCATGCAGTTTATGAAGAACGGAAATCTTATGGGGGAAATTTGGAATATTACAGTTTAACAACATGCAATGGAACAAAAAAAACTGCAATTAGAGATACGTAGAAGACAAAATAAGGTCTTCATTATTGTCTTTGTAAGAAGAATACCCTGGACTGAATTATTTTTACATTTTTCTATGTGATCCAGCCCATCAAAATGAATGCAGAGGTCCAATCACACTCTGGGTTGATGTGTGTGTGTGTATGTGTGTGTGTGTGTGTGTGTGTGTGTGTGTGTGTGTGTGTGTATGTGTGTGTGAGACATAGTGTGTTTACAGCTATTTACTGGGGTAGTTAAAGGCCCAGGAGGGATTTTGGTGGTCCCAGTGTGGCCTTTTGTGCCGTTGGCCAGAGGCTAATGCCCAAGGAAGTAATCTGATTAGAGTTTATTCACACAACACAATACAGCAGCTACAAGGAGCAGAGCAGCCACAACCAGAACAACCACACAAGTGTAGCGACCAAACTGCTATAACCTGTCAAATGATGAGCAAACTTGCAGAAATTAAAGGACAATTACCCTTGTGTTATTTAAGGGATTAACTATATATATATATATATATATATATATATATATATATATATATATATATATATATATATATATATATATATATATATATATATATATGATTAAAGCAGTTTATTTCAGTAGAATCCTGCAAAACATGAGCGGATATACTCTGCAATCTTTAAGTTTCATTACTGCTATCAAGGTTATGTCTGAGCAGTTGGGGAATCTCACCTGATCTGTACTGGCTGAATGGGTCGAAAATGGGAGATGATATATTCAACACCTTTTCTTGACATTTCTAACACATTTTGGATGATGTGAAGAGAACGGATCTCACATCCAATTATGTACATATTGTGAATTTTAAGAAATGGACTTTAACTATCTTTTTATTTGTATTTTGTTTTTGTTGGTATTTATTTTCGCTTTTGTTCCACAGGAATCAAGAAATCTTTTTTTTTTAACAAATAGAAGTATAAAAACCCTTCATCACTTTTCAATGCACACAAATTCAATACAACCTTCTTTTCAACCGACATAGAAAGTCAGCCATCATGATTAGTGAAAGACATTCACAGGCCAGTAGCAGCTGAGGTGAAGAATATAAATATGGCTTACAAAATAAGTGTATCCCAATGCCAGAACAACTCCAGCAACTGCTTTCTCCTAACAATAAATTCTTCTCTCCTAATATAAAAGTGTGATTTCATGTTTTCTTTCTCTAATAAAAATCAGACCTCGCCACTTATTTTCTTCGCCGCCCTTTCATAGTGTCTCTCACTTCCAACTCGCCCATCATTTGTAAATCTTCTGCCATGCTCCACACTATCCCCTCTCAAACATTGCCTCTCCTTAGGCAGCCCCCATCTGTTTCGGCATTTGCAGCAACAGTATACACACAGCAGTCTAAGTTATCCTTGAAAATATTGGACTTTAAAAACAACAACAAAAAAATTGTATTATGACAGAGTTGTCAGTCTCAGTTTTCCAATTTAGTTGTGTTTTTTTTTTTTTTTTTTTTCCCCACCTCATTATTCACCCTTGGCATCGCACACCAAGACAGAAAGTACAGCCCATCAGCTGCTGGTCACTGCTCTTTCCCATGATGTCCCTTCCTTCCTTCCTTTGTCCTCAGCTTGATGCCTCTTCTCTCCTCTTACAAACACACACACACACACACACATGCACACCGTTGCTTTTCTCACTCACGCTAAAATCATCCACCGGTACTCTTATTTCTCATTATTACCCCTGTTTGACATAAACGCAGGCTGAAATCATACAGATGTCCTGAAGCTTGTTTATTATTCTCTTCATTCAATTTCCACTTATTCATTTTCTAAAATTTGTTTTCTTCTTCTGTGAATTGACCTCCTCCATATCCTGAGAGTCTCTTCTACATTCCAGCTGTTATTGTTTCTCCTCTGTTAGATTTTGACAGTATTGGTGTGTTACTTGACCGGTTTGAGGAAAGAGTTCTGTTCTCTGACATTTCTGCTAAGGTGATATCTGCTCCCTTATGCCCCTCTGAAACTGGCACGACTGCTCCATTTATGCAAACTGAAAAGAATTTATGTGAACACAACAGAGTTGTTAACATATTGGCAGGAAAAGTCAATGTACTGCAGGTGAAGCTGACCCAGTTTTGTGACTGTAGGGGGGTGTAACTTGTGTTAAAGTTTGGAAAAGGTGTTTTAAACTTCAGTGCATATGATATTCTCCGGTACACAAACACACACATAGGTATTTCTCACACACTGGAGCAGATTTTTAACCCTTGTCCATATTGTCGATTCGTATGGAACCCCAGAGTGGCTGTATGAGAGAAACAATAACATTTTTATGACGACAAGACACAATATGGCTTCATCTGTGCATTTTTAAAAACACCTTTGGGCTCAGTGAAAGGCAAAGGGGAACACCATGTTTCCATGTGTCAGGTAGTGAAATGGAAACGTAACAAATGGTCTCATTCCCTCTCTCCTCGGTGCTCGCCATGTCTTCATAGTGCTGAAATTGCGCAGTGGGTAACAACATCCACTTTTCATTTGTATTCATAGCCTTAATGACAGCAGTAATGACAAATAAAAGCTAAGTAATGTGCTCCATAATTGTTACATGTCTTGTCTCTGATCATAATATGTGATAAAAAGGTGAGTGTAAATACACAGGGAGGAAGGTCTGGTGTGTGGAATAGCTACAACTCAGGGCTTGGAGTTAAAACGTGGGAAGTTGTGACCTCAAATTCATTAAAGTTGAGGTATTAATTATATCTCATAGCCATAATTAATCAAACCGTGACACATATTATGTTTTCTGGCCACGAGTTAATCGCAGAGATGGAACTTGGCACCAAAGGAAATGTGGAAACAAGTTATATCTTGAGACCACAAATTAATCGCAGTGTCAGAACGCATCATATTTTGTGGCCACAAGTTAATCAAAGGAACTAATTAATCAAAGAATAGAAATAAGTTACATCTTGTGGCAAGAAAAAAATGCGATTTTTTTTTTTCTTTTTGACTACTCAGGTGTTCCGTAGATTATCGTATACTCAAATGATGAATTCTCAGATTTTGGAGCATGCAATCACATTCAATCATATTTAGCATTTTCGACCATGGTATGTACATCGATACTGGCTATGAAGGCAAGTTTACCACACATACCTCGCCACATTATCCTGAAGCCTCATTTGTGTTAGAGCAGGAGCAGTGCTATTTTTACATAAAAGCATTTGTCTATCACTGATGCTTCGTTAACCTGCTGTACCTTTGTGACTGTGCATGGATGCATGAAAGAAGGTTCACACAGTTACAAGGGTATAGGTGCACCTCACCATGCAGAGAGAGAGAGAGAGAATGTGTCTCTCAGTGAGTCTCTATTCTTTTATCTTGCACCTTAATCAGAGGAAATACCGTATCACCACCCGTCCATGTCCTGCAATGTATGCATTCGTCATTTGGTCCTGTGTGATAGCAACTTTATCAGAATTCGCAGTCAAAGAGTGTCGCTGCCTCTTTTCTTTTTCAGATTGTTATTCAAGATAACCCCCGATACAAATGTGGCCTATGAAAGTACTGACTGAAAACCACAAAGTGATGCACACGAATGTCACATTCTGTCAGCACTTTCTAATTGTTCAGACAATAATAGTTATATTAATAAAAGTCACTGTCAAAGTCAGATGGAGTTTTCACAGCTGAATGGTGTAAAGCAGCGGTTCTGGAACATTCAACCTCCACAAGATGTGAAGTTTTGGCTAACTCGTACACCTGCTGAAAAAGGAAGTATTACTGTATCAGACACAGAAAGTGTGTGTATTATACGAAGAGATGACAGCTTTCCTAACAGTTTTCAGGCTCATAAACCACCTCATATTTCATCAGAAATCAACTGACATGATCCAGCACCTCCGCAGGCTAGCACTGCTAATGTTAACGCTAGCTCTGTCAGACGTGGTACCGGCGTGTGGCTGTTGGGAAAGGTTGTTTCAGCGCATAAATATTTGATAAATCAAGGCAACATATTGGGTGCTAAAGGGCCTTATTTTTCCCATCCCAGGAGTAACTAGACATACTGGGGACACATCTCCAGTAGACCTGCCAGTTTATCGAGGGGGAGTGGAAATGACAATCATGGATTGTCTTTTATTTTTTAGCATTTCCCCTGACATGCTAACATACACCTCTGAATCATGAATGAGGACTATATACATCATATGAGTAGTAATTAAACAAATAATCAGTCTTTAAAATCACAAATTCTGCTTTGGTGCACAAATTTAAGTACATTTTTATGTATTCTATGTTGTTTAACTACAAATAGTTGCAGAGAGTGCATGTATGAGGGAGAGGACTGGAAAGCATACAGAGTAATATCTCTGCTGCAAATGATATGTTTATAATTAGTGCATACCTGAGGTGCTGGAAGCCCACCTATGACCTGGACCTGACAATATAAGATAATCATCAAACTTGACTTGGGTAAAAAAAAAAACTACCAGACTGAAATGAGCTTTGTGCAAGCTGTCTGTCACGCTAATTATAAGGTTAAATATACTGTATTACACTCCAGTATACCAAGCCATAAGCTCATGTCATCACTCTCTTAAACCTCCATGTAAAACTGATAACAAGCCCAGAAGGTAAGTACACTGTTGGGTGTTCAAAAAACACAACCATCTGCGATGCAGTTTCCTCTCCACCTCCCCCAGTTCACACACGTCTTGCAACACAACTGTAAAACAGTTGGTTTTCCTTCTGTACATGTGAAAATGAGGGCGATCGATTGAGCCGGAGCTGTGCGCAGGGAGATGTTGACGGTACGGCTGAGGCCCTGAGCGAGTTGTTGATCGGTCAGCAGGTCACACACCCACCCACTCCTCATTTCCTATAGTGCACTGCTGACATGGCAGAGGTGAGGTTTACAGTTAAAACTTATCTTCATTATCTGCAACTTATTGGTTTCGGTGATATTTATACACGTGTATTCATGCGTTCGCTGTTTCACAGTTGTCACCACCACCTGGGTCCGTTGCATATATGTCGCCACACTGCAGCAGGCTTCATATTAATGAAGTTCTCTGTTCTTGAATCACACATTCCTTTATTTGTGTGATACGAGTATGTAACAGAAAACACAGGCTGACAGGCGATTTAATGTATGAGCTGAGAAACAAATTACTTACCCAGAAGAAAAAGGCAGTTTATTGAGTCATTCACTGTAATGTCTAGAACACTTCTATTATCTATTTAATACGGCATGGAATCTCTCTTTGTCTGAATGTTCCTCAGTTATTTCCAACAAACATCTGATGTCAGGGTCAGCTTAATTCCTGGGGACCCAAGGAAGTGTGTGTGGGTGCAATTTGGACACTCGATATGTTTAATATACATGAACCTTGAACGAAGTACAGTAATGCTTCAGCCTTCAATTTATTTAAAATAAGAACATGAGTATTTAGCCTGTTCTTTATATCATCTGTGTATTTTCACTCGGACTTCAAATCACCTGTATTCATCTATCGATGCACTGAAGTAGCAGCCAGGGGCCAAGCAATTGTTCTGAACAGCAGTGGACCAGTAATTAGAAAGGCAAAACATCTAAAATACAGATCTTCTTTATTCTAAACTTAGAACAGACGAACCCCTCTGCCCTTTTCCACCTTCCAGAGTTTGAGGCACAACAAGTGATGTCCCTTGTCCAGATACACTGACAGCATTTTTCTTGGCCGACTCTAATTTCCTTGTTTTTGTTTTGTTAATGGGACATTGTACAGATTTTCTGCCGATTCCAATTTTCTGTGGAAGAACTACACTTGACAGAATATAAAAACATAAAAATCAACTTTTCTTCAATGACAACTTTTTATTTTCATAATTACAGAAAATATAACTATTATAGTTTCCCCCAAAATTGAAAATTGCTGATTTTTTTGTTGCCTCCTGATCTGTGTATTTCTATCACTTACACGTAAAGTTTGTGTCTATATTTTGCCATTTCCAGGTCTATTTTAGCAATCAGGAGCCTGCACAGTGTTTGTTTGGTTTTTTTAATTGACCTGTTATACTATTTGTTTGGAGATTTCCTGTCTGGCTCAAGCTGTCTGTGCACATTGACGCACTGTCTGTCAAAAATAGACGCGCCGTGGCAAGTGACAGGTTAGGAAATCAGGAAAAATGTGGCAATAGCCAGCTGGTCAATCCAAAAACTATCCGATTCCTGTCCCTGGCCGGGAAATCGGTGCATCCCTGGTTCCTTGTCATGTTTTTTGTCTCTTTTTTTTGTGCTACTGGAGGAAGTGAAACCTGAAAATGGCTTAAGGACAAATAACAAAAGCGTACCCGCAGTTGTTTCTTGTCATGCCTGAAAAGAGAGAGTTGTATCAGTTGTGTTTGGCAGCTTCAGGGCTGCTACTCTTCAGATATTTACCATGAAGCTGGCGTCAAGCACTGAAGCTGCTTTGAGCTGTCTCACTGAAATGTACATAAATTGGAGAAATTTCCTAATTTTGTCAATGAAAGCCCGACAATAATAATAACAGCAACAACAGTGGGACTGGTTAGCTCATGTTTAAACTAATGACAAGCAGAGGACAAACACTGAGTTGGTGTGAGCTGTTGTTGTGTGAGTCACCTACCCTGTTCTTGTGGATGACTTTTTCTTTTTCATCGCTGAGTCATTGTTTCATACAAATGGCCAAAGGGATTATTTATACAGTAAATGGGATCAACACATGAAGTGTTAAAATGATAGTGGACGCTAAATATGATTCTAATGAAGAGCTTTTGATTTGAATGTACTGTAACTTGAAGAATGGGTCTTCCGACACATCTGCACCTGTTTTCTTTCGGTGACATTTTGGTCAAAATTCAGAGTTGTTGACACTCTCAGCTGTTATGATTAAATCACAGACCGTGTAAATAGACTGTAAAATCGTGTTTTTTCAACATCTTGAACTGAAAGCAAAAATATTTCCCGAAAGGGACAAAAGGAGAAGGCAGGTCGAATGTAGGTAAGAGTACATAAAATGAAGAAGAGCTATATGTACGTATGTATGTATGGATGGATAGATGGAGGGAGGAGAGAGTGATGGAGAGAAAAGGAGAGAGGGATGAAGATGAAGTGTGAGTTTGGCTCAGTGAGAGCAGCTGTATAGAGGACACTGTGGGTGGAAGTGGTAGAGTCGTGGGTGAGCTCAGAGTTTAACTGCCAACCCTCTCTAGTCTCACAAACTGTCCGTCACACACTCACACAGTCATTTACATACATACAGCCTCACTTCTACGTACACACACATACACACACACTCTCGATTGCAGAGTTTTTAGCTTGACGATCTACAAAACTCACTTCGCATTTAGACAGGATAGGAATCCATCTTTCTGTGTACCCTGGCTGGGTGCTACATTGTTCGAAACAAGTAACAGTTATGGCATCGTCGGGCCGTAAAAGTGCAGTTGCGTGCTTTTTAAAAATACATTTTGAAAAATTTGGCACCACACAAAAGCGTTGGTTTGACTGGGGTGAGAGTGCATGGGTGGGGTGGGGGTTTTGCGCAGCATACAGCCATTTTCGCTGATGCATGTAGTCAATTGTAGGTTGCCGAGACTTCGACTATGATAAATAATGAGAGCAGCGAATCCTGAAATAGAGTTACCCCCCCCAATCCCCCCCCCCCCCTTGTCCCTGTGGTCCGCTCTTGTGAAGCTCCCGTCCGGCCGTGACTTTTCCAAGTGATCCCCTCCCTGCTGCCTCCTCCGTTATGGTTAGCATGCTGGCTAAATCTGTAGCCGTGCGTCTGTAATTAGGCTTCGCCTTTGCTGGATTGAGTGCTACACACTGGCAGCTGGCAGACTGGGGCAGTGCACACACACACACACACACACAAACGCACACACACACACACACAGTGACATGCATGTAGCATGTGGCGCACATTTTGTCTCGTGTAATAGAGGGTATGCCAGGACAGTGTGACAGTTCCAATGCAGGGTAAAGTGCATCTCACCTCCACCATCCTCTGCCTCTTTATTATCAACATCATCATCATCATCTAAATTTATATCTTTCAAAATTCATTTTTCCCTCTTCCTTTTCCTCATATACCCCCCACCCTCCCTCCCACTCTTCCTTATCTCCGCCATTATTTTTTTATCCTCCCTGAACTCTATCTATCATTGCCACTTCTCTTCTCACCTCTTCCCCTGCTCAACCCATCCCAGTGCTGTTGAGTGTAGAGTGGGCAGGTTGACCTGGCAACATTTAAAAACCATGGTAGTTATGAGAGCTTTTTACTTCAAGCTATATATACTATCAAAAACAGGGAGGAAAAAAAAAAAAGAATACGTGTGATGTTACCTCAGCTCTATTGCCGCCCAGTGAGGGGGCTCCAGCACAAGGCAGCATGCACATGCAGAAGCACATGTTCATACACCTGCGGGTGTGTGTGGAACTATTGTGCGTTAGGTCAAACAGCGTTCTCATGTTGCACACAAACACATTTGTTAGGTCTGTTTCACTCAGCCTTAAAGCAGTCACACAGTAAACACTGGGATTGACCGTCATGGCAAAAGTTTGGAAAAACTGTCAAGGAAATGACAAAAAACATATGGGTATTTTCAAATTAACTATTTAGTATGATAATTAATGTAGAAACATATACTATATACTGTTAAAAATGATGAAAGTAAAAAAAAAAAAAAAAATCAAAAACAACTGAGTGCAAATAACGTCTTCACTAATATAGCACCAGATAGAAGAATATGCTTCACTTGTGTGTGTGTGTGTGTGTGTGTGTGTGTGTTTAAGTTGACCTCACAGGAAGAGATTTTAGAATTTAATAACTATGTCTTAGCTGGAAACAAACTATTTATTGTCATACCTCATCCCACTGAATATTATTATTCTAAAGTCAAACTGGAATGAAATGACTTTGCAAGCCAAGAAAGAATAAAATGAGGAACTGTTACACCCAATAAAAGACAAATATCTTGCCCAAACGATCATGAACTGCTGTTTAAATAAAATATTTCCTGTCCTTTCAGCACTGTGTGTTTTTCCCTCTCACTAGCATGGCATGTTACCCATAACTTTTGTGGCCTCTAACTGCCTGCTTGTTTCTGACAAGGGCCTCTGATTCCCTGTTGAGATGAAAGGCACAGAGGCCAGTCATTTGTGTCAACGTGTGGTTTCATCAAGCCTGCCAGGATGCTCTCGAGCTTCACTGGTCCCTGTAGTCACATGCCCCACCATGGGCATAGCTATTTTAGCTGCTCTGAACTGCAAAACCCACAATCCTCCACTGACCAGCGCCCTCTCCTCTCTGCTGGCCATAATAATTATGCGGATATTGATAGACTAGAGGGATTATTATCATTCACTAAATATACTTTTATATTGCATGTGACTGACTCCATTTGAAAACAGTAAACAAGTAATCATGGAGTGACTAAGTGTATTTAGAAACAAAGAATGTAATTTTTTCTTCTTTTGAGAGACTGCTGAATTTTAAAAAAAAATTACTTCTTCACTCTAGGTTGATACAGTTATTGTACAATCAGCCACCTGCTATGCCGACGGAGGTCAACTCTATAAATCCTCATTCGTTTGACCTGAAATAATTCCCTCTTAATACAGCCAGGCTTTGCCAAAGTTAGTCAGTCTTGCCCCTGATGAACCAGCATTGTTCGCTGCTTGATATGAGAAATTTCTATATTACTGTATGTTTTAATGTGGCAGATTTATTAAATGTGTATTGCCATAGAAACAAAAAGTCATTTGTCTTCTATTGTTGTTTTTCTTTGATGGAATGGGCAGTATTTTGTCTTTGAGAGTTCTCAGCCATTTAATTTCCATGTGATGTCCTTTAATAGGCAGTACTTTGTTTTAATGACGTTAAAGTGGGATCGCCATCCAAAAATTGCAGCTGCAACAGAACTTTAAGGGAATTATCAAAGAAAATGAGAATTCATGCACATTTGTATCCACTACTGTTATGCAAATGTTATGCAATATACGCCTACATATGTGTTGTTTTTCTTTGACAATTTAAACATTTACACATTGATAAGTAAACAGATAACATGGTCCAACTGAGATTTTGTAAAGGTGCCATTAAATGACGACTCAGCTGGATATTTCAAATATTTAGCAAAAGAGTGAAACAAAACTAAACTTTACAATGAGACCATGAGACCACAACTATTTTGATGCTTAACGACACGAATAGGCCAAAAGAAAACTCTTGAGTCAGAAAAAAATATGATTAAAAAAACCTCTAAATTCTTGAGCATCAAGCCAATCTAAGTTCTAGTTCTAGCAGTGAGGAGCTATTACTTTAGCATCAGCTAACTCATCCATCTACAGCGCTAACGATAAGCTAACGTACCTCTGTTTCACACCTGAGCTCTGTGGTTTGCTCCAGACAATCCCTGGTGTGTTTCGGCTGAGAGTCCAGTTCATTTGGGCTGGTGTGAAAGCTCATCCCCACTCTGCTCCGTTCCACACGAGCAAACACTGTTCAAAGAGGGGTGTGTTTGAGGTGTAAAAGGAAACAGACCGATTATAAGAAATGGGGCAAAAGATAATAATTTCATTGACTCACACTTATGGCTGATGATGCTGGAAGACGGTGAGAAGGGACAGAGGCGAGGAGGATAAAGTGGGTGAGATTTCATGCTTTAAGAGCATAACAAGGAGTAAAAAGGCAATGAAAAACTATGATATAACAACGCTGGAAAGGTGTGGCTACAAATGCTGGGGTTGTGTGAGTGGACAGTGAGAAGGTTAATCACATAAACTCACATGAATGTGGAATAAATTTAAAAAGCTTCAACTGAAATGTTTCCCAGTGGTTTGAAGACAGTGTTTTAGACACAATGTCATTAAAGACGTTTCTGGAGTTCAGGCGGCCATTCTGTTCTGACCTCGTTTGTTTACTGTGCTTGGCCGGCTTGATGAAATGACAGTGTGGTAGCAAATCTGGCCAAAACAAAAATGCAAATATGTTGCAACTTCTCCTCTGAAACTACAGAAAGTGACCTTGGTTGACTTAGATTTATTGGATTCTCTGTAAATCCTGCAATACCTGGAGCTGCACCACTGTCCTCAGCTTACAACAGTGTGGCTAGTACAGTCCAGATAGCTGCAACTAATTGGTAGTGCAGGTGCTGAGTTCTGATGTGTTCTGGCCAAGTTTAAATACTAAGACAGTTGAGTTGAAACAATCAACCCTTTCTGATTCTCCATGTAACAAGCTGTTGTGTCACATCTAGACAAGGCGAGTGAATCTGCTGAGACCCATAGATGGATGCTGTTGCTGTTTAAGGGCCCTGCTGAGAAAACCACAATAGAATGATGGCAGGTATGAAGACCCGCTGATAGCAAGCACCTTAATCTTTAAAGCTGGCAGTGGAGAAGTCTGATATCTTGTACCACATCCTGTCAACCTCACATCATCAGGCCTCAATGACATCGCTGTCAAAACATCACAAAAATAAGCAGAACAGAATGATGTGGGCCAGCTAGAAAAGATGAAGCCATGGAATCCTGTTTACATGTCCTGATTATTGAAACAATTTTCTTAAAATTGTCTTTCCAGTGAAACAGTCACACTGCTTGTCCCTCCCTGATGGCGTTATTGCCCACCCAAAGCTCTCCCACCTCCTCTCTCAGTGGGTCAGCTGGGCCCAGGGTGTGTGGGATGTTGCTGTATGTTTAGGGAGAGGGAAACTGTGTGAAAACTGTGTAGGAGAGGCTAAGAAAAACACTACGGCCTGGCAGCAATGTTGTAGGGAGTGGAGGATGAGGAGGAGATCAGGGGGTGCAAGGGAGGGGAAGGTTGGAGGGGGTTGGGGGGGGTTGGGGGGGTGGCGAGGGGGAGAGGACTGCATGGGTATGGGTATGACGAAGGGGAATGTAGGAGTTTGTGTGTGTGGGGGGGGGTGGGGGTGGCAGCTGAGGTAATATCTCTGGGAGTGTGGTTAGATCATATTCTTTTCCTTGTCTTCTCATGCAGTGGGTGGGGTTGGCTGGAAGTGAGGGTGGGGATGGAGTGAAGGGGGGGGGGGTGTAGGAAGGGATGAAACTGGGTGGAGGGGGTTGAGAGACGGGCACTGCTAGCAGTTCTCAGCCAAGCAGAGTGTTCCGCCTCGGAAGTGGCAAGACTGGTTCACATGTGTTCTTTTCCATCTTTTTTGACAATACCCTGTCATTTTGCCTCGTAATGGTTCCCCCAAATTGTTGAGTAATTTGTTAATTACATTAAAATTTGAGGTCTGTCTTTTTTTTTGCCATGTAAGGGAAGAAAAAAACATTCAGAACCAAAATGAAATGTCAAGCAGACAGGCACCTACAAGCTGGCTGCGATCACAGTAATTAAGTTTCTCCTTTTTTTTTCTCAAAGTGTTATTCAGGCTGTAGTAGAAGAATACTCAGAATACATTTTACTGAGTACAGATGTTGTTTTTAAATGCATGGCTCTGCATTTGTTGGTCCACCACTTTTATGAAATAACTGAAAGCAATACTTGGCTCAAAAAGTGGATCTTGCCTTTCAAGTACTCACAAATAAATGTAATCAAGATGTTTATTCACCACTTGATGACTCATGTATGCAGAAAAGAGCTGGCCACGCAAATCTGGCACTAAGCTAACGGTGCCCCGTGGCTATCAGCTGCAAACAACACCGAAACTGTCCGCAAATGGGTGTTAATGCATGCTTACAAGCGTGAGCAATTTGGTTGAGCTGAACGCGCTAGCTGGTTTTATTCCACGCAACCATGAACAAACACCGCACTGGAATGGTTCTAGTTAGCTTGTAGGTTAAATCAAAGTACTTGTGACTCACCGAGCGTACGGCTGGATGACAATGTGGATTATATGTGACAGTTTTGCTGTTGTTTGTTGTAAGTGGTCATGCGGCACCGTTAGCTCCAATCTAAGTATACATAGCTGGCTCTTTCTGCATTCTAGATGTGTATATAAAAGTGATGCAGTCATTGTGTACTCAAGACATTTATTTGGGAGTAAAAAATACACTCTTTGGGTGAAATACTGCTTTAACCTCATTTGGATAGACTGTAATGCATTTTTTCCAGATTTTCCATGTTACCTGAGGATGAAACTTTCAGACTTTCCCCTACTCGGCTAACAGCAGGTAACAACTTTTGCTTCCCCTCGAAAATATTTCAAGAAGAACTCTTCGTTCGATTGCAAAATATATCTGCATTTGCTTTAATGTTCTTGGTATGATATTTGCTGTCACGTTGTGGAGGTTTGCCAGTGTAGTGTCAGATTTTATACAAAGGTGGATTTCAGTTCAGGAGCTGCAAAGAAAAAAAATCAAGCTTTTCACGCTTTGTTTGAATGTTTCCTTGATTTAGTGTTTGCTACACTGCCAGGAATATAAATGTAAAGAGAACAGTTATGTTCCCTGCAAGCAGAACATGTACAGTCTTTGTGGGCTCATTTGATGGAAATGTACTGTACAATATCATGGAAAAGAGGTGCAGTGTTGGCTATCTATGAATACATGATGGGCACTTCTGGCCTTGTTCCTGCTGGCGCTGGATTTCTCCAACTGCTTGCAACTCATAGCAACTCCAATTGCAAATATCCTCCCTTCAAGACTAAACAATTAAACATTACATGAGCAAAACCAAAGTACCCTTAGGCTTTTAGAAGGGGTTCCTGAGACTTGATGACCTTTATAATGCATTTTGTGGTCAGTGGTCATAAACGAAGATCAGGTGACATTGTCTCTGTGAGTCGTTACGAACTGAGTCGGGTTTCCGTCTCAATGTTGCACAAATTTAACTTAATTTCTCGAAAATGTAAAAAAAGAAAGAAAAAGAAAGAGTTGTATGTCATGTGTGTTCCATCTATGTTAAAATGAACAGTCTGGCCATTTAGATAAACAGCTGGTACCACTCAAAAGATCGCACAAGAGGAGGGTGCAACAAGATCAGATAAGATGTGAACGTGCTCAGTATGTCTCGCCTACACTGGAGGGAGAAGAATTCATTGATATACATCGACTTCAGAAGGCGTCTCAATGTCAATTCCGTCTGCCAGCAAATTTAAGAATGCTTTAAAAGCTGCTGTGTTTCCTTAAGATGGATACCACCCAGGAAAAGAAGGCCCAAGACTGTGGCACCAGGTGGTTTAGAACCAAAGATGCAATGGAAAGAATTCTTTGCAGCCGTCCATCTGATGGGGGATGAAGAGGAGTGACTGAGGAATCCTCACAATACGAGTCAAAGCTCCTGTTACTGCTTCCCGGTTTTCAACCGTGCACCTGAGATAAGAGCTAAAGTTAACAAATGAAGTGACCAGAGTGAACAGCAGGCCTATCAGCTTTAAAGCTGTGTTTTCGCTCAATTTATCCTGAGTTAATCTCCCTCATAGTTGCTCACATGTTAAGTTCCAAGAACTTGAATAAATACATTGTATCAAATGTGCTGTGATAAATTGAGAAGTGCATTCATTTTCTGCAGAAACATACCGATGAACATGTTTGAGTTCGATGTCACATGTAACGTGTCTTGGTATTTCCATCATTTTTAATTCTCACTTTTGATGAAGAAGATAAAGAATCTGTCTAGATGTTTTGCTTGGCTGTGTTAGCCCTGAAAGCTGTGTGCTTCCCTGCCGTAGCCTCACTTCCTTATCGCGAGTGGCGCTTCTGCCTATTCATCAAGACTTGGGTCAAGTTTAGTTGAGATATTTAGGACAGTCTGCTGCTAAGAGCCGCAGCATTAAGTGATGGAATGTATGATTAGGATCGTTCGAGGCATCCTCTCTCATAGATGTTTTACTTTTTTTAAATTCATGACCCCACACTGCCTCTAAGATTTAAGGCACACTGCTTCGGGGCCCTTCTGGTGCTGCCACCATAAATTGGTTGTATAAATACTATATAGTACAGGTTTGAACAAATGATGAATGCTAGACTGCTTGTCTCAGGCAGGAAGCAAAACCTGAAGGTGATTTGTAATTCCGTGCTCCTGACATCTATTTGTCTAAATTCAAAAGTCTTTTCGAGCTTGGGTGATTGGTACTTACATGGAGTATATAATTGCTGGCTCATTAGTGTAGCGGCCATGTGAACGTTTAACTGGAGGAGAGAATTAGCTCAGCATACACACATTTACAGCACGGACTCACGAGAAGCCTGAAACTACCTTTCAATGTGTTGTAACTGAACGTCTACCGATACAAAATCTGCTGCGGTTCTCTAGTTTACCCCCCCCCCCCCCCCCTTTCACATCTCTGCTGGAGCAGGAAATTTAGATGAGATGGAACATCCCTCGCTTCACCTTTTAAAACATTTCTTCTTGATTTTAGATTCCTCAAGAGCGTTAGCAGCCCCTGACAACAACTCAGACTTACAGTAACGAGTTCAAAAGCAGACAGAAGAAGAAGCCTGAAAACTGGACCCTGACAATAACTCGCCTCTCTTCACTCACAGAGGAGGTGGAGGTGGACAAGGAGGTGGTTGATATTTGCCGGGAATCAGGCCATGTATGTTTGAACCTTTGCAAGCAAAAAGAGCTGTTGCTAATGCTGGTGGTGTTGATGCAAACTGACACCTCCCACACACACCTACACACCCCTGACCCATGTTACTGCTCCTATTACCTTAATGGACCGTTTTTTTTTTACTCTTCGTGGTTTTTTTGTTTGTTTGTTTGTTGTTTTTTTTGTTTGGATGAAAGGTGGACATTTACATGACAACTGACAGATCACAACAAATATGGAGGAGGCTAGTATAGAAGATTTTTTGTGCTTTTCTGGCAGTCTTCAGTGGGTTTTTGATCATTTGAATATGGAAAAATTATATATATATTTTTTTAACATTTCAAGCTAGTGAACTCATGCATTGTGTTCTAAATTAAAATCACCTTCAGTATCAAAAGAAGACTTGAAGAATGTCTGCATTGTTAAGTGATTATTTTAGTAGTTATCTTTGACATATTTTTGCCTCAAATCTTTAAATTCGGGGAGTTATCCTGAAAGAGCAATGACTTGTGTCCATGTACGTTACCATGTCACCATATCTTGTGTTGTGATTCAATCATGCCGGTGTTGTTTGAGTCCACAGGTTAAAACATGTCAGCCGGGGGATCTTTAATTACTACTTTTTTAGTTACTTAAATACTTAGTTCCTTATAAATGTGTGGACAGTAAAATCTGGCCAACACCACGAATGTTGTTCATTAAAAATCAACAACATGAAAACACGGCTTGGGAGCTGATTCAGGTCTATCTGACAGATTTGGTGGATAAGATGGCAACACCCACTCCGCAGGTGGCAGGATGAGAGCAACAACAGCATGTGGGTGTAACTCCATCGTCTTTGTGTACTGGAAGCTTTTTTCCCTCTTTATTGCATTCAGTGGTATTCTCTTTACTTTTTCTCTTTGCAAAAAAACAACTAGTTAGCACATGTAGATGTAATTAAAAACCCCAATTTTAATCAGTGTCAAGGGGAGAGTGTGATGTTTATGCATGCCATAGACCGAAATTGTTAATTGAAAAAAGTGAATTTGCTCAACATGATTCACCTTTAATTTAGCAAGATTTTTTTTTCCTTTTTTTTCTTTCTTTTTTTTCCCACTGTCGCTCTGCCCTTGATGCGTCTCCTCCCGCTTTGGTTTCTGAGAAAGCTCCAGTAATTAACAAGGTTGTGGTCAACGGATTTATGTTAATGAATGTGAATCGTATCATGTTTTTCTAAGCAGCTATGAGCCAAAGTTTGGGATAATCTAAAATAAAAAAAAACCAAAACAACATGGTTGGACTTTATGTGAGCTTTATATGGATTCAAACTTTAATGTTTGGTCTCATAGATCACAGCTTCCTACATGGACATCTTATTACTTGTTGTACTGTATGCGCCGGGGCTTACCTTCGCCCGTTCCCCCTTTCACATCATGTAAACAAGGCTTAGAATGAGATATGAACTAAAGTGCACTTTCATGATGTTAATGTGACTTTGTTCCGTTGTGAACAGGATGTCAGAATGTTCCACAGCTGTATTCTAGTTAGTAAGTTCCAGTTTCGTAAGTGCCTTAAACCTCTTTTTAAAGATTTCCCTGGTCGCTCTGAAGTCATAACCCCAAGCGGGTTTAAAGCTGTATTACTAGATATTCAACGTTTTTGCCAACAAGGGGAGTTAAACAATGTACTTCCCACTGGTTGACACACACCACAAGCAACAGGACAGAGGATGATCAAGTCTTCGCTGGGTGTGTACTTTACCAATTATAGCGAGTTCAAACATGATCCACTGCTCACTGAAACTTGCAATTGATTAAATACTGTATTTTATGACACCCACGACAGAAAAACACGTAATTTCTGGATGACGTGGCCTCACATATAGGAAGCACAAATATTTTCCCTCATCATTTTCTTATATCACAGTATCAAACGTGTGATTTCTGCTCCAGCCTCCTTCTAGTGTACGCGGTTTCTCCTCTCCCCGTGTTTGCACGCCGCCCTCAAAAATCCCTCATATGCTCATCATCAACTGATCAAAGACTATTAACTTGAAATTATGCTTTCGATTTCTTCCTCTCCACAAGTTCATCCCGCAAACCATTGGTGGGTCTCCGCTCCTAGACCAGCAAAAACTGATTATTCCTGCACAAAACCTACATTTTATTGTTGTTATTCACTGAACAGGTTGAAAAAAAAATGAAATTCAATGATTTTACATTGTTTTATGCCTCTCCAGTTACGGTTTGGTAGGTTTAGGCACAAAAAATTTCCGAAATAATTGTGGCATGGGTAAAATACTTTATTGTGAAAGGGACACAACTGGACTTGAACACTCACCTCCCGCTAACTAGTTAGTTAGTTTCTCATTTAAATAGAATATAAAATGTTTGTTGACAGAAAGGACACAGAAAGTAATGTGACTCATTTCCACACTGGTCCTAAAAATCCCTGAGAAGTAACATTAACACTGTTGGTAATGTCATTCTTTAATTGAGTCATGTGATCATAACTATATAGATTTATGAAACATTTCTATAAACAAGTCACACCACCTCACCTTTAGCTCTCTCTAGAGTGGCTCTGGTATACATCTGCTGCTGCTGTCTCACCTAAGATGATACTTTCAGCTGCAGTGTTTACATCACAAATTACACTCTCATATTATTTTCCCATTATGCTACATTACGGGTTTCGCAGCAGCACAATAGTACCAGGTACAAGCTGGTACAGTAAAGCACACACCCAAATACACTCAGATACTGTCACCAACTTGCTATCTTGCTTCCTTTCTTCCACTCCTTTCACCTCTCGCCTGATATGACTTTTGTTTGACACCTGATATAAACCCCTCTAGCTCCTGTTTGGCACAGGCAAAGATCCACCCACTGGTTCAGCCCTGCGTTAAATTACTGCAACCTCGTCCTCATCCCCCCCCCCCCCCCGATACTGTTTTTTTAAACCTCACACAGGCGTCCAGCTACACATCAGCCTCAGTTTGGTGTTGTTATTACATGCTTTCAGTGTGTTGTTTGCAGGCTTTTGCTCTAAAGGCCTTAGCACAGCCTCGTATCCAGTCTGCCACTCTCGTCCGGGCCCAATACTCCAACCATAACCACAGCTCACGAGCGGGTTTTTAGGCTTGGCCTGTGAGCGCAAGTGTGTGTCACTCCCCTCCCCTAAGCACAGGTGGACTTGTAGGGAGCGCAGCCAAATACTTTTGGTTTAGAGGGAGGGAGGGGTGTTGGCTGAGGCTGGTGGGTGTAGCAGTTTTTGTTTTGTTGTGTTTCTTAGATAACCGTTTTGTGGAACGGTACCTTTTCACTCCCCCAAATCACTGACACACCTTCAGAGCAAATTTGAGCTTCTCGATCTCACTCACTCTCACTTTCACAAGTCTGCCAGTGCTGAGACAGTGTTGAGTTTCCTGACAGGGACTCAGTGCATGACAGAGAGGCACTGAAATCACGACTTCTCCTCTTAAAAGGTCAGTAGTCTCACTCTCTCTTTCACTCTCTTTTCTTTTTTCCCCTGTGTTGCAACACTCTTTGCAGTATCCAAAAAGAAAAAAAAAGCATAATGAGGCTCTTATTTTTCGGTGTTTGAAAAGCATGCAAACTCTGTCTGCTACCCACTGAGCACCAGAATCAGCCTAAAGGATGGGTGACCTTTTGAAGAATAGCCTTTCTTTGTGCGTGTGCAAATTGGTCCACTTGTCAAACTTTTTGTAAGAGGACAGTTTAAATGGATGACAGATTGTAGTTATCAGTGTTTTCCAGAAAAGTTCTAATGTTTTTCTAACAAAGGATGTGCACAAATTAAAAGCTCCCCCTTCAAATAACAGCTGCACACTGAGGAGGAGGCAGGGGACCCATGACAAAGCTGGAGCAGATTGAAAGATTGATAGCCGTTATTTTTCTGAGATTGTAATCCAGAATTCCAAGATTAATTGGAATGCACTGACAGACTATGTCACATTGCTAATGAATATTGCTGCTTGGAACCAGGATTAGATTTTGTCCACTAGAAGTTTAACAAGGTGAAACAAAGTTAGCAGTCATGCTATAACAGTTTAACAGTCAATTGACCACAAAAACGACACGTTCAAAAATGTGCTCCCCAGAAATAAAGGCGTGAATACACAGTGATGTTTTTTTTTTCCATTTTGGCGTGGTTCACGAACAACATCAGATTTTATGATGTGCTAATACAGTTAAGTTTGCATCATTAGATGCTGGACTTAAACACCTCTTCCCTGCTGCAAAGACCCATGTTGGTTTGTTCTGATGGTCAACCCATTCGCTCCACAACTCCCGTTTTAACAGTAGCAACCACAATGATTTCTGTGGCACCACCATGTAATTTTAACGCGTTACTTGCTGCCACCACCATGCAATGCAGACTTAAGACATCAGGGGCACATAAACATATTTTTTGTGCTTTCATCCTAATAAATGTGGGCCATGAAATGTACATATTTCATTATTTATTTATTTATGTACATTGTTTAGTTTGACCCCCATTTCAACTTTAATTCCACCTTGACTGACCAAACCAAAGAGAGAGACAGATATGAGCAGGAAGAATGAGGATGAGCTAACTTAGCTTTAGCTGAAGAAACCGGCCTCCCAGGAGTTTTTGCTCACTAGCTCGGACTGTGTTCGCCCGAGGCCTCCAAATCACTCCAACCACTCCTGACGATCAGATACTGATCTTGTCTTGTTCTTTGTTGTTCTGTCATTCTTTACCACTGAGTCACTACGCACTATATAATCATGATTTCGAATATTTCCTGCATTTTTCTGTCAGGTAGAATGACGTAGAGACTCTAATCCAAACTGTTTCACAGTAATTAGCAGCTATAACTTTAAAACTGTATGTCGTGTAAAATTGCCAGTTGGGTTAAGAAATCTGCAGACACAAATTCAGTTTTTTTTTCTGCAGGTGAACTGTACCGATGACAATGTCGTGTTTTCAACAAAAGAATAACAACTTGTGAAAATGAAAAAGAAGAGAATTAGTTCCATTTCCTGCAAATATACTGAATAGGACATCGTACAGGAGTCAGGTAATAATGGAACTGAATGTGCACTTAGTGTCAAAAACCTTGAAATAGATTAACTTATTACAACTCCAAGATTACTGTGCTAGAGTTTTTGTATATGTACACAAATGCAAAGTATTATTGCAAGTGAAGTTTTGACTCCTATAAGCCCAAGCCATCGTCTTCTCTGGGCATCTGTTGGTAAAATAAATATTCAGGCAGAAATAGGATCCTTCTTTTTGGTGTGTTCAAATGTGTATTACTCACTATAGTAGCACTTACAATGATTGACACTAAGTGTTACTTTTCAAAAGGCACCAAAACCATGCATGTAACCTAAACCGTTCAAGAACAGCATTCTGTTTACTGTGGGCGACGGCTGAGATCAGCTTTTTCGGGTAATTTTACCGGTACTTACAGAAATGGTTGTGTGTAAAATCCTTTGACCACAAACAATCATCAGCCTTTGTCATTAATCAAAAAACAAACAGAAACTCAAATGCTGTCTCTGTTTTGATAGATGCCAACAGCTGCATGCGCCATGGACACAGAATGCTCCAGACTGTACCACTGGTGTCTGCGTGGTACACGCGCACGCCGTAGCTTGGCGTCCACAGGAAGACATTTTCTGCACATTTCAGATCAAGTGAAAATAATAATGGGTTGTGGGTTGCGACGAACCTCCTCATGGCAAACTCCTCGTCAAAGTTGGCATCCGTATTGATTTACTTGCACAATTGTGTTGTGTTGACAAGTCCATGCAGTCACAGTACACAGCTGACCACACAGACGCTCCGCTTCTATGCCCGAATGACAAAATTGATCATATGTGGTACGTTTTGATGCGAAAGTATAACTCATAAAGGGATAGTTCACCTGAGGATAAAAATTCTGTCAGCATTTACTCAGCGAGATTATCGAAGGTGCAGTAATCTCCAAAACAGCTGAAGAAGAAAACACCACTGACGCCATGGTTTTAGGCTCACGAAAAACGTCAGGCCTCAGGGGTGATTTTCAAAACAAATTGGCATGTGGGGGATTCAAGTGAGTAGATAATGACTGAATTTTCGTTTTAAGGTGAACTATCCCGTTAAGGCATTGTTTTTAAGGATGACACCTTTTAAAAACATTGGTTTCAACCTTTTTGGGCTTGCGCTGACATTCATGTGTGGCCTCTGCAAAGCGTGCAACTAAACTTTTTGCCCCTCTTCCCATGCTGTCAGTCCATTTGAGGCCAGCTTTTTTTTTTTTTTTTTTTTTACAGTTTAAGTTTATAAAATAGGTCAATGATCCTACTTTCCATAAATCTAACCCCAAAACCCTTGAAAATATATGTATTTGTACAGATTTAGTTTTTGGATCGTTTGCTTGTCCAGTTGCTTGAGATGTTGTTACTCAGATTTATGTGTAATTGGCCAAATCGCTGATTCTAGGGATAGCATGAAGGCATCAGAGTAAGACAGGAAACGGCAGTTTAAGTGGTTCGAGAGCTCACCGTGGGGGTTAGATGGAGATAAAGTCATGTACCACACCTTCTCTGGTCACACACCCAAACTTAGAGCCCTTTGTGTGCCTCTATGTATCTCCAGGATTATTTGAATTGACCCTGATCCTTGCTAGTCCTTTGTTGAAGAGCTTCTCTTCTATCGGTGTGTCAAACAAACATCACCTGAGGCATGTTTCATTCATGCTTGCGCAATCAAGACACAGTGTTGGTAAGTGCGTCTATTGGAAAATGCCTTTATATTTATCCAAAAAAAAAATTTGAATCTAAGTGAGCTTGTAAGAGAACTTGAGTGAGAGAAAGAGGTGAAGATGCAGTGTGTTCATTATAAGACTGACATGAGTCCACACGCCTTCCTCCCACATGACAGTGTGTGGGCATGCCTGTGTAGCATCGTTTACAGAGAGATACACGATCTGATCTTAACCTCCCATGACACAGATGTCATCTTGTCACAGTTGTCCCAGAAAACCTCCTCAGTGTTTTCAGAGAAGACAGAATCTGATTTTTTTGCCACAGTGTCACCTCGTAGTATCGCCTCCAAAACCCAGCTTGTGTTCAGGTGTTTGTATGTCTATAATGGCAGATGAAGCGTTTATGTGTGCATGTCCGCCCTCCTCCGTAGGATTGAAGTCCAGGTTTTGTTGTGTGGAGTTAGGATGGGTGAGTAAGCCACCCCTCACAGATGAATAGAGGATGGGAGGAGGCTTGAAGAGGCTGTCGTGGGTGGGAGGCCCGAGCCCTGCCAAAAAAGCTCCTTCTGTGGGATTTGTGTACTTTTGCATTCCTCACGAAACACAGCGCCTGGCTCAAACGACAAAGCAGCCAGGGAGGCAGGCACTCGTACTCCCAGAGGTCGGCTCCATCGCTCCTTTTTCTGCTTTTCAATTTATATTCTTTCCATTTAAAAATTTCTCAATTTCCTCCACACTTCCCCTGCTGTCAGGCTGCTGCTGCTTTTCATCACTTTTCAGTATTTTTCGTTAATAAACAGCTTGATTATGTTCACATATTTTAACAAGTAGGTCACCTGCATGGAAGCATACCCTTCAGCCTCCACCTTTGATAAAAAGCACGCAGCCAGACATACAGCATGACTATATTTGAAAGTATTTAAAATAATTATGATATTTGCATGATATTACCCAAGATGAAAAACGATTTACAGCAATATTCCTTTTGAGGAGGACGTTTCAGTTTAGCTTTACAGCTCAAGTTTCTCAGACACATTGTTTTTACTCAGTGAATCACAACAGTTTACCTGAAAACAATAGCTTCAAAATCATTTTTATCTGACAGTGACTTTGACGACGCAGGTTGGGGGTTGCCTTGTTCCCTCAGAGTACACTAAATGCATGTTTGTACACTTGCATTGGAGGGTGTGATCACCCATGAAAGTTGTTACATATGGACTGACCCGAACTAGGATCTTTCCTTTTTGAACACAAACATGTTGCTTTGTGCAAAAACCTGACCAGACACATCACGAAACGTTAATTTTCAAATTTCTCATGGACTTCGAAGCCTGACTGATTGACTGCCATCAAGATCTGCAAACATCCACCTCTGCTCGACAGTGCGACAAAATGTAATGGGTTCTTCTCTCGCCCATCTCTCAACCATCCACCATGCTTGGTGAAATTATGCGCCATAATTTTTGCGTAGGGGCAGCATGGCTCAGAGGTAGAGTGGCTGTCTAGCAGCCGAAGGGTCGCTTATTTGATCCTCACCACCCCCGGTGACCACGTCGAAGTATCCTTGATCAAGATACTGAACTCCTGATGGCCCAATGATGGACTGGCAACCAGTCCAGGGTGAACCCCGCCTCTCACCCAGTGTCGGCTGGGATAGGCTCCAGCCCCCCCCCCCCCCCCCCCCCCCACGGCCCTTAATGGATAAGAGGTATAGAAAATGGATGGAATTTTTGTGTAATCCTGCGAACAGAAAGTCAGACAGACCACCGACATCATTAAGTCCACATCGTTCCAGTTCTTCAAACTGGTGTCATGTCAAAGTCTTTGAAGATCACGCAACATTCGTTGCTCAGGTATCGAGAAAAAAATGTTACACCAGCGTCATGTAATCACCATTTCTGACTCCAGAGGCCGCTATTGCCACATTACATTACATTTATTTGCGTAGCTTTTATAACGATTTAAAAACAAACAAACTGAAAACTCTATTCAAATCAAATATTGTAGGAAATGTCTCTTATGCCCTGTTCCCACTGGTCAAAAACAAAATGCTAACTCCTGCTGATATTTGTATTTTGTCTGCAATCGGAAAGAGGTTTGCAGGGATGATTGCAGTCATTTGTAACCCACTGCTGGAACTTCTGATCTCTAACCCACATACAGTAGGGCCAGTAATCAGGGCTAAGTTATCAACATTTTACTAACAACTCCTCATTTACTCGCAAATTGAGTGCTATTAATCGTCTTTACAATCCTATGTAAAGCAGTGGGAAAGCGGTAGCGTTTCCCTGCACGGTTGTGTTAATGAGAGAAGGATTTATCTTAGAGTGATAACTGCAGTTTTCAGTGTATTTGTCTAAGTGGTCATGGGTGTTTTCTGTGATAGAAAACCTGCTACTGTATCCTTTGTTTCCAACCTAACCTTAATTAATGTCTAGTGTAAAGAGACATGATTCCCAGCTTCGCAATCAGGCAAAATGGTCACCTCATAATAAAAACAGAAAAAAAAAACCGCTTTGTAAAACTGCTCTTGAATGTCATTCAGTATCCTGCGGTTAGATGAAGAAAGAAGAAAAAAACCCAGCACGATTTCATAATGTCTAAAAGAAAGATCTGGGTTGAATAAGTGGGTCCACCCACCTGTGTGTGAGAGGCAGTGAGAGAGAAAGCAGGGCTGGATGGCAGTTTTAGAGACATGAGTGTGTGGGTTAGGCTAGCTGGCCTGCTTATGCTATCTAATCACTGGGAGAGAAAGGAGAGCAGCATGCCTTGATCCACCCACCCACCCCAGACAAACAGCAGTTAGCCTGCTGAGTACTAGATGTGGTCAGCTGCAGCTCGGGGGTGAACGGAGGGGTGGGGATTGGTGGGTGGGGTGACAGAGTCTACAGGTAACAGACATACAGCGCAATTATGTCTCATTCTTTGCTGGGAAGAAAGAGAGATCTGTCAGACTGGAAGTTACAGTGGGTCACGACTGTATGGGAGAGTGAAAGAGTGTGTTAGCACACTAATTGGTGAGCAAGCTGGCTGTAATCCAGTGAGTTTTCAGGTAATAATGAAACCAATTAAAGTTCACCGACTGATTTTTGGTGTTGCTAATTAACCGAGTTTGTTTTAACCTCAGGCTAATCTACCAAAAGAAGTATTGGATTCACTGCACGACACAGGCAAGTACACAGGTCAGCTAACAAAAACACACAAAATCTTCTCTTTTAGCTGATTTAGGTAAAAAAAAAACATTTGGTACCTGTGTGATACCAGCGTAGGTGGTTATGAGTCCAAAAATAGTTGACCTGCGCATCACACTTGAATGTGGTCTGCCACCTTGTGTGTGTGTGTGTGTGTGTGTGTGTGTGTGTGTGTGTGTGTGTGTGTGTTTGTCATGACAGGCATCTGTCTCCCCTGCCCTGCAGCCTGACTGGTTTTAATTAGGAGGTGCCAGAGTGCCCGAGGGCTCTCCCGCTGACACACACACATACACAAACATGCATACACACACACTACCTGAGGGCAGACAGAGGCTGTCCCACCAAGGCTGGTCTCCCTCTCGTTAACACTATAAGGAGTTGTCCTCATTCACCCCATGACCCCTATGACAGAGACACACAAGCATTCACACCAAGCCAATCAAGTCAGCGCGGTATGAAATGTATTCAGACGAGGAAGTTGGGAGGTTCAACATATTTGTTTGCAGTTTCAAGTCCTCGATACATTTTCATATTTTAGTGGCATTAAATATTAAAAAAAAATCATTTTGTTATCAGCAAAAATCATTGCAGATATTCTTGGTTCCATTTTCTTTTCACTAAACATATCTACAGTAATACTCTTTATTTGTACCTGAACCTCTCTTCTTGACAAGCTTCCGATACAGCGGTGCAGGAATGAGCCCTAAAATCCAAAAGTGAGCGTCAGGTTCCCTCATCTCAAAGCCAACAGGTTTTCAGTTGAAGTCCCTGTTGTATAGCATAAGATGTTTTTAACATCAACAAGTATGCCAGTAAAATTATGAATGTCAAAATTTTTATAGGCCTTGAAAAACGTCGGTTGCTAACAGGGAGCTAAATAAGACCGCAGAGGGACTTAAAGTTCTTCTCACAGAAAACAGAAAAAGTGCAAAGTGAGTTGTAGGGATTTGTTGAAGAAATGCGTGTGTTGTGCCATTCATTCATAGCATGATCTGAGCTTTAATTACCACGATTGCCTTTGCGCTTCAAAAATCATAAAAGTGATGTTCATCTGTGGAGACTTGACTTTCTGAAAAAACAACAACAACAACAAAAAAAACCTCTCAACTGATTGGCTTTTGGTCAAGGGAACCTGAGGCAATGCTAACTCCTTGGCCTAGAATACGTCATTCCTGCAACATGTTATAGTGATAGTGATGCTTAAAAAGAAGACAACAAAAAAAGGGAAAAGTTTAAGTCCAATCAGTCAGGTCAGGAGAAAGTGAACGCCCTCACCTCATTCACCACGATGACATGCTCCAAGGTGAGTTCTGATAACCTCACTGCAATGACAGATGGGTGTGTGAGTGTGTGTCATGTGCAGTTGTTCATCTGTGATTTAGTGCAGCAGAGTGATTGATTGTCTGTATGAAGCTACAGTAGGTTTGCACCGATGCCCGCCTCCCTTTGTGTTAAAGCAACATTGCATCTAAGTGTGTGTGCGTGTGTCCCTGTCCTTGGACTCATGGAGGCAGGGGGCGTAGACCTGGGAGGCTGCGGTACTGATATATCTCTGGACCGTGGGGGGAGGACTGCCTCCCTTTCCTGCCTCTCCCACATCAGGCCACACCTGGCCTCAGAGACAGCAGGGTAAAGGGCATAAGTCGTGCTGATTGTATTCATCTGTCAGTACAGTTTATTATTCCAGGAAAACTGCTTAGTAGCTCCCTGGTAGTTTCTATTACTTTTCCATTCACATATTAATACATAAGTTGTGAACCTACAGTTTATCTGTGAGCTGTTCAACCACAACTCAAGATTTAAATGAAACTTCCCTTTGTTTTACCAGGGAAAGGAATTATCTGATAGTTCAAACCACACACCAGTTTATCAGAAATGATGAGACGTCACCCAGATACGGTTATTGTTTATCCATTACTCATCTCATTAGCTCTAAGAAGAAGTTTTGTTTTGGTTTTTTCCCCATCTGGATAACTTATTGATCGATCTAGAATTCGTAATCAAGCTACTGGCATTCTTGTCCCTTGAAGTTACTAAAAACTGAAGGTGAATAGCAGCAAAACTGTACAAACTGTCTTCATCAAGAAGTCATACATGGGTGTGACAATGAATTCAAAACATCTGAGGGTGAGTCGCCGATAAAGACACGGTATTCAGGTGAAGCATCACTTTAAAGAATGTATAGGGGCGACCTGGAAATAACAAGAGCCTTTCAATGATGAATGAGTGAATGATACGGCCCTTCTGCTGATTTTAACGCTGAAACATCTCAACAACCACCGGGTGAACATCTTAGCATGCAAATACAGGTGACACGACAAAAGAAGGAAACACACAGACTGCTCTCCTCGACGTGAGAGCTGAGCTGTTAGCATGCCGACGGGTTCTGTCAGAGAGACCCGCCAGTGTCACATGGCCATTACTCAAAGCTTAGCAACACCCTTGGCAGCAACATGTTGATTGATTGACACGTATACTGAATTTGATTGTCAGACTTATTCTTTTTTAATTTACTTTCCAGACACTTTCAATTAATATCCAGAGAGTTATAGTTGAGTGTTTATCACTACTTACACTCAATACCCATCCATCCATTTTCATATCAGCTATCCGGTAAGGGTCGCCGGGGGCTGGAGCCTATCCCAGCTGACATCGGGCCAGAGGCGGGGTTCACCCTGGACGGGTCACCAGTCTGTTGCAGGGCCATCAGGAGCAATTAGGGGCTCAGTATCTTGCTCAAGCATGCTTGGACATGATCACCGGGGGAAGTGAGGATTGATCCAGTGACCCTTCGGCTGCTAGACAACTACTCTACCTCTGAGTCATGCTGCCAATAACACACAAAAAGTCAATTTATCACTTTACAAAGAGTGTTTCAAAAAACAAACAAACTCACCAAAACCTGAATTCATGGCAAAGCTGATGAATAGGTTGACCTCATGTCGCGGCACGTGAGGGTGCTGATTCTAATCCTCTTCCTTTTATGGCATAGGGATGGATTGTATGTAGCCTCTCAGATCAGCTGGTGTGCTACTCACAGGGAGTGGCTAGCTGATGTAGTTCTGTGTATGGAAGCACGCCGTACTGGACAAAATGAGGAGAAAGATCCTTGAGTTTGAATAGGGGCTCAGGGTTATGTGTGAACATATAAGTGTGCAGGAATTTTTATTCAGTCATCAGGGATTGGAAGCTGTGATTGATGGTGTGTGTGTGTGTGTGTGTGTGTGTGTGTGTGTGTGTGTGTGAGAGAGAGAGAGAGAGAGCTCTACCTGACCATCTAGCATTAAGGAGTAGGGGGTCGTCATCTTAAAGGGGATGACTTGATGAAGATTGCAGCTTTAGTGATAGCCATGCTGAATCAGAGCCTCCGTGATACCAACTTTATGTAATGAAGCTTCACACCTCATCCTCCCTGCCAATCTGCTGCCCTGATTCTTGCTGGGCACAGCAGGTGGCAGTAAACAGGTACGTTGAGAAGCCAGACAGACAAAACAAGTGACTCTCAGCTCCTTGAATCCTCATGTCTTGTGGCTCAGACTCAGAGACAAGAATCCCCTCTCTTCAATGCAGCCTCACATAAAACATGAATGGTGGAAATGAGCTTCCTACCAAAACCACAATATAGACCATGAAGATGTTCTGCCCCTCTGATACAACCCAAACATCCATTTTCCGCTTATCCGTTAAAGGTCACGTGGGGGTGCGGGGCTGGAGTCTATCCCAGCTGACATTGGGTGAGAGGCGGGGTTCACCCTGGACGGGTCGCCAGTCCATCACAGGGCCATCAGGAGCAATTAGGGGCTCAGTATCTTGCTCAAGGATGCTTGGACATGGTCACTGGGGGAAGTGAGGATTGAACCAGCGACCCTTTGTTTGCTAGATGCCCACTCTACCTTTGAGCCATGCCGCCCCCACAACCCAAACATTTTTCCTAAATTAGCTTCCTACTAGCGGCAGGAGATATGCCCTTCATCACTGTTCAAAAAAGAGTTTTATGATGAATTGATGTTCAGGTTTAGGTCTGTTTAGGTTTACTCACCTATTAGGGTCCGCTTGTCCTGGGTTCATTAAAGTTAGACAACCTTTGATGTCATAATTACAACTAGAAAGTACTAAAAGAGTGTATTCCTCCACAAAGCGGGCTACGTGGATAAAGAGCGTATTCTTCCTGTTTTACAAAGACTCAAAGAATTTGATCAGAATTCATCTTTGACATCTTTAGAAAAATATAGCATTTTCACAATCCTGGATGTACATTTTGAATCAGATCACCCCCCCCCCCCCCCCCCGTAAGATTTAATCAAGTTCTGTCTGTTAGCTTTGGAGTTACCCTGCTAACTAACAAACAAAAAAAAACAGACAGACACACGCCAGTGATCGTTTTACATTATAATCAAAAGCAGGCGGTTTAGGTTACAAGACAATTGTGGTCTTCTCAAAAGTCCTGACAAGCAGTTTGTCATGTGAAAGTTATGCTTTGAAACAAGAAACAAGCAGCGATGTCCCACTGCGAAGTCAAATGTTTTGTTGACTCATCCATGCATCCCGACCTCCTCCCTACGTGGATTTCCTCCTTTGCTGCAGTTATAATTACTATGGTCACTAGAGGGCATCACTTAAACTTAAATATAGGTGGTTTTGGGGTGTTTACGACCTATCCGGCCATTTTTGGGGAGGACAGTCTCAATACAAAGCCCGGTGATTATGCTGCAGAAATATAGAGTCTCAACCACCAAGATAGTTTTTTGCTCTTATAAGACCGCAGTTAATTCTTCTCTGTATAAACAGCATATGTGATTAAGTGAAATAACACGTGAGCTGGGCTGAGACACCTGAAAGTTCACCACAAAAAAAAAAAAACAACAACTTTGAGCAAATGATTTCCCACAGTGAGGGACTACAGCATTAAGACTGGTCTGTGTCAATCATGACCTTCAACAGTAGAGTTTATAACAAAGCCCTCTACACAGGTACCACTTACACTTTGTCGCTATGACGGCAGCAACGAGTTTAGAATAGATAGTCGATCTTATAGGAGGATAGATTCTGTTTTTCTGGTTGTCTGGCTGGTCTGTTAGCAGTTAGTGGCTAACCTTGTTTATATATACTAGATGCCAATGTGAGTTGGCCTCAGCTCTCACCCTGTACAAAACAGTGTAAACCACCGGGGCATGGGCTATGGTTTGCTTTGGTCCATGTTTTCTCCAGGGGGAAGTGGGCATAGCAGTCTCATGTTTACTTGTTTGCACAAGTTGACTCGACACAATTTGTCTGCTTTCACAGTTGGTTGTTGGTTGCTTGTGGATGGTTAGAAATATTTTAGTCAAATAGCAGCTTGGAAACCACTAAGATAACAATGGCTCTCTGCCTGTTCTACCTTTATGAATGAGACAAATTACTATGATTTGTTCTTTAGTGCCTCGTACAAGGACGGAAGAGCTTCACAGCATCTGTTTTTTTCTATTTGTGAGCAGGATCATGTAAAAACTGTGCAGACGATTTTCACCAAACTTGATGGAGAGGTGAGGCTTGGGACGCAGAGGGACTCTTTTAGCTTTGGGGTAGATCCGTTCATCCATGCATCCATTTTCTATAGTCCTTTAAGAGTTGCCAGGGTGCTGGAGCCTATCCCAGCTGACATGGGCGAGAAGCGGGGTTCTCCCTGGACAGGTCGCCAGTCCGTCACAGGGCCATCAGGAGCAGTTAGGGGCTCAGTATCTTACGCAAGTATACTTTGACATGGTTACCGGGGGAAGTGTGGATCGAACCAGCGACCCTTCACTTGCTAGACGACCACGCTACCTCCAAGCCATGCCGCCCCCAGATCTGTTCAACAGAGCCAATTTATGTCAGACCACTTCTTTACACACCATCAGTTGTTTATGAAGAAGAAAATATGAAATTATGCAGGTAAACACAATGTAAAAAATATGTAAATATTTAATTAATCTGCATTTCCAAACATATTATGTAAATAAATACGTTAGTCTTTCGAACGGACAATTTTACATGTATATTTCTGTATAATATCATATAAACTTGCCTTATACAGATAATATCGGAAAAGCCGGTTATCAGAAAGTCCAACATAGTGCATCCCCAGTGGAAAGAATATTTAGTTTAATGATGTCAAACAGGAAATTGTTCCCATATTTAATAGCTTTTTAAGATCCTGTGAATGTCATAGTAAATATCTGTGAAAACAGAGGAAACACTGCATCTCAC